>NC_143063.1:24689285-25008928 GCF_052426305.1 Pelodiscus sinensis | reverse complement strand
CGGGCTGATGGCCAAGTGCTGTGATGTGCCGAGTGTGGGCATTCAGGGCACTCCAAGCCAGGACTGCTTTGCTGTCCCTCATCGAGGTAGACAAGCGAGCGGGGAACCCCTGAGAACTGTCTGTCCGGGGTGGGGGTTGGGTCCCTTTAAGCACAGCCCTCGGCTAGCCTGAGACAGCAGCTCCACGCTCTAAGTCCTAATCTGATGCCCTGGTGGCACTGCTTCCGGCAATCCTTAACCTCGGTTCAGGGTCCACTCAATGTGGACATGCTAGTTCGAATTAGCATTTTGCTAATTCGAACTAGTTTTTAGGTCTAGATGCACTAATTCGAATTAGCTTAGTTCGAATTAACTAATTCGAATTAAGTTAGTTCAAATTAGTGCTGTAGTGTAGACATACCCATATAGAGTACTCATCTGTAGAAAGCCAAGGTAGTGTGAAAGTTGGATGCTGGGTTTAGTTCATATGAAAGGATCTAAGCTGTATGAAACAGAGAACAGCTCACCATTTAACCTTATGGAACATTTCCCTTAATGTAGTGTTAAAACAAAAGAAAAAACTATGTAGCACTTTAAAGACTAATAAGATGGTTTAATAGGTGATGAGCTTTCGTGGGCCAGACCCACTACCTCAGATCTTATTCTGGAAGAGAATTGTCATGACCATATATATATTTGGTATATATGGTCATGCCAATTCTCTTCCAGAATATGATCTGAGGAAGTGGGTCTGGCCCACGAAAGCTCATCACCTATTAAACCATCTTGTTAGTCTTTAAAGTGCTACATAGTTTTTCCTTTTGTTTTAGCAAGATCAGACTAACAAGACTACGTTTCTATTACTATTCTTAATGTAGTGCGGTATTGTTTTGCTGAGAGAGTCAGGATAATGAGCACCTTTTGACGCTGTATTCTGACTTTTAAATGTGACTGACACTGCTCTTCTGCCACTAACATTGACTTCAGCAGAGTTGATACCCAGAGGAAGTCAAGGTTAAAGAAACAGAGGCGAGGACAAGAACAGAATATGAGAAAACTCAAAGAAACATCTTATTGTGGTGTCAAAATGACAAATACTCTCAAAATGACCTCTGCCTCCCTACTTACACTGCAAACAACTTTGAACTTCCTCCTGGAAAGATTTTAAAAAACTTGTCTTCTTTAAACAATACCAGGAAATTATTTAATTATAAATTATGTAAATGAGTGGTTGCA
Source organism: Pelodiscus sinensis (assembly GCF_052426305.1). NCBI lineage: Eukaryota > Metazoa > Chordata > Testudines > Trionychidae > Pelodiscus > Pelodiscus sinensis. Next base: position 25,007,713 of record NC_143063.1, on the reverse strand, counting down.
GCATTGATAGTAAATAGCACAGGATAAATATCTAGTTATTGATTTACAATAATCTGCATCTCCCACAAGCCAGTAAAATCTTTAGATATTGTAGATACACATTCAGGAAGCTAGTCTTTCACAAAAGAAAAGAATTTTCCTTCCTTCCCTCCAGCTACCACACTAATGCAAGGTGTGATTTAAAAAAAAAAAAAGCACATTTGGCATTGACCTCTTTCTGCCTCCATCCCATTCTTACTCAGAAACATTGATGATATGAAAAAGGTCAAGTGATATGCAACAGAGTTTGCAACAGCTATTTATATATATATATATATATATATATATATATATATATATATATATATATATATTCATGGATGGTCCTTTGTCCCCAGTCCTGTTGTTTTCAAATATGAATGGTTCACTTGTCTAAAATATTAGTCTCCAGTCTAGTAATCAGATGCATAAAGCACTTAACATGCTTTGGGATTCCACAGAAATAAATGGAGGAGGCTAATGTGTTTCAAAAGCATAATATAAGCCTGAAGATGCCTTGACTGAAAGAACTCCCATTTAAATAGCAAAATGATATTATATAAACTAACCTGTAAGTCTAAACTACTTTTTCATTGTTTCGCTATTTTTATGCTAAAATAAAAAATGTTCCCTTAATGATCTTATTTTCACAAATGTAAAGATGTACATTTTGGAGGGAGAGGTCATAAAAGCATAAGTTTGAAAAATGTGTGTTTTTCCAGAACAGTAAAATGTTTTCTGTGCCTAGACAAGAAAGCTACTGCAATTAGTACTCTGGGTCATTGGTCCAATTTCAGCATTCTGTGCATGGCACTCCTAATGAAGTCAGCATACACAGGGGCTACGTCTACACTGGCATGATTTTGTGCAACTGCTCTTTAACGCAAGAGTTCTTGCATTAAAGTAGTTGCGCAAGAGAGCGTCTATATTGGTCGGGACTCATCGTAAGAACGATGGGCTTTTGTGCAAGAGAGTGTCTACATTGGCGGGACACTTGTGCAAAAGCAGGAGCCCGGAACCATTTTGGAGAGGGCAAAAGGGCACCAGCCCTTTCCGAGGGCGGGGGCTGGAGCTCCTTTGAGACACGTGCTTAAAGGGATCTCCCCGGACAGCCGTTTCTCTGCTGCTGTGAGCTTTAGGACCTCTTGTAGAGACTGACAGCCGTAGCAGTTCTAGTTGTGGTTGCCCTCTGCCTTGTTGGACACCACAGCCTTGTGCCTTAGTGCCATTAGCTGATTTTTTGACCTCTGCTCTCTTCCTGTGCCGTGGAGCCAAGGGTGGCCTTGTGCCTGCTCTGGCCCCTTCTGGTGATTTTGGAGTGCCTGCAGCTGCTGCTCCAGGCTGCTGCACTCGTTGTCCAGGACCTCAAGGTGCAGGTCGCTCTGCACTCCCTCACCAAGGAGGCCATGGCGTCCCTGTGGCATCCCCACCCCACCATGGAGAGGCCCTTGTGGAGACTGGACACCAGTACCGACTGGTGGGACTGGCTGGTCCTGGGGCAATGGGACGACCAGCAATGGGTCCGGAACTTTCAGATGCAAAAGCAGATGTTCCTGGAGCTATGTGCCTGGCTCGCCCCTGCACTCCAGAGAAGCACCACCCAGCTGCGGGCACCCATCCCCGTGGACAAGAGGGTCACCATTGCCATATGGAAGCTGGCCACCCTGGACAGCTATCAATCGGTGGCACACCAGTTCGGGGTGGGCAGATCGACCATCGATGTTGTCGTCATGCAGGTAAGTCCCGGGGGGTGGGGAGAGGGAGGGTGCTGCACTCCATGCCCAGGGGCAGGCAAGATTCCAGGCTAGGGCGATGGGGAATGCACTTTTCTACACTTTTTCCATGCTTTCAAACAAGTGTCAAAAGATACCTCATTCATTTTCAGAGCATTTTGTGAATCTTGTAATTTGTTATGGACTGTTATTTAATATTGTAGACATTGGCTAGATCCATTTCAATCTCACTCATTTCTGTTGCTACATGTTTAAATGGATAGCGGAAATTGTTTGAAGTTGTGTGCCTCTTTACATTTCTGATGTAAACTTGTTACTTTGATTTTCTTGCTTCTTGTAATGTGCCAAAGCTGAGAAAGCTTTTATTTCCTTCTCCTCCCAGTATTTTATCTCCTCCCTCCACAAAAACCCTACAGAATAAAATCTCCATCCCAAAGGTAATTTTCATTTCCAATTTTGCTTTGTCACATTTGGTTGCATCAATTACAATGTTCATGACTGTTCTTTACCTGCTGATGAATTTGTAGAATTGTCATTCAGCCTTGGGGTACGTCTACACTACATGGCTCTGTCGACGGAGCCATGTAGATTTGTTTATTGGGCAAAGGGAAATGAAGCGGCGATTTAAATAATTGCCGCTTCATTTAAATTTACATGGCTGCTGCACTGAGCCGACAAACAGCTGTTCAGCTGATCAGCCCACGAGGGATCATCCCACGAGGAATAACGGGGCTGCCGACAAAGGGCTTTGATGTCGGCAGGGGAGCGTCCAGACTAGCGCGCTGTTTGTCAGCTCAGCGTGGCAGTCATGTAAATTTAAATGAAGCGACAATTATTTAAATCACCGCTTCATTTCCCTTTGCCTATAACCCTCATCTACATGGCTCCGTCGATGGAGCCATGTAGTCTAGACACAGCTTAATGAAGGTGTTCATGGTTGGTACAATAATGTTTCAGTGCTCAGAGTGGTCAAAGATGAATTGTTTTTCCCATTTTTGAATGTCTATTAAAAGTTCATCTTTATGTGATTTTTTCCTTGTGTTTGTTTTCCAGCTCTGTTCTGTCATTGGAGCAACATTTCAGAAATGTGCACATACTGTCCCCCCTTGTGTCACACAGACAATTAATCAGTTTGGCTAATGCCATCACAAACTAATTCAGAGATGTTTCAGTAAAGCTGTTTTCTATTACTACAAATATGCATTTATGAAATTCTGTGGCGCAGTTGTAGAAAATCAGTACATTAGTTCCAGTGTATGAATTTTTTGCCACTCATTCAGTTACACAAACTAGTGTCAATATATCACTAATGTTGGAATAGTTTTAATTAATAAATCAATCCAAGTCTTTTATGTTCTCTGGAGCCCAATGCTACATTCGGTCTCTGAAGCTGGATTTTTAGTCCCCCCGCCCAACACATACGTTAAAATCCACCACTTAGTTTATGAGACAGCTGTAAACTTTCTATCAAATACTAGTAGAAGACTAAGATATCATTCAAGTAATTAATGCAAGCTTTTTGTTGCAATGTATCGTTGGAATTTGGAACCAAAAATACATATATATTTTTTAAATCTGGGTCACACTTAATTCCCCAGTTCCTAATGTGTGTTCCTTTGTTTTCCTTTTTAAAACACAGATGCACAGAGGATGTAAAATGATCATTCTGCTCTTGTAAAAAAACCCACTTCCATACAGAATTATTATATCCACCCTGAGACACCCAACTTGTATGCACTGTAGTAAAGAGAAGAGAATCAGTTCTGTGCTTTCACCATGTTGGAAACAACACACTGAACCCTAGGACTATGTCTAGACTGCAAGCCTCTTTTGAAAGAGGCTTTTTCGAAAGATATTTTCAAAAAAGCCTCTTTCAAAAAAGAGCATCTAGACTGCAAGCGGAACTTTCGAAAAAGCAAGCTGCTTTTTCGAAAGAAAGCAGTGAGTGAGTCTGGATGCTCTCTTTCTAAAAAGCCCTGTTGGCATTCAAGAATGCCTTTTTTCGAAAGAGCGCTTTCGAAAAAAGGCGTTCTTCCTCGTGAAATGAGGTTTACCGCCGTCGAAAGAAAAGCCGCGTTCTTTTGATTTAATTTCAAAAGAACACGGCTGTAGTCTAGACGCAGGTGAAGTTTTTCCGAAAAAGGCTACTTTTTTCGAAAAAACCCCTGAGTCTGGACACAGCCTAGTAGTTCAGGAATGACAAAAAATCTCTCTTATTTCCACAATTTTTTCATTTGCAATTATTCAGGATCTGTAAGAAACCCTTTTCATCTAAAAATTGAAATATACCAATTACCATGCAATCTCCCTTACCTGCTGTATATTCCTTGATGTTGGGTTTGCAAGTTAGTAGTCTGTTTACTGTAAAGATGAATAATTACTTAATTGCTGCTTCTCTCTCCCTCCCTTCCTCCCTTCCTCCCTTCTCCCCCCCTCCCTCCCCCCCCCCCCCCCCACACACACACACAAATGCATGATCCAGGACTATTCACAATACAGATAAAAAAAGAGTTAGAAAAAGAACAATTAAGATAGAGAGGGATGTGGCAATAATGGAGACGATAAAGATAAAGAAAAAGTAAATGTTTAAGGTCTAGATTCTTCAAGGAACGCCAGGGAAGAGGACCTTTTTATTCCTTGTCCTCAATATGACTGTGCACAAGTGCAGGAATCTACTTGAATGGAGCAGTTTGGAAGATCAACTCTAATTGATTGAATAAGAACACAATTTACATCTGACAACTGACATCCTGGCCAAAATACTAGATCTGGAACCAGAGCACTCCAGATCTAAAAGCATAAGCTTGAGTGAAAAGGCCACAGTTTGGAGCTGCAACAGACTAATATCCTATGTGGAGCAGATACAGAGGTGGATTTTAACACTTACCTAGTGGATGATCGGATGCTAGCTAGTGGTAACAGTAGCATTGAAAAAGGACTCCAGAGACTATCCTGGCAATTGCAAGCTGAGGAACCTAACCTCAATATAGGGCAAACTGGTGGAAGCTATAGTAAATAACAGAATTATCAGACAAATAAATGGCATTTTGCTAGGGAAGGTCAAAACAGCTTTTAAAAAAGGAAGTTGTATCCCATCAATCTTTAAAGAATTTTTGAGGGAGTCAACAAGCATATGGATAAGGGTGATCTGGTCAATATAATGTACTTGGATTTTCAGAAAGATTTTTCCAGGGTTGTTCACCAAACACTCTTAAGAAAGTAAGTGGGATAAGAGGTCCTCTCATGGATCAGTAGCTAGCAAAGATTGGAAACTAGGTCTACATCAACACTGTAGTGCTATTTTAGGATACTGGAGGTATCCCAAAATAGCTATTCCATGTCTTTTGAGTGCACCCATTATTTCAAAATATAATGGGCTCACTATTCCGATTCCCTGTAAACCTCATTCCACGACGAGTAAGGGATGTTTCAGAAGAGTTATTTATTTCAAAATAAGTGTTGTGTAGACAGCGCCAAATTTCAAAATAAGCTATTTTGAAATTAACTAGAAATAAACTCGAGTTTTTCTCTGGAAGTGGGTGACAGGGATCACGTGAGGATTACCTGTTGTGATCCCCTCCCTCTGGGGTATATAATATAGGCCACTGTCAGAAGACAGGATACTGGACTAGATGGACCTTTGGTCTGACCCAGTATGGCCGTTCTTGTGTTCTTATGCTGTTAGGCTATGCAATTTGCACAGCTCAAATTGTGTAGCTTATTTTGAGCTCCGGGTACAGTGTAGATGCACCCTATGAGTGTAGGATTAAATGTTCAGTTTTCACAATAGAGAGAGGTAAACAATGGAGTCCCCTAAGGATTTGTATTAGAGCCTGTGCTATTCAACATATTCGTAAATAACCTGGAAAAGAGGTTGAGCAGTGAAGTAGCAAAGTTTATAGATGATACAGAACTCATTATGATAATATTTTACAAAGTGTTATGGAGGCAGTGGCAAACCCCTTTCTAAGAGTTCCTGCTGTGTCCTTCGACCCTACTCACTATTATGTCTTTTTTCATGCCATCCTTATGTCTAGAAAGACTGTCCCTCACCTTGTGCCCCAAATTGCCTTGGAATATTAGCTTTGAGCATCCTTTGAAGCATCCTATTCTACAATAAGGCAACAGGTAGGAATAAAAAACCTAAATAGAAGGATTCTCAGAAAATAATGAACAAAGGTTCATAAATCAATTTGTTCTTGCTTTATTAATGTATATTACATGTGCTTCATGCACTGCAAAATATCAAAGACATACAGTAATCCTATCAGTGCATTGATTCCAGAGTTCAGAAATGTTATTCACAATACAGTTTTACAAATGCATTATCTCTAATCATGGTAAATTCTGACCCAACCACAGCAAGGAGTCAACATTGAAGACTTTGCAGGTTAATAAAAATTCTGAGCTGATCCAATTTCTAGCTGAACAACTCACAGAAGTTGTTACCAGTTCACTGCTCTAAATATTAAAATACATTGATCTGGTCCAACATACAGATCATAGTTATAATTATTAAAATCAATGAAAAATTAATCTCCTGTCAGCATTTTAATCCAAGGTATCTTTGATTCTCAGTCTCTCTCTCTCTCTTTCTGAAACATCAAAATGGATGGAAATACACCAGGCATGTCATACCACTTTAGGTCCCTGTGACATGTTTTGGTTCAACATCTCATGACAACATACAATTAAAGTGTCAGCAAAGTCTAATACCCTCATTCTTTCTGGCTAGGTCTCATTTTCAAATTAAAATAAGTGGGTTGCCAACAGATGAATATGATTTTTTATGCACACTATAGAAAAAAATTAAAGACCAAACTTTTTATGGACATTCTTTTGTAAAATAAAGGCGTCTCAAAAGGATAAAAGTGAATAATATTCAATGTGTTAATTCATACATTACAACAGCAATGTTATTGTGCTGGTTTAACCTATGTACTAGCCACATCAGCTCCTTCCAGTTTTCTAGTGTGTGATCATACATTTCAGCAGACACAATCAACCATGGCTTTACTAATTTTTCCAGGTCCATCCTTCCAGCATCGGAGTGGACAATTTATTTTTTATATTTAAGTGATCACCCCACTTTGACTTACAGATGGGGAGCCTATGGGAGGCTGTTCTGCCTGGCCCCTTATATTCCTTCCCCTATCCTTTCCTAGTCAGGGGAAGCCCAGCAGGGGTGTTTGCTGCATGCATGCCCCCCAAAAGTGGCTGCTGTGCTGATGCTAGAAATCAAAGAGTTCAAAGCTGGAGGTGAGGAAGAGCAGCCAGCAGCCCCCTCCCCCATCAGGAGAATTCTGCTCTCTGCCCCTGCCCTGATAATTGCAGACTCCCTGGAGTGGCCCCATGGTGTGGAGTTCACCCCAGGACCAAAGGGAAGGGACTTAATATATTAACTGAAAAGCTCAGTGGTTTTTACTGATATCTGCACATTTTTAAGTATTTTACAGACCAGTCCAATTTTAAGAGAAATTGAAGAGAAAGTCAACCTTATTATCGCTCTTCATAACAGAATAAAGAACCATGTGGACAGCAGTTAGAATGATTGCAAATATCAACAGGCTCTTGGCTGGCCTGAAAATAAATAAAAACTTTGATATAATGGGGGGAGGAGGAGGCCTGCATAGGCTTTGAGTTGCTAAGTGCTGCTAGTGCTGCTATCTTTGGAACTCCAGTGTTAGCTGCACTAGCAGAGGTTGCCACATGTTGACTCAACAGACCTTGAAGTTATTCGTCAAGGAAGACCACAGTTTTGGTTTAGTGCCGAAGGCACTTTGTCAGGTATGTCATGGACAAATCATGGCACTAAAGCTTCATAGGTGCTACTGGTACGCTAACATGTAGGGTACACAACAAGGTACCAGTTCAATCAACTTATCACGAGGCTGTCCCTTGGGCCAACATAAAGTTGCCCTTCCTTCCGTTATCTTCAATGTCAATGCAGAAAAGTTATGTATCACATGTCATGGCCTTTCATTATTATCCTATACCTTGGATCTCCTTCTTTGAACAAAACAGCCTCCCCATCTCTTATCCTGTCATTGCTTCTTTATCATAGGAGATGTCTGTGTGCCTCTCCACCATCTCAGAGGAACTTGTTTACATAGCTACTAGAGAGATCAGCATGTCCCTGGACCATTCTCTCCAGTCAGGAATATGCTTGCTTGCTTAGCTGACATCTAGCATGTTACTATTCTGCCAAGGTCTACTCCAGTTCATAGTATTGACCAGGCTAGGACTTCAGCAAGGCCTACAATACATATGTATTTTTTACTGGTGCTGGCTCAGCATGCCTCATTTACTTGTATAAAGTGTTAAAGGAGCACATACATGGACCATATCGGAACAGGCTAATTATTTGTCAAAGCCAGTGTCATCTTTGACAGTGGCCAGTGTCAGAGGAATATAAAAAACTCCTATGATGCACTCTGTTGTGCAAACAGCTTCCTTAGCCGAGCTAGTGATCAGTTATACTCTAACGATACAGCAGGAATAGCCCATTAAGTGGTACCCCAGCTACCATATACACAGATATTATTTTCCCCTATTAAAGCCTAAATAAAGGTTTGGAAATTTGGAAAAGACTGGGGGGAAGGGGAGGATGATGGGTCGTATCCACACCACACAGGTCAGGATGGGGGTTAACTCAGCCCTGATGTCAGAGAAGACCACAACTCCTTTAGCTTACTGGGCATGCTCAGTCTGCACTAATATAAAAGAGAGCATCTTAGCTCAGTTGGGACTGGCAGTTGGAGGGAGAGGATGTTCCAGGCCAGCTCCCTGCAAGCCCCAGCACCTACCTAGAGGCCAGGAGGCAACCACACAGACTGGAGATGGGACTCTTCTTGATACCTCATTGGGTCCCTGGGAAAGGAGTAGCACCTGAAACATAGAGGGAGCTGGGGGTGGCTGAGGTTTGGAGTCTCACCCACACTGGGGGCAGCCACCACCCGTTTCCTGAGGGATGGAGCTGGCCTCATTGGAAGATAGGAAGGAGAAGGGGGCTCCTGAAGGTAGGAAAGTTGGGGGGCTCATCCAGGGGCACAGTGGATAAGGTATCTGCCTCTGGAGCCAGAGGCTGAGGGTTGTGGTGAAACTGAAACCCACCAGTGAGCCAAGAAGCAGGAAACAACCCAGGAGTGGCCATGGCAACTGGGGTGAGTGGGCCATTAGAGTCCACGTGTTGAAGGCTGGAGGAGTAAACAGACTCCTGGGGGAAATTAGAGACTCCAATGGGGAAGGATCAGAATGGGGCAAGTACATGAGGGCTATACTGGGACACCTCTCCTCCAGGATTCCTCACTGACTCTGGGGCATGAGCAAGCCACCAACAGGGCCCTGGGTTGGGGTCCAGCTGAGTGGGAGGGCCTGGATACCCCTGCCAGGGGATACAAACCTTCTTCTTACTTACTAACTCTTGAACAGACTACTACCTTCGGGTTACGGTGGGACTATTGAACTGTAATGCCCTGATCTCAGAGGATAAACTACAGACTGTGACCCTTGGGTCGTGGATGGGGGACTAGTGAGCTGGGCTTCCTGGATAAAAGGAGGCGAGCTTTGGACTTCAACTCTTGGGTCACTTTGGGGGACTACTGGCCGTCCTGTCAAAAGGGGTGAGACGTAGGTTGAGCCGAGTGGTTTGAAGGCTGAGGGAGTAAACAGACTTCTGGGGGAAATTAGAGACTCCAATGGGGAAGGAACAGGATGGGGCAAGTACACGAGGGGACACCTCTCTTCCAGGGACAGGATAACCCCCTGTCACACAGCACTGGGGGTAATTGTTTTTTTATAAAAATCTAAATCAAGCTCATTTCACCTTGTTTGTTTTTTTGTGTGAAAGTTTTCCCAATTCCAATCTCAACCCTTAATAATCAATACAAGACACATGGGGGCTTTTCATTTTTGTTGTTCCTACTGTCTGGTTAGAAAACAGTATTTAATCCACAGAGACTATTCTCCACACTATGATATCAGAAATGACCAGCATTATGAATCAGACCAGTTGCTGAATAACAAGTCTGAACATGAAGTCTGATTTCACATTATTTCTTACTTAATTCCCACACTATCTATTTTTATGCTGGAAATAATGATTCTACATTTAATACAGAAATTGGGTTCACTGTTGCACTACTGTATTTCAGCTTTAGTTATAGAAGGCTCTATAGACTAAAGAAATTAATTATAAATTAGAGGATACACTTAAAGTATATTCTGACCTCTAATGCCTCTAGAATATATTCTTTCTCTAATTTTTCTGAAGCAATCCATTTCACTTCTTCAGCAATAAATAGCTAAGAAAGACTTTTAGACCCTGACTGCCCTTATTATTAGTACTACTGACATATGAACTTTACAAATGACGACCTTCTTAGTGAGACAAGCCATTCAATTCCTTGATGATATGAATCCTCATAAAATTCTACTCTTTGTCAGTCTAGACAGTAAACTGCATAATTAACCTTTCAGTTATCCTCATAGCACTCCAAAATGTGGGAATTAGGGAGGGAGAAATGCAGGAAAGGGAAGCTAAAAATGTAAAGTTTGATTTTATGAAGTTCTGCATTTCGGTCTAGACCTTAGTTTCCATCTACTGAATCAGAAGTTCTGGTGCAGGTAATACTATTTCATAAAAAGATCACAAAAATATTTTTTTGCCATGTAATACTTTATACTGGAGTTCATTCACAAAAGCACATTCAGCATAAATCTCACACATCTGCACAAGTTACTCAAAAAATAGTCATTTTTTCCCACACATGAAGCTAATTGCACAGGAACAAAGCACATGATGTCAATCTTATTGAAAATTAGTGTATTATAGTATTCTTCAGCTGTTATACCCAAAAAAGCAGGCATTTCTCATGAGGTATTTTTAAATTACATTTGTGGCACAAATGTATTGTTTGAGTATGTATTAAGTAATCCTAAGTGTAATCATTAAGGACTCACCCAGGCTATCATGCACATGCTCCACTTTTCATTGGAGATATGTTTGTTTATACCACTCCCCCATAATCCCTGTGTACTGAAAAACATGGATCAGGCGCTGAACTGATCGTCTTCTTGGGCAGTCCCCTCACTGGAATGGTACTAGTTTTATAGCATAACTGGTTTAAGGCCTTATCTAGACTGGGATTTAAGGGTGTGGTGTTAGCAACACATGCTAAACACATTTTTAAAGGTCTAGTGCAGACAAGAAACACTGTCTGTATTATATGCTAAAGTGGTCAAGTTAAGCTCTACTCTTCCTTCTTTATTACATAAAGTTCTATCATCAGGCTGCCTCTTGGACAAGGAATAAGACAAACCTTAGCACTAACCAAATTAAGGATCTAGTGTTTCTAATGACTTGTCTACATGAATTCTATCAGCTGACCATGGGCTCTGAATTGCTGCCGCAGTGTTTCAAAGGGGCAGCACCGCGGGGAGCCCAGGATCAGCTGTGTGGTGCTGCCCCTTTGAAACTCCGTTGGAACAACGTGGAGCCTAGGGTCAGCTGTAAATGTGTAAATGTGTAAATGTGTAAATGTTTTAAAATAAAAAATAAAGTGAACACTATATACTTTGTATTCTGTGTTGTAATTGAAATCAAAACATCCAAAATATTTAAATTGATAATATACTTATTATTGTTTAACAGCACGATTAATTGCACAATTAACTTTTTTAATCGCTTCTGAGCCCTAATGTAAATTAGTTTGGTACTTGCTTGCTGCACACTACTGTCCATGTTGACCCTGCTGACATGAACTAACACTTCTCTAATGTGCATTGCTGTAGCCTGCTTTGTAACAGGACTCGATCAAAACGTGAGGCACAAGTTCACATTGCAGCTTCCTGAAAGCTGTTCATGTAGACAAGCCTACATCAGAGAAATAAAAGCCCCAGATATAGAACAGAGAGGGGAAAATAGTACATGTACATTGTGTGTACTGAAATCATGTCTGCATATTTGTGCATGTACTTACTGCAGTATTAATTACAATCTTGAAAAGTGTGCAGGCATATGCATTATTTCATCTGCCTAATTCTAATAATTATGGATAGAAAGGAAAGGCTAGACATAAGTAGGGAAAAGTGTCACTGATATAGTGATTGAAGACGATGAGATTTTAATTGTGAAACTATTAAAAGACTCTATCAATGCATCATATTCCATTTGTGATATAATTTATAATATGAATGGATACATTTTGTGCCATATTATGTTCTCATTATACAGTTTGTCAGAGTAATGGGTTATTAGAATGTTAATATGCAATATAGTCTGTAAAATTTGATGATGTGCCTTTGTAACACACCACCTATTATTTGTTTAGAAAGTTATAATCCCTTCTATTCAAGGGGTAGAATAGGCAGAAATGAAATGACCAACCAATTAAATAACGTGAAAATGGTTCTATATGCTGGGAATCATTCTTTCATAATTCACTGAATATTATGGATCATTAACATTCTGATACTTCATTTTGTGGCAAAGATAGTAACAAGCACAGAAAATAATATAATATTAATCAATCAACCTCCAGAGTGCGCAATGGGAAATGGCATGCACTTAACCGGTTGTCATGACAATTTGATGATGACAGACTCATAAGGGCATAAGAAAGGCTATTCTAGGTCAGGCCAATGGCCCATCTAGTCCATTATCCTGTCTCTGACAGTGGCTAGTGCCAGATGCTTCAGAATAATTGAACAGACCAGAGCAATTTCAAGTGATCCACTCTGTCATCCAGTCCCAGTTCCTGTCAGCTGGAAGTTTAGGGATATCCAGAGCTAATAGCCATTGATGGTCTTACCCTCTATGACCTGAGATAATTCTTTTTTGAACCCAGTTATACCCTGATGTTTATTGATTTTTATCAGGTGTCCCCCTAGCTCTCATTATATAAAGGGCTATATGACACTTCCCTGATCACTTTCTTTACATCATTCCCCCCCCCCTCCCCCTTAGCCATCTCTTTTCTAAGAGGAACATTCCCTATCTTTTTAATCTCTCCTCATTAGAAGCAGTTCCAGAACCTTAATCATTTTTGTTGCCCTTCTCTGAATCTAATATATCTTTTTGAGATGAGGCAGCCAGAACTACATGCCATCTTCAAGGTGTGAGCATGCCAGGGATTTATATTGAGGTCTTATGATATTTTCTGTTTTATGATCTATCACTTTCCTAGTGATTCACGTCTCAAAGGGGTAGCTATGTTAGTCTGTAACTTTAAAAAAACATCAAGTAGTCCTGTGGCACCTTAGGATATGTCTATACAGCAACATGAATTTGAAATAACTAGTGTTATTTTGAAATAACTTAGTCCGTATCTACACAGTAGGCATTTATTTCAAAATAATGTTGAAATACTGTCAGGCTAAAGGACTTCTAACTTTGATTCGTGTAACCGTCATTTTACAAGGAGTATGGGAAATCAGAGGAAGAGTGCTCTATTTCAAAATAAGTGCTGTGTGGACACTCCCAGTTTTGAAATAAGCTATTTCAAAATAAGTTACACAATTAACATAGCTCAATTTGTGTAGTTTATTTCAAGATATTAGTATCATGAGCTTTCATGGGCACAACCCACTTCCTCAGATAAGATGAGCTTGAGATATAACATTCTATTAGGTTTTCTTTCCTTTTTTGCAGGGAGTAAGGACTGTACATTTATTAGATGTTCATCGTGAACTAGTTATTATAACTCCAAGATCTGTTTCTTGAGTGGTAACAGCTAATATAGAAACCACCACTTTGTATGCATAGTAAGGATTATGTTTTCCAATGTGCATTACTTTTCATTTAACACCACCAAATTTCGTCTACCTTTTTGTCACCCCATTTAGTGAGATCCCTTTGTAACTCTTTGTAGTTAGCTTTGGATTTAATTATCTTGAGTAATTATGTATCATTCCAGACTCATGTCTAGAACTTATATTTATTTTGGGTATACACACATACACCCCCTCCCCCACAATGGATCACTACCTTGTCGAGGTTGGGGGGCTTGTGTGTCTCAGTGACCCCTAGAGCTATGTCGGTGGGTGCCTAGTACTCGGGTAGGATCATCCGTGCCAGTCAGGTCGAAGGGTAGAGACCAGACTAACTGTGATTCACTGCTCCTTCAGGTTGGGAGTTTAGTTCAGGCCTAACAACCGTGACCTAGAAAAAAAATTGTTACAGAAACAGCAACGAAGAATTCTCCTACAACTTTGTGCGATGGCATTCCTAATGGCCAAAGACAAACAAAAATGGAGAACCTTCGTTGCTGCCCTACACGCCAACAGGCATAATAGGCATTAACTAACTAAATAAATAACACATACACCAAGGGCTTAAAAGAAATGTAGTCATAAAATAATTCAGTCCCTACCAAATTGTGCAAACATAATTTACAGCTAGTAAATACCCTAGCTTAAGCAGTCTATAAATAAAAATATCTCTAGGCATGTGGGGAAAAAGCTTGTAAGTGTTGGATCACTTGATGATTACCTTTTCTGTTCATTCCCCCGGAAGCACATGGCATTGCCTAGTGCCAGAAGACAGGATACGGGGCTAGATGGACTTTTGGTCCAACCCAGTAAAGCTGTTCTTATGTTCTAACAATTGGCTACAAATCAAATTTCATAAATATCAGTTCTGTTGCCATTTTTAAATGTGCGGAAAACTAAATAAATTCCTGAAAATGTAGTATATCTTGGTAATAAAATGAGAATATTTGCTAAGGATAACTGCAATCCAATATTTAAACAAATTGGAAAGGATTTAGAGAAGCTGTCCACTTTTGATCTCAACTTACAGGAAAAGAACTCTCGTAACTCATAGGGTATGTCTACACTACAAAGTTAGTTCGAACTAACGGACGTTAGTTCGAACTAACTTTAATAGGCGCTACACTAGCGCTTCGCTAGTTGTGTAGCCCCTTAATTCGAACTAGTGGGAGGCTAGCCCTCCCCAGGTTTCCCTGGTGGCCACTCTGGCCAACACCAGGGAAACTCTATGCCCCCCTCCCGGCCCCGGACCCCTTAAAGGGGCACGGGCTGGCTACGGTGCCCGTGCCAGGTGCAAGCCTGCCAGCACCCAGCCAGCAGACCCTGCACCTGGCACGGCACAGAGCCACCCACCCGATGTCCCCCAGTCCACCCCCTCTTCCCGGGACCAGGCTGGCGGCTCCCGGGAGCTTGCCCTGGACCGCAAGAGGCGGGCACCTTCCTGGGCTAGTGCGGACATCGTGGACCTTGTCCACGATCTCTGCACTAGGCACAGGAAAGTGGCCGTCTAGGGCAGGAGAGCTGCCAGCCTGGCCACCCAGGAGTAGGTGTGCATGAAAATCAAGGGGGTCCACTGAGACCCCCGACCCTGAGCCCTGAGCTTACAATGGCCGTCCTGGGGCAGACCAAAGGTCCATCTAGCCCAGTAGCCTGTCTACCGACAGCGGCCAACCCTACGGACCCTGGAGGGGATGGACCGAAGACAGTGACCAAGCCATTTGTCTCGTGCCATCCCTCTCCAGCCTTCCACAAACCTTGGGCAGGGACACCACTCTTACCCCCCTGGCTAATACCACTCCATGGACCCAAACTCCATGACTTGATCTCACTTCCCTTTAAACTCTGTTCCAGTTCTAGCCTTCACAGCCTCCTGCAGCAAGGAGTTCCACAGGTTGACTCTTTGCTTTGTGAAGAACAACTTTCTGTTACTAGTTTGAAGCCTGCTACCCATTCCTTTCCTTTGGTGTCCTCTAGTCCTTCTTTATGGGAACTCAGGAAGAACTTTTCTGAATGCACCCTCTCCACCCAGCCCCTGCTTTTAGAGACCTCTATCCTGTCCCCCCTCCGTCTCCTCTTTTCTAAGCTGAACAGTCCCAGTCTCTGTAGCCTTTCTTCATCTGGGACCTGTTCCCAACCCCTGATCATGTTAGTTGCCCTCCCCTCTCCCAGCCTTTCTCTTCCCCTCTCCCACCTCCTTTTCCCAGTCTCCCCCAGTTTTGTTCAATAAAGACAGAGTCAATGTTGGAAGAAACGTTATCTTTATTTTGTACATCAATAAGAAGAGGGGCTAGGGAAGGGTAAGTGGAAGGAGGTGAGGGAGGAATGGGGTACGAGCCCCCGATGGGGAGGACTGCGCTGGCTCTGCGGGCTTCTGGGGGTGGAAGCTCTCCTGCAGCCCCCCGATTACCCCCTCTCCCCAGATGGCAGCCTGCGGCAAGTGCAGCCGGGCTGATGGTCGAGTGGTGTGATGTGCCCAGTGTGGGTACTCCGGGCACTCCAAGCCAGAACTTCTTTGCAAGCGGGGCACCCCTTAGAACTGTGTGTCCGGGGTGGGGGTCGGGACCCTTTAAGCGCAGCCCGCGGCTAGCCTGAGACAGCATCTCCATGCTCTAAGTCCTCCTTTTATGCCCTGCCGGCACTGCTTCTGGCCATCCTTAAGCCCTGTTCAGAGTCCACTCAATGTGGACTTGCTAGTTCGAATTAGCAAAACGCTAGTTCGAACTAGTTTTTAGTTCTAGACGAGTTAGTTCAAATTAGCTTAGTTCGAATTAACTAATTCGAACTAAGTTAGTTCGAACTAACTTTGTAGTGTAGACGTACCCATAGTTAGTTAATGTGCTGAAATTCAGAAAGAGAAACTATTATGTTTTGTGCAACTATCGCTCCAGTGCCAAACAGCTGGCACTCTTTCTGCTTGGTATCTCCAACCAGCGGTGAAAGTAACTTAAAATTTCTTACAGGTACTGTCCTATTGCAACCTGGGTCCCTGCTAGCTCTTTAAATAGCTCCCTGTTGGTTTTTGCTGCAGCTCAGCCAGCTCTTGCTAGAGCTCCATACTGGGGCACACCAGTTTACTTTCATCTCTGTCTCCAGTGGTGGTTGTGCTCTTTCTATTTGTCTTCATAATTGGTCTAGATGAAAGGATCTTGTCCCCCTACCCATTTTAAATGTTGTCAGGAGGTTTGTATCCTGGTAAAAAAATTAAATAATATTCTCCTTGGTGGAGTACAAACTATTTTATAACACCTCTGCATTTCATAGGTAGATTAAACTACATAACAGGATTGTATTATTAGCCTTAGCAACGCTTCCTAGCAGAAGACAACAATGTCTAAACCTGATGTACAGTGTTATGATTGTAACAAAAATCAAGTATGTGCTATGAATTTTATCAGAATTCTTATTAATATAATGCAGGAATGTACAGAATTATATTAGGGATGTTAAATATCGGTTAATTGAATAGTCAATTAACTTTATGAATTCTTATCAGTTACTCAACTGTTCTATAGTCCCCAGGGGTGAGTCCCTGGCTGCCACTGGATTCTGGCTCCACTCCCAAGGATCCCCCTGCCATTCTGCACTGCTGCCGCTGTATCAGAGGCAGCAGCACAGTGTGCCAGTTGGAAGGTGGTCCACAAGGGAATCCAGTTTTAAAACCAGCTCCCCCTGTGGACTAGCTGCCTGTTACCCTGCATTGCTGCCTCTGATACAGAGGCAGCAGTGCAGGGTGGCAGTAGTCTCTGTCCAGGGTGGGTCTGAGCTCCCGGACCCGGAGTGAGTTGGAACTGAGATGGGATGCCTGCCTGCCGAGCTCCTAATACACTTTAAAAGCAGAGACGCAGCAGTGGTAGGTCCGGCACCCAGTGAAAGCCAGGGATGAGCCACGCTGCCGGCCAGCCTGTTAAAAAAATTACTGGCAAGGGGCGGGGAGAGATGCATGTAGCCTATGGAATTAATCTATAAGCTTTTGCTTATTGGTTAATCAACTACACTATTACATCCCTAATTTATATACAATTAGTAAAATCTCCTACAATGACCACCATCATCAAATGTTGATATACCTCTATTTGAGAGAGTTCTGAATTCAAGCACAAGCTGGTCTATTATAGTTTTGATGGAACTGCTCCATTTTCCTTATGGAATTATCATGTTCCAGAATGTTAAATGTTTCAAATAAATTCAGAAATAGCTGTAGCACTACTATGGATTTACACCAACTGAAAATATTGTCCAGAGTCCTTTGGATGCTTCCAGAGGAAAGTCGCTCAGACAGCAGCGCATTTCACTTCCATGAATTCATAACATTTACTCTGGTTGATTTCTTTTACCTTAAATGTGGTGCATGTTTAGGTCAGCTAATTTATAAGTAGCAACACAGTCTCACAGAGCTTTGCCAACAATGCTTTTATTTCTAATATACGACACGAATTAGGAATATTTGAAACCTTATAAGGATCCCACGAGATTAATGATAGCAAGAAATAAAGCAGAAGCATTGTTTTTGTGGGGGAAAACTGTTTTTTTAGGCCCTGGGGAAGCTGGATTAATGTTTTAAAACCAAACCAATGTAGAAATGTGCCAGAGAAAAATGGGAGTGAATAAAAAGACCTAGTACAGTATTGTAGGAAGGAAACGGAAAATAGATGTGGGGCAGGGAAGAAAGGAAAATTGTAGACATGAATGTCACTGGATTTCTAATATTTTGGTAACATGTAGCAAACAAGCAGCAAAATTTATTCTTTCGGATCTTGTGCTTTTTCCTATCATCATCACATTTTATTCTGAATTAGCAGATTTCCAGCATTTTTCATGAGCAGTGACACTGGACTCATAGACCTCAAAGCAGCCTCCAATTGCCACTGTAACTGTTGCCTTCAGTAGGCATATTTCAGTAGGCTGGTCTAGTGGGGTCTTGGACTTCCAAGATTACCTGCATATTATCAGAGCAAGTAGTGTTAATGTAATTCCTGTAGGAATGGCACTAATTCTAAAATAAAGTTACAGTCTATTGAGATTGTCAATAGAAAAAAATACCTTTCCATTATTCCACTCAAAGTAGGTATCTTTGATTTCTTAAGAGAGTGTACTCAGTCAGACTGAAATGACATCTGTAAGGAAACACCAAGCTCTTGCATTTACAGATCAACTTGTCTATGATAGATTGTGTTGGTAACTGAAATGCCCATTAATATAGTGCAGGGGAAAAGTTGCTCTAATTTAACCACCCACAGATCACTTGCTGCCTTCGAGATGCTGTAGGAGACTAGATCTTTCCCATCATTGCAGAACTTACTGTAGGTTGTGGGAGAGAAAATTGAGATCATTAAAATTTAATACAGTTTCTAAAATGGCATGTGCCTCAGAATTGTAAATTAACATCACATTACTATATGTCAATTGCTCTTTCAGTTCCAGCCACCATTTAGCTAATTGGTTGATATCAAGTAAAGTTTTTTGTGAAGGTCAGTTGTAGACTTTTAGCAATATTTTGTAGCTCATAATGATGGGCAATACTGTAAATCATCTAATTTTAATTTCCTATTCCGGAAATGTTGACATGTTTTCTCATATTTAATGTTGCAATGTGTGGATTGAATGCATTAGTCTAGAGTTCACAATGAAACTACTATCAGAATATGCTGTATTCTAGTAACAGCTTCATTAGCAGCATGTACTCATCATCATGAATTATACCTGTTGTATGAATTTGGCCAATCATAAAGCTCAAACTACCAAAATATAGGCCCTTCGAGCTAAATAATCATCATGCTTGCAGTAGTAGTATGAGGTCTTGTTTCTTTTGTAGGCTTTTCAAAAGAAGGCAACATGGTTACACATGCTGATTCAACATTATACTCAAAGGCTGTGTCTAAATTGGCCCCTATTCCGTAATAGGGATGGAAATGTAGCACTTTGGAATAGGCAAATCCGCGGGGGATTTAAATATCCCCCGCAGCGTTTGCATTAACATGGCTGCCACTTTTTTCTGGCTTGTAGATAAGCCGGAGAAAAGCGCCAGTCTGGACGCGATCCTCCGGAAAATAAGCTCTTTTCCGGAGGATCTCTTATTCCCACAACTGGAAAGTAGGAATAAGAGATCCTCCGGAAAAGAGCTTATTTTCCGGAGGATCGCGTCCAAACTGGCGCTTTTCTCCGGCTTATCTACAAGCCGGAAAAAAGCGGCAGCCATGTTAATGCATATGCTGCGAGGGATATTTAAATCCCCCGCGGATTTGACTATTCCAAAGTGCTACATTTGCATCCCTATTACGGAATAGGGGCCAATGTAGACACAGCCAAAGAGAAAGAGAGGGAAGGAGAAAGAGAATTTCAGAGTCTACTTTACTTTAGATACCTGAACAAATTCACTGAAGAGTTATTATTAGGAATATATCTGTCTGGATTAGAGATTCTCATGTGTTCTATATAGAGAATAGAGGAGACTTTCTTATCCAGGCAGACATATTGTACAAGACTACACAAGGTACCTCAACTCCAAGTATAGCATATATTTTAAAAGACCAAAAACAGCTAGCATGACAGCAATTTGCAGAAAAATATCTTCATTGGTTGTGAGTACGTTGCCACAAAAGCACTGCAGATTTTACATGAGAACTAGTGCAATGTAGTGCAAGAGAGAAAAAGCAAACATGCTGGGCTTGCTTGGTTTTAATATTTAGCTGATCTGAAGCACAAACTGGCAGCAACAGCCTGCATAAAGTTCAAGGCTATTTATGTTCCCATTATCCAGATCACAACTAATGACCCTTAACCCCAGGCAAGAAAGGTAAGTCTCCAGAGTTATGTACTGCGGGAAATTGGAATAACTTACAATAAAAATACAATATTTATGGCTACTGATACATAGAAGAAGAAAAAACTTACAAAGCACAGAAGTTATAAACATCACCTCTGCCTAAATGAAAACCTGTCAATTTCTCCAGTTCTTACATGATACAAATAATCAGTATCATATAGTAAGAAAGAAATATAGGTCTATAATCCAAATTTGACTACAAGCCTCATTAAAAAAAATACTGTCATACCCTGAAAAGCTTAACTTCCCGTTCAGAAAAGCATGACTCTTCAGGAATACAGTAATTCCTCGCTTAACACGTGCCCGCTTAACACGTTTTCGCAATAGCACGATTTTTTGGGGGGGAATGTTTTTCGAACAACACGACCTGTCCCTGCAATAACACGATTTCCCCTAGGGCCGGCCGGTGGCCGGCAGCTGTGCAAGGCTTTTCCTACAAAGCGGCAGAGGTTCTCCACTTGCCGTGCTGTTCCCCGGCAATCCCCTCCGGCCGGATGCTTTGCTCCCTCTCCTCTCCCCCCCCACCCCACTTGTAGCTGGTGCCTGGGTTTCCCCAGCGGGCCGGTCACCGGCAGCTGCGTGGGGCTTACCCTGTCTCTGGAGGTTTTCTGCTCTCCGCGCCATTCCCCGGTGACCCACTCTGGCCGGATGCCTCGCTCCTTCTCCTCTGCCCCTCGCTTGCAACAGGTGGCTGGGTTTTCCCAGCTCGCCAGTCACCGGCAGCTGCGCGGGGCTTTGTCTGCCTCCTTACAAAGCAGTGGAGTGGAGGTTTGCCACTCACCGCACAGTTCCCAGGTGACTCCCTCTGGCCGGACGCAAGGCCAGATTATCACATGAGCATCTTTATTAGCAACCATGTTCTCTGAGTAATTCAGGATCACCTGTTTGTTTCAAGCACTGAAGCCTTCTCATCTGAAAACACAGTGTTTTGAATCTTTTGACTAAAATGGGATTTTAAAATTCAGAAATAATCTCACTAGTTTATACAAATTCCTCTGAAGTTCAATGCACTTTATACTATTAAGGCATTTCAGATCACGTTTATGATTCAAAAGCAGTTAACTTTGAATCTAAATAACCACTGGTTTGCTCATCCACTTAATAGTCCATAGGAAAAAGTGAAAAAAAAGAGAGGGCAGAATCCAATATGATACTATGAAGAGTCAAAATATTATTGAAGACACACAGAAAAATTCTGTCTTCAGAGATTTAAAAAAAAGTTACCTGCTCATGACAATCTTGGGGATCTGCTTGGCTATATTTAAATTTTGGAATACAGAATATTCCTAAGGGATTTTTAAATTATTTTTTTCTTTCCTAAAAAAGGACTATAATATTTCTAAAACAATCATGTAGAGTAAATTTTAAATCAAGGTTTCCAGTGTTCTTACTGTCCCAGAATAGGGAAGAAACAAGGAATGTCTATTGAACCATCTTCTGTTGGTGGAGAAGAAGCTTTTGAGCTTAATAGAGCTTTTTTCATGCCTGGAAAATAAAAATTGGGACTGATTGTTAAGTGTAACAGAACACATATTATGATAAATCACTTAAAATAAAGAAGTGGGTAATTAACTTTTGCAACCATGGGGACAAAGGAGGGTTAGTAGGTTACAGTATTTGATACCATACAAATATGTGAAGTATTTATTTCACCAGCTCCACCTCAAAAATCATTTGACTGGACACCTCCCAGCAGACAAAACTACACACTTGATTGAATTAAGGAAAAACAAATCAACCGTGGCTTCATGAAATATCACATCTACCAACAAGAAACATCTCTCCACCAACAAGACGACACCTATATTGTTCCAAGGATGAGATTATGGGGAATGAGGTAGTTGAAAGTTTTTCTTGGAGTTGTTTAGGGAAGGATTTGATGATATCCTTAAATTCCTATATGAATTACGATATGAGGTGGTCTTTACATTTTTTTAGTAGGTGATGTCAGAGTTGTTGGTTGGCCACATAGATGAAGTTATCAGGATTGAGAACAGGATGCTGTCCCTTTGGTTTGATCACTACCAAAAAGAGGACAGCTATAAAGTTCCTGGCTTTATAGGTTAGGAATGCTGTTTCTTTGTTATATTTTATATATGTCCAGAAACTTTCTGATGAAGGCATTGTATTAATTATAAAATAAATAAGTACATGTGTTTGAATTGCACATGGATAGAACCACAGCATCATAGAAATGTAGGGCTAGAAAGGACCCGAAGAAATGATGAAGTCCCACCTCCTGCATTGATGCAGGAAAGGAAACAGTCTAATTGTGAGGGGTGCGCTGGGTCTCACTTTCAAATTCTTGTCAAGCTCCTCCTGTCTTGATGTCTCTCAAGTTTGTTTTGCTGCTTCAATAGCCCTCTCACTTCCCTGTATTTCAGAATGTGTCTGAATCCACACAGATGTTACCTGCTTACATTATTTCTGTAGCTAGAAACATTATTTCACACATTGCCATTTCTGCTTTCTGAAGTTCCTGTTCTGATTGTCAGAATACCTGACAAGGAACCAGGTAAAAATCTCTTACCTCAGTCAGGGCCAACATTATACCCCTTTGTTCAGTTGTCAGGACAATCATATAATTCAAAAACCTTTCAGATTTCTCATTTCCATAACTAGGAAAAATCTACCAATGCTCTCATCTTTTGATCTGTCTGTATTGGCTTCACAAATCTGTCTTCATTTTTCATAAGTAAATTCAGAATTTTTCATTCCTTATAATGTGTAGTCTTTTTTCTTCACTTTCATACAATTCCAAATCCACAAATATGGGAATAACTGTCATTTTTAATTTGATTTCCCATAACTAAAGTTTTTAATTCTCTCAAATTTTCTTGTTTACCTATTCCCTTTGCCCATTTTGACCCTAACAATGAAAGAATGTCTGTTGTAAGACATAAAATCTGGCTCCCAAGCTCCCAGCATTCCTCACAAATCTGTTGTGTACTTTCTGGTTTTATACTTTAGAATTCTTTGAAGGGGTTAACAAACATGTGGATAAGGGGGATCCAGTAGATATAGTATTCTTGGATTTTCAGAAAGCCTTTGACAAGGTCCCTCACCAAAGGCTCTTGTGTAAATTACATGGCCATGGGATAAGAGGGAAGGTCCTTTCTTGGATTGAGAACTGGTTCAAAAACAGGAAACAGAGTAGGAATAAATGGTAAATTTTCAGATTGGAGAGGGGTAACTAGTGGTGTCCCCCAAGGGTCAGTCCTTGGACCAATCCTTTTCAACTTATTCATAAATGATCTGGAGAAAGGGGTAAGCAGTGAGGTAGTAAAGCTTGCAGATGATACAAAACTGTTTAGGATAGTCAAGACAGAAGCAGACTGTGAGGGACTCTAAGAAGTTCTCACCAAACTGAGTGATTGGGCAACAAAATGGCAAATGAAATTTAATGTGGATAAGTGTAAAGTAATGCACATCGGGAAAAATAACCCCAACTATACGTACAGTATGATGGGGGCTAATTTGGCTATGACAAATCAGGAAAGAGATCTTGGAGTTATCATGGACAGTTCTCTGAAAACTTCCACACAGTGTGCAGCGGCGGTCAAAAAGGCAAATAGGATGCTAGGAATTATTAGGAAAGGGATAGAAAATAAGACCCAGAATATCTTACTGCCCCTGTATAAAACTATGGTACGCCCACATCTGGAATACTGTGTACAGATGTGGTCTCCTCACCTCAAAAAATATATTTTGGCCTTGGAAAGGGTTCAGAAAAGAGCAACTAAAATGATTAGGGGATTGGAACGGGTTCCATATGAGGAGAGGTTAAAGCGACTGGGACTTTTCAGTTTAGAAAAGAGGAGACTGAGGGGGGGCTTTGATAGAGGTCTATAAAATCATGAGTGGTGTGGAGAGGGCTTATAAAGAAAAGTTATTTATTAGTTCCCTAAATAGAAGAACTAGAGGACACCAAATGAAATTAATGGGTAGCAGGTTTAAAACTAATAAAAGAAAGTTCTTCTTCACACAGCGTGTAGTCAACCTGTGGAACTCCTTGCCAGAGGAGGCTGTGAAGGCTAGAACTATAACAGAGTTTAAAGAGAAGCTAGATAATTTCATGGAGGTTAGGACCATAAAAGGCTATTAGCCAGGGGATAAAATGGTGTCCTTGGCCTCTGTTTGTCAGAGGCTGGAGAGAGATGGCAGGAGACAAATCGCTTGATCATTGTCTTCGGTCCACCCTCTCTGGGGCACCTGGTGCTGGCCACTGTCGGCAGACAGGATACTGGGCTAGAAGGACCTTTGGTCTGACCCAGTATGGCCGTTCTTATGTTCTTATGTAACCAGGCTGCTCCTCCCTGGCTGGGCTTCAGAACCTCCCATTAGCACAGAGAACACAGAGGGCTTCTCGGCCCCAGTGAGGAGTGCACACCACATCACACAATTCTTAAGGTGATTGCTCAACTTGTTCTTCAAAAACTCCAATGAGAAGGATTTCATAACCTTCCTTGAAGACTGTTCCCGATTTTAACTACCCTTATTGTTAAAAGTTTTTTCTCAATCTCGCTTGCTCTAAACTATGCCCATTACTTCTTGCCCTACCTCCTTTGGACATTGAGAATAATAGATCAACAGCCTCTTTATGACAGCCCTTAATGCAATTGAGGGTTATCAGGTCATATTTTTTCCTCCCCTCACCCCACAAAAAGAACATTTTTCACTAGATTAAAAGAACTTCTTTGCTAGATTAACAGAACAGTGATTTCAATAAATTGAGATGACCAGGATGCAAAACCGGAGAATGAGAATGAAGACCTCTATGTCAGATACCTCAGCTATGCAAAATCAGTATGATGCCAACTAATATAATCAGGACTAAAACTACATGGGTGCAAGAAAGGAAGGTCAGAACTAACTGGATAGCAACATATGAATTCTGTTTCTGCTAAATCTTATGTGCTTTGCCACTGTCCCCTTTCTATTTCCACTTTGGGAATAAATACCTATTGTACTTCTCATTCAAATGAAATAAAAAGAAATGCAGGCATGAATGGCTGATGAGAAAACAGACAATTAAGGAAAGGTTACTCCAGTTTCCAAGCTCTTGAGAAATAAAATAATCTTGCAGTAAATGTAACTTCTAAGAAAAATGAATTTTAGTTCATAATAGCAATATTGCCCTGGGGCAGCTCACAACAGCAAATATGCCCTTAGAACAAGCATTCATCACCTATCATTGATCTTACCTTCTGTTTGGTGCAATTAGCACTGCCTCAACAGGCTTAAGTCAATTTTTCTCATAATAAATACTCCCTCTGTAGACATTCCTAATTAATATTCTTTGTGGGGGGTATGTACATTTCAGTTCTATATTAAGGGTGATGTTTCAACTAGTTCTTCGGAAGTACATGCATAAGGATATATGATTGTTTAGTTGGGTTAAGAAGAATGGGTAACTTAAGAGGTATAAATGATAATATGTATAAATATGAAATGGAACTTTTTCATCTTGTTTCCTATGTGGGAATTTAGATTTTGTTTTTCATACTCCCAATGTAATCTATGAACAACAGTCCACTTCCATAACCTGTATGCAGCTGGTAAATGACCAGTGTACACAACAAAGTACTGCTCCTAACAGTGTAAGTCTAGACCAAATGGCACCCAAACCAACTTTTGAATACTTTATTTTAATTTTAAGAATCGCTTTGAAATATACTAATATCGAGACATGAACATATGCACCAATATTGGGTCGACCAGTACTGAATATTGTTATAGTAGGTGACAGCCTTAGAACGTTAACCCTAGTTTATTTTTGTTGTTGTTCAAAACCTTGCTTTCCTTGCTTTTGCCCTTGCAAACTGAAACACAGCATCAGAGAGATCCAAAGGCTGGGCAATGATAGTTTCAAGTGATAAAATAGCATTAAGTATGTCAGTCTCTTAGGGTACATCTACACAGCAGGGCTAAAGCCAAAATCAGCTATACAACTTGAGCTACATCAATTGCCTAGCTTAAGTTGAAATAAGTTATTTCGGCTTATGGTGCTGACTACACATCGGGAAGTCTGACAAAGACCACTCTTCTTCTGGCTTCCCTACTTACATTATTCCAAAATAAGTACTATTTCTGCTGTGTAGAGGTGCCCATATTGGCCATCAAATCTTAAAATAAAAGTGCATTTTCACAAGTTTATTTTTACAACATTCTATGAGTGCCAAGGAAAATATAGTTCCTAAATTGTGCAAGGTTCCACAAGATTCTAGAAAGGTCCAGAATATTCTGGGAGATTCGGGAAAAATAAATTGACATATGGCATACCTGCAACTTTTGACTTCAATCACCCTCTTTTCCCTTTTGTTGCTAATAAGAAGACAGCACCGTAAATCCATGCTCCCATTCCCAAGTCTGGTAACTCAGGCAGTCATCTGACTTGCCTGTCCCTACATCTAGCCCTGACTTCTACTCCCAATGAAGTTAACAGAAAAACTCATTTTGACATCAGTAAGAAAAGGACCAGGCTAAAAAAAGCTGAGTTGAAGGGTTCTTCTACATACAGGATCTTTTTTAGATGTGGGACGTTGTGATGGGGCCCCACTCTGAAGCCCTGGGAGTTCCCCAGGCCCATCTGGCAGAGCAGGCCCCACCCCCACAACTCTGCTAGGCATGCTCAAGAGGGAGGCTGGGGATAAAAGCCCAGGTAAGCAGTCAGTCAGGGCTGACCACTGGAAGGCCCCTGCAGCCACCCTAGCACCAGTGCCAGCGCCACAGCCACAGCACTTTTCGGGGAGGTCTTCTGACTGGGACTGACCATCAGAGCAGCACGCAGAGGACGACGCAGTGCACTGCGTCAGAAATAGCCCAGGGCACAGGATTGTTCTCCAGGAGCTCAGCGTGTTCTGGTAGGCTTCCCCGCTGAGCAGGCAGTGGAGTTAGCTGCTGCCAACAGGGCCCTGGGCTGGGATCTGGTGGATTTGGAGGGCCCAGGTCCCCCTACCTCCTAACCCCACCACAATTCAGCTCCCTAGATTTTGGGCAAAACTCACCTGTGAACTAGGCTGGAAGTCTGCTTCCTCCCTGAGTGAGGGGAGTGTGTTGGTGACTAGGCTGGAAGGTTGCATATACCCCAAAATGGGGAAACTGCACATTGGGATTAGGCCTGGAGGGCCATATGTAACCCTGTAGAGGGAATTGTACTTTTGGGATGGGGCCTATAGGGCTGTATATACCCCTGTAGGGGGGACTGCACTTTGGGGTTGGGACGATAGAGCCGGATATAACCCAATAGAAGGGACTGCTCTTTGGGATGATCCGAAGGGTCATATATACTCTAAAAGAGAGACATTAGTGATAAACTGAGATTGAGCCTGCAAAAAGAGAGCCCTAGCACAGACGTTGGGGACGGCTGGACCGTCAAGGTGTGGGTGACCCCTTGACAGACGTATATATATATGATAGGCAGGAGAGACACACAAAATGCATGATGTGGCACTCCAGCTGAGCTTTAAAGGGCTTGGGGCTCTAGCCACCTCCACTGCTGCAGCAGCCCCGGACCCCTTTGAATCACGCAGACTCAGGGATTTCCCCCCTCTGTTAGCAGGCCTGATAATAGGATTTTCCTAGTTTCTTTCCCAGTCTTAATAGCTAAATCAAATCTGTTGAATAGATTAGAAATTATACTGGAGTGTCTTGTTTGTTGTAATGTAGCTATCTTTCATCTGATACATGAATGGTCTTGATCGCTGTCATTAAATATTCCCTGGTATCTTCAAAGAACAGGGATCTTAAAACCACTTTCATTCAGTATCCAAATTATATAACAACTTCTTCTGCTTCTGTGGTTTATTTGGTTAATCTATTATTAAATTACATTGCATTTTCTACATTAGTGATTGTTTCAACTGAGAAGTGGTTTCATTTCCCTGATAGAGAAAGTTTTCAGCTTTTTAATAAATAACTAAATGCTGTATAAGGTTATGTAGTTTAATTTGTTTATGATTTCGAGAGTCTGTGGTTAAATGTTAACAATTTCAAAGTATCATTACTATATTGCTGCATATATAGATTCAGTATTACATAATTATAAAAAATGCATTTGTGTGCATGTATAGAATATAATGTAAACCTATTTAAGATGTGAAAAATCATTTACATTCATTATGGTCCTAAAAAAGACTTTTTAAAACATCTGGCTAACAATAAAGCACTTCTAATGATCTAATGAAATGTATCAGAGGGGTAGCCGTGTTAGTCTGTACAGGATAAACTTAAAAAACAACAAATAGCATGGCAGCACTTTAAAGACTAACAAAACATGTAGATGATATCATGAGCTTTCCTGACGAGAGTGTTGTATGTCCAGACCAAAAGAAATAGAGGAGAAGAGGGGGAGGAACAAAATCGGAAGGGGGGGACAAAAGGAGGCAGTGGATATATAAATATCAAAGGGAAAACTGAGCTGGTATGTAACAGGCAAAACTGATAGTCTATAAGCACCTAAAAACTGGATAGTTAAAAAAACCCGATGAGGACCATTAGTTAGCAATTAGAGAGGAAAAGTACTAACACTAGAATCTACACAGACAAAGAAACTTTGGCACCTTCATTGTTTGGTTGGTTGATAATGTCCCAGCCTTCCGGTATCTTGATTCAAACCATTGGCATGAGAATTAAACTTGTGAATGAATTGTAGTTCCAACCCTTCCCAGTGTATTTGGCTTGTGGAATTGGTCTGTAACAAAACAGCAACTTGAAGATCTCTTAATGAATGACCAGGCAAATTAAAGTGTTCACCATCAGGTTTCTGTATGTTTCTTTTACGGATATCTGATTTGTGTCCATTGATTCTTTCCCTTAGGGACTGTCCAATTTGTCTAATATATATTGCAGTGGGGCATTGTTGGCATTTGATGGCATAGATCACATTACTGGATGTGCAGGTAAATGAGCTTCTGATTTGGTCGCTTTTGTGGTTGGCTCCAGTGATCAATTTGCTTGTATATGTGGGAAGAGTTGATAATGTGGCTGATTGTAGGGCTCCGTTCCTGGATGCTTATGATGTAGCTATGTGTCATGGTTACCAGAAAAAAATTGTTTCAGGTTGGGGGGTTGTCTGTAAGTGAGAATAGGCCTTTCCCCCAAGGCCTCTGAGAGTGAGGGATCTTTTTCCGAGATAGGTTGTAGATTGTGGATAATGCGTTGGAGGGGTTTAAGTTGTGGACTGTAGGTAATGACAAGTAGAATTCGGTTGTTTTCTTTTTTGTATCTGTTTTGAAATAATTCATGTCTGGGTACTTTTTTGGCATGAAATGCAAGCATTCTAATGATTGCTTTTTATTAATCTCATTATCATAAGTACAGACTTTCTAATGTGGTGAGTTTGGTGGTCCTGGTTCCACCCCCGGTCTCATCCTCATTCCTCCTCTGCTCCACCTCTTCTCATCCTGTTCCACTGTCTCTCCTGAGTATACCCCTGCCTCTCCACCCCCACTTAGCATCTCCTGCATACCACAGAACAGCTGATCTACATAATCCAGGACATGCTGGGAAAGCATCCGGCTGAGGGCTGCCAATAGTTGCTCAACACCCACATTTTTTTCTGTAGGTGTTCATGACTAAAATAAATCTCTTTAGTCCAGGACACACATGTGGGTGTGTCTACACAGCAGCTTTATTTCAGAATAACAGCCGTTATCCAAAATAAAAATGCGAGCGTGTACACAGCAATTCCGTTGTTTCAAAATAAATTGGAAATAATGAATGGCTTATTCTGACTTCTGTAAACTCATTCCACAAGGATTATTCCGAATTAACTATTTCAGAATAGCAGTAGTATGGATGCTCCACTGCTGCTATTTTGAAATAGCTCCTCCCCACGGCCATTCAAAATAATTACTCCCCGGTGTCTCCTGGGGCTCTAAATCAAAGTAGCACATCCACATTAGGGAAGCCTACCTCAGACTAATTTTGAGGCTTCCCTGTAGCATAGACGTGTTATTTCAAAATAAGCTATTTTGCAAAAAAATCCAAAATACCTTATTTTGAAATAAGCGTGCTGTGTAGACATACCTACAGTGAGTCAAGATGCATCAAGTTTTCTACAGACAAATTACCTAAAATGCAAGCAAAGCAGATAATCAAGTGAATAACATTTTCTTTAAACAAATATATATTTAACCCTCACCAAATTCCTCTAATCTTCACTTATGCAAAATTTTATTGTTGAATAAGAATGGCCATACTGGGTCAGATCATACTGGTCCATCTAGCCTAGTATCTTCTCTTCTCATAGTGGCCAATATCAAGTGCCCCAGAGGGAATGAACAGAACAGGTAATCATAAAGTTATCCATCCTCTGTCACCATTCCCAGAATAACCATTGATAGACCTATCCTTCATGTATTTATCTAGTTCTTTTTTGACTCCTGTTAAAATCTTGGCCTTAACAACATCCATTGTGGCAAGGACTCCCATAGGTTGACTGTGCATTGGGTGAAGAAGTACTTCCTTTGGTTTGTGTTAAACATATTAATTTCATTTGTTGACCTCTAATTCTTATGTTGTGAGAAGGAGTAAATAACTCTTCTTTAGTCACTTTCTCCACTTCAGTCATGATTTTATAGACCTCTATCATATTCCTTCTCCCTTAGTTGTGTCTTTCCAAGCTGAAAAGTCCCAGTCTTATCAATCTCTCCTCATATGGCAGAATATCTGAATAAAACAGTTAAATATAATTTTCATCTCAGACTTATGAAAATTAAAATACCTAACTCATTGATTGTATTGAAAAGACTCTTCCACTGAAGGTAATTTGAAAACATGTATGGCTATGACTGTGTGTGTGCGTATGGCTATTTTATTATTATGGTTGGGAGATAAAAGGTCATTTCTAAGCACAGAATATTTATAAATTCAAAAACAGCACTTCAAGTGCCTGTTTCCATCAAATCATTTTAAACAGTTGGTGCAGTTTACTGCAACTGTCAGCAGAATGCTGGTTGCATCCCTTTTATATTACTCAATTGGTGAGCTATTTGAAAACCCTATATAATGTGTGACTTTTTGCAATTTAAGAACAGATTGACTATTTCTTCCTTCTTCCTGTAACAAAGAAAAATGTGTATAATATCTCTCTATGTAGCCATGTGGAATGAATTTTAAATGTTATTTTTCTGAAGATATGTCGATATTATACAATGTTAACTATCTTAACCAGGCTTGTGTCTAAATGACTTGTCCTGTAAGAGATACCAAATAAAAATAACATAGGAGTATAGTACTAAGCATTCGGGGGAAAGGGCAGCAAAAACACCACTAATGGAACATCCTGCCTTTCACTTCTAGGCTGCTGATTCAATTATAAACCATACAAGCATCAACCGAAATAACTATGGAGGCCATACAATGTAGATTCTAGTGGCTGTCTACCACAGTGGAACCATCAGGAAAGAGATCTTGGAATTATCATGGATAGTTCTCTGAAAAAGTCCACACAGTGTGCAGTGACAGTCAAAAAAGCAAATAGGATGCCAGGAATTATTAAAAAAGGGATAGAAAATAAGATGAAGAATATCTTACTGCCCCTATATAAAACTACAATATGCCCACATCTTGAATACTGTGTACAGATGTGGTCTCCTCAGCTCAAAAAAGATATTTTGGCATTAGAAAAGGTTCAGAAAAGAGAAACTAAAGTGATCAGGGGTTTGCAATGGGCCCCTTTTGAGGAGAGGCTAAAGAGACTGGGACTTTTCAGTTTAGAAAAGAAGAGACTGAGGGGGGATATGATAGAGGTATAGAAAATCATGAGTGGTATGGAGAGGGTGAATAAAGAAAAGTTATTCATTAGTTCCCATAATATTAGGACTAGAGGACATCAAATGAAATTAATGGGTAGCAGGTTTAAAACTAAAAAAAGAAAGTTCTTCTTCACACAGCGTGTAGTCAACCTGTGGAACTCCTTGCCAGAGGAGGCTGTGAAGACTAGGACTATAACAGAGTTTAAAGAGAAGCTAGATAATTTCATGGAGGTTAGGTCCATAAAAAGCTATTAGCCAGGGGGTAGAAATGGTGTCCCTGGCCTCTGTTTGTCAGAGGCTGGAGAAGGATGGCAGGAGACAAATCACTTGATCATTGTCTTTGGTCCACTCCCTCTGGGGCACCTGGCACTGGCCACTGTCGGCAGACAGGCTACTGGGCTAGATGGACCTTTGGTCTGACCCAATATGGCCATTCTTATGTTCATCCAAAGCGGCATCCCACTTAATACTATTACCAAAAGGAAAAGGGCAAATTATTGAAGGACCCTGATAATTGGACCACACAACATCTTTCTTCTAATTCAGCATTCAGGAACATGGGTGGGATTTTCTGGGGAAGCAAGCACACCACTGCTAGTGCTGCTGCTCTCACGAATAAGCAAGACTGAATTCTCACTCAGCAACCCTGGCCAATCTTTCCCCGGACTGGTAATGCACTTCTGGTCAACTTCTGACTGTGAGACAAGCTTTTCAGCTACACAGAACTCTTCTTCAGGTCTGGGAAAGGTACTCAGTATATCAGAACTGTGTACAAGATCAAACAGTTTAGCATAAGTCGGGACCATTCAAGGTGACCATTCACGTCATCTGCATAACATTTCCAAAAGAAGCAACTGGAGCTTAAATTAATTACTTTGATAGACATTAAAAATCATGGTCTTAATAGAGACTCTGGATTTATGGCTTGTTACAACATTCTGTAACCCATTACCCTCCCCCTTTTTGTCCTATGGCCACAGGGGTGTTAGCAGATCACTTCACCTTGAATGGTCCCTTCAAGCTGTGTGTACAGTAGACCCTCACTGTAATACTCTCCACAATAGTGGACCTTGAGCTATAGCAAATGTGCCCCCCCGTTCCCAATTCCCGCTCTGACTGCTGTGGTGGGGGCTCTGAGAGCTCCTCCTGCCCTAGGGCCATGCCCGTGGGACATGGCCAGGACAAAGCGCTCCTTGGGCCGCAGCTGGGACTAACTGCTCCTTTGGCCCCAGGGCTGTGGCAGGGGCTCAAAAAGCTCCTCTTACCCTGAGCCCAGAGCCAGAGGAGCACTCTGACCCCTGCCACAGCCCCAGTGCCAGAGGAGCTGTCCCTCCACCCTCCCCTATACAACAAACCCCTAGCTATACCAAACAAATGGCTTCCCCAGGGGTTTGTTATAGCAAAGGTGTACTGTAGTTCAGAAGCTTCTCTCTCTCTCACCAATAAAATATATTACCTCACCTACCTTGTGTCAAGCATAAATTATATGTTCAACAGTGTTAACTTTCCTCCAGGAGCATGTCACCAAGCAATAACCTCTTCTCCAACATCTGCCCAGAGATCCCACTTCATTCAGAGCCATTAGTATGTGATGTACTAGATCTCTATGCTTAGTAACATTAACAGAGATCAGGATCCACTGGTGGATCTCGGAGCCTTTGACAGATGATTCTGACTGGTTTGGCTGGGAGGATGTCAAGTGCCGGTATTTCATCTCCCTCTCTCAGCACTGCTGTGCTGCTCCTGCCCTCTACCTTGGAGCTGCCCCTCCACCCGTGAGAACCTCTTATGTGCTGTGCAGGGCACGGGAAGAAGAGGAAAGGGTGCTGATGTCAGGGTGCCTCTACCCCACCCTATACCCCATCTCCACAGAGCAGAGGAGGGCAGGGATGGAGAGAGTTTGCTGGCTGCTTTTCGGAGTAGTGCAGGGCCAGAGGAGGGGTGAGCCTGCCTTAGTCCCCTGCACCATCACCTAGAAGCCACACGTGGTAAGCAGTACCCAGCTGGAGCCTGAATTCAGAACCCCTACTGAACTCCAAACTCCTGCCCTAGCCCTGAGTCCCCCTATACCCAAACTCCCTCAAAGAGCCTTTACCCTGCACCTCTTCTGCACCTCAACTCCCTGCCCTGGCTCAGCTCAAAACCCCTCCCACACTGCAAATCCTTTAGCCTAAGATCAGAGTCTGCATCCCCCTCCCCTGCATCCCAACCTTCTGCCCCCAGCCTGATAGAAATGAGTGACGATGGGGAAGGAGGATGGAGTGAGAAGGGGCGGGGCATCGGAGAAGGGGCGGGAAGGAAGCAGGGCAAGGGTGTGAGGTGTATCAGATTTGAGGAAGATCCTGGATTGCATTTAAATTCAAAAAGTGATCTCATGCTTAAAAAGGTTGGAAACCACTGGCTTACAGTGTCTTTTCTTTCAGTTCAGCCATTTGTTAAGTTTTCAATATTTTAATTTGATCTGGTGCATGATTTTTTGCTTATTTACATACACATTTTGAAAGTGTTTTCAAGTTGTCCTGCTATTATACTCTCAACTGGGGAGGGTGGTTTTGGTATTCCCTGTGAGAAGCAACTGTGTTAAAATGGAGGCACTGCCATTTAAAAGAAAATGAGCCACATAATGTGGCTGTGTCTACATTGGCACTCCTTTCCGGAAAAGGGATACTAATGAGACCAGTCGGAATTGCAAATGCCACGGGGGATTTAAATATCCCCCGCGGCATTTGCATGAACATGGCTGCCGCTTTTTTCCGGCTCGGGGTTTTGCCGGAGAAAAGCGCCAGTCTAGACGGGATCTTGCAGAAAATAAGCCCTTTTCCGGAAGATCCCTTATTCCTACTTTCAAGGAATAAGGGATCTTCCGGAAAAGGGCTTATTTTCCACAAGATCCCATCTAGACTGGCGCTTTTCTCCGGCAAAACCCCGAGCCGTAAAAAAGCAGCAGCCATGTTCATGCAAATGCCACGGGGGATATTTAAATCCCCCGTGGCATTTGAAATTCCGACTGGTCTCATTAGCATCCCTTTTCCTGAAAAGGGTGCCAATGTAGACACAGCCTGTTAGTCTGGCACTTGCTGATTAAGGACTTTTTCTTGGACACCATGCTAACTGCAGCAGAAGCCATGCATTCACTACATTTGTTAGCAGTCATTGAAAAGAAATTTCTGAAGTATTTATGAGAAAGCAAATGAGATACTGAAGGCAATAGTTCCTCTTTATAAGTTACCTCTGAGGCCTGCAAATATATATTGAGAGGACTATGTTGATTTCATGTGCACTATCATTTGGAATATCCATCAGTTTCACAGCTGTAAAATTGTTTCCACCTATAGTATTTTAAATTCCAATGGTATTTTGGGGCCACATGACAGGGCTTGCGAACAAACCAAAACCTTATTAAAAAGTTGTCTGTGACCTGGGACCTTAACCAGCCTCCAGTAGAACTAAGGCTATGTGCACTGCTATAGAGTCAAAAACTTCCTGTAGTTTTTTTTAAATGGGGCTGGTTGAAAAATTCAAATTTTTTTCTGAAATTATTTCACAATTTGTAAAGCTGATTTCAACCTGCAGGTTTCAAAAACAAAACAGTATTTATTTATTTAGCATTTTTCATGGACTTCCTGGGTTGGGAAATTTGTTTCAAAATTATTCCTTTCCCCCTAACTTCTCTTGTAGCATAGGTCTGTTACAAATTTATGCCTATTGAATTCATTCAACCCCAGTATGAAATGTCACTAATATACTCCTCAAATGAGGCAACTGCTGCCACATTAAGTTCTTTGAAAAGAGACCAAGGAGACACCTATTACACTTCCCATTATACAGGGTTGCTGTGACTGAAATTTATCAAACAGAACTGAACTGCTATTTAGTGTGCTTTATACACGTACATTTTAACTATAGTAATTCAACTGTATTTTACATGGAAATCTAATGCACATAATCAGGAAACTAATTTTGTAATACATTTAAACTAGAAATTACGTAAGATTTTGAATTTAGTGAATTTATTTGTGGAAGTTGTTCTGTAGCTTTGGAAAGCATGCAAACCAAAAACAAAACAAATATATTTCTTTTGAATAAACAAGAGATTAATACAGTTTCCAGAAAGATTGAAATGGAATATATTATGGGCTTCCATAAAAGATTCTACATAACATGAATGTTTATTAAACATTATGGAGGTTTTATGAGGCAAATTACTACATCTGCAGCCATTTGATCCATGCAGTTATATGCCACCAGCTGACATTGGGGGCTTTAAAGCATAATTTGAATGCTTTTGATATAAACAAAGGTTCTCATTGCTATCATAACTTTTGATTGGCATTTTTCAGTGCTCAATGGAAATTTTCAAAAATTTTCATGTTTTTGATTTTGTTAGAGGAAAAAATTCCCCTTTTATTCCACCCTTTCTCTATTTTTTTTATTTAAAAAATGAGTTTTTCTTTTAAGATTTCCACTGTTGATCACCTTGGTTTGTTCCCCTGTTACTATGTGTTTGAACTGTTGTTGCATGTCATGTCATAGGCTATCTGTATTAAGGTCTGATTCTGAAAATTGCTCTGTATGGTGTAACCCCCGCACATCTTCATTAGTTCAGTGAGATTCTGTACACTCACAGTGGTGTGCCCACATATAGATCTGGATCTTATTTTGGCAGCGCTTCCAGATAGTTGCTATGTTATGTCTGTAAAGCACTATCCATGTGTTCAACGTATTATAGGTAAGAGTTGCCCTGTATGGTATCAGATTTTCAGGGCCAGATCAGTTTCTTGTCTGGTGATGCAGAGCCAGGTAATTTCTGTAGTGTAATTTGTTTATTTACCAAATTTACATGTTTGCTTGAACAGATATTGTAACCAACTGCACTCAGGTTACTCCCTGCTCCAGAAATTTTGGTCAAGACACTTCTGCTGCACTAAAAACATTTTAACCTGCCTGGGCACTCATTAAAGGACTTAAAAGTAGCCATTCTTCTACAAAGGAATTTCACAAGCTAACTACAAAGAGAGAGTGCAGAATTGACTTTCATATGTAAATTTGACACCCTACCCTGTGGCCTGAGCAAAGACTTGAACGGATACATATTATACAACCAGCTTTCCTTACATTCAATACCCAAAAGTGAGTTTTGCCCATGAAAACTCATGATAAAGTATATAGTTTGTTAGTCTCTAAGGCGCCACAGGACTACCTGTTGTTTTTAAAGTTACAGACTAACACGGCTACCACTTTGAGACTTTTAACAAGCTTTACTGTTTCTCTGTCTACAGGTTATCTCATTGCATTGATGATTAACACACAGCAGCCATTGTTCAACCCCAGAATTGTTTACATAGCAATCCTCTTGTTGAGAACTCCTCATCTGGGGCCAAATGTAGCCTCTTTGACATAACAGAGCTTTAGAGTGTTCAGTGAATGAGAAAGATAGTGAGCTAACCCAGTGAAACCACAAAATCTACTTAATAGGACTCCAGATGTGGTTACTTAATAACATTTTAACACTTTTTAAGGGGATTTTTCACACAAGGTGATTCCTATTTGCAACCCTTTATAATATTAACAGTAATAATGACTTCATTCTCTTAGCAGTGATCCTAGTGCAAAGAACTCTGTCTGGCAAATGTAATTTTTAGAAGGTAATACCTCCACCCAAAAATAATAAAATTAAACTAGACAGAAATCAGTATAATTCATATATAGATCTCAGGTTATATATATATATGAATGGTATCAGGTAATGTCAGAGGGTGGCAGCCTGATACATCAGGAGTGATGTGTAACTTATTTGTACCTGTAGATAAAGTTGTGTTTTGGAGGAGTTGTCTTTGTCTGGTCTAAAGGGCAGTGAACCCTTTTGCTAACTGAGCTTGTCCATTGCCAGAGGGCACATAAGCATAGTGGTTCCGCAGACAACTACTGACAACTATTACTGTGTTCATTTGACAATAAACCTGGCTGGGCACCTTCGATCCTTATCTGACTTTGTGGTCTTTGGGGGCTCTCTTGGAATCTACGGTGTTGACTACTTGTGCAAAGTCAGCACACTGCACAAGAGGAGCACAGCCGAAAGGTTACCATCACTGATAGAGCAGCAGACCTGTCAGGACACAACAACAGTGACTCCAGAGTACCACTACAACTACATTTTAGTTATGCCTAGTACTGAAGTCTTGGACTAGTCAATTGACTAGAGTTTTCTTAAAAGTGCTTCTGCAGGATTGGCAATAACTATATACTCTGTATGCTACAGAGGGAATTGTGAAAATGTATTTCTGACTTGAACAGGCTATCTTTCATTACCCCATCATCTCTCTTCTTCCTTGCCCTCCCCTTCACCCCTACAGATGTTAGGCTGGGTGTTTTCAATTTACAGGTCAAGGATTTACAGTGCAGTCAGTATTAGGCTTTTGAAGCTTGTACCTTCCTAGTCCAGCACACTTGGGATCTGAGTAGTCCCGAATGACATAGTTTTCCAAAGCAGGGGAGGTCTACCCTGCTTCCCACTGATGGCAACTGCTCACAGCTCTGCTGGGGCTGAATTTCCCACCCAGGGCTGAGGCTACGCTCCCCATTGTGCTTACTCTGGCTGGGGCTACACTTTCACCTCTGGCCCAGGCTGCACTCCCAGGGCTCCAGTCCAGGCTGTGCTCCGGGGTTCCGGTCTCACTGCCTCTGGCCCAGGAGGAGCTTTGCTCCTGCTATGCCAGCCCAGCTGGGACTGTGCTGCTCCCTACAGCTAGGCAATGCTACACTCCCCACTGTGTTGGCCCCACTAGTGCAGGAGCTGAGTTCCAGGGCAGGGCTGCGCTTCTTGCTACCAGCCCCAGTGGGGGCTGTGCTCCCCACCACACAGGCCCTGCTACCTGCTCTGGGGCCCGGCAAGTCTGTCGGCCTCCATGGTGCTGCACTCTGGAGGTTGCAGCACTGCCAGCAAAGAGACCCATTTGAATTGCTAGACCCCAAGGTATCTGCCCCTTTCACTGCCCTGTTAGCGAGCCAGTGGCTGGATCTATACTGGATCTACTTAGGTCGAACTTAGCTACGATTGGCCAATTCTTAAAATAATGAGTCCACCCCCCCCCCCAAGCTCACTCCATTGACGTTAAGGGCCATGAAGGACCATTAAGGACAATTTTGATATTCCTACTTTTCACAAGAAGTAAAGGTAAATTCAACCTTGCATGGTCAACTTTAGGGTAGTGTAGATGCAGCCCTGTGAAAGTCAACATTCATGGCCTCCAGGAGGTGTTCCACAGTTCCCTGCTGTGACCGCTCTCTCCAGGTGCACAGAAAAAACTGAATTTCATTTATTGTGTGGCCAGGCTGGTGAGCAGAGCTCAGAGGGAGGAGCACACTGCAGCAGCACACATGATCGCTAATGCTCAGAGTTGCAAATAAGCACAAGCATGGAGCATGCAGGAGATCCTGGTCCATGCTGGATTCCATGCTTATTCTGCTATGGTGTCTGCACAGATAGCCGGGGGGAGAAAAGGGATGAAAACGCTGTTTGCCATTGCTTTCCCTAACATCCTCAGCCATGAAGACCGAAGCAAAGAATTCATTTAGTTTCTCCACAATGACCTTATTCTCTTTGAGTGCTCCTTTGGTATCGCAATCATCCAGGGGCCCCATTGGTTGTTTAGCAGGCTTCCTGCTTCTGATGTACTTAAAAAAATTTTGCTATTACATTTTAAGTTTTTGGCTAGCTGTTCTTCAAACTCGTTTTTTACTTTTCTTATTATATTTTTACACTTCATTTGACAGAGTTTAAGCTCCTTTCTATTTTCCTCACTAGGATTTAAATTCCACTTTTTAAACAATGCCTTTTTCTCTCTCACTGCTTTTTTTACTTGGTTAAGCCATGGTGGCATGTTTTTGATTTACTTTTTTTTTTAAAAATTTGGAGTATACATTTAAGTTGGGCCTCTATTATAGTGTCTTTGCAAAGTTTCCATTCAGCTTGCAGGGATTTTATTTTGTGTCTGTACCTTTTAATTTCTATTTAACTAACTTCCTCATTTTTATGTAGTTCCCCTATCTGAAATTAAATGCCACTGTGTTGGGCTGGTGAGGTGTTTCTTCCCACCACAAGGAGGTTAAATTTTATTACATTATAGTCACTATTTCCAAGTGGTCCAGTTATATTTATCTCTTGGACCAGATCCTGTGCTCCAATTAGGACTAAATCAAGAATTGACACTCCTCTTGTGGGTCCCAGAACCAGCTGCTCTGAGAAGCAGTCTTTTAATGTATCAAGAAATTTTATCTCTGCATCCCATCCTGAGATGACATTTACCCAGTCAATATGGGGATAGTTGAAATCCCCCACTATTATTGAGTTTTTTATTTTGATAGCCTCTCTAATTTCCCTTAGCATTTCATAGTCACTATCACTATGCCGGTCAGGTGGTCAATAATATATCCCTAATGCTATATTTTTATTATTAGAACATGGAATTACTATCCACAGAGATTCTATGAAACATTTTGGTTCATTAAGATTTTTACTATATTCGATTCTATGTTTTTTTTTCCACAGATAGTGCCATTCTCCCACCAGCATGACCTGTTCTGTCCATCCAATATATTTTGTTCCCTGGTATGACAGTGTCCCATTGATTGTCCTCATTCCACCAAGTTTCTGTGATGCCTATTATATCAATATCCTCCTTTAATATGAGGCACTCTAGTTCACCCATCTTATTATTTACACTTCTAGAGCTTGCGTAGAAAAGCACTTTAAAAATTTGCCACTATTTATCTGTCTGCCATTTCCTGATGTTTTAGACTCTTTTTCATTTGACTGTTTCTCATTGGATCTTCCCCATATTTTATCATCTTCCATCTCTCCTCCTTACTAGAACATATAACATTTCTATTAATAGAACCTCACCTAAGACATGTCTTTGTCTGATCAATGTGCTCCTCCGCACCTGTTGGCTTTTCCCCAGCCCTTAGTTTAAAAATGACTCTGCAACCTTTGTAATGTCAAGTGCCAGTATTCTGGTTCCATTTTGGTTTAGGTGGAGCACATCCTTCCTGTATAGGGTTCCCCTTTCCCAAAAGTTCCCCCAGTTCTTAATAAATCAAACCCTTCCTCTCTATACCATTGTCTCATCCACACATTGAGAATCTGCAGTTCTGCCTGTCTATCTGGCCCTGAGCATGGAACTGGAAGCATTTCAGAGAATGCTAGCATGGAGGTCCTGCATTTCAATCTCTTTTCTATCTGTCTAAATTTGACCTCTAGAATCTCTCTCCTACCCTTCTCTATGTCATTGGTACCTATATGTACCACTGCCACCAGCTCCTCTCCAGCCCTACAGGAATCCATTTTGAAGCCCCCTGCCCTCCGGGCGACGAGGAGGGACAGCGCCAGCAGTTGGCGGATCACGCTGGGACGGACCCGACGTCTCCGGAGGGGTGAGTGACCCAACGCACGCTCTACCACAGGAGCCGGCAGGCGGGGAGTGAAAGGAGCCCGAGGTGGGGCCTTTCTGGCGCCCGTGGGCAGACGAGTTTAGGGCGGCGGCCCTGTCTGCCATGGAGGGCGGCCTATAGGCGCCGAATTCCACTTAGGACCTCGGGCTGGGACCCGGAGGAGAAGGCGGGCCCGGGTCCCCCACTCCCTGCACGCACCCGCACACCCCCAATCCCAAAGCTACCCCAGGTGTCCAAACCCCCCCCCCCCGCCCCTGCCCCGTTGTGGCGGGAGCCTCGTGAGGACAGTGGTTATGACCTGGACCTACAGACGTCTCACCACCCTTTGGGAGGGATGAACAAGGGGGCCGGGACCCCAAGGCCTGCAGCCGGGCCGAACCTTTAGCCCCGCTAGGGGCGATACAGTGACGGGTCCGCTGACCCCCCTCTGCCGGCTGTGGTAGAGGGGTGATCGCACCCAGCCCTCATATCGGGAAGACCAAGGCGGAGGGTTCCCGGAGCCCCCTCTATCCCTCGTGGGAGGAAGTAGGGGAGCGGTGCTCGCACCCGTTAACCCGCCACACAGCCATCCTGGCCTCCAAAGCCCATACGTGGTTTCTGATTCTTTTTCTTTTCTGTAAAGCGGTTTGCGATCTTGAACAAACAAGACCTAGCATTTGAAGATCCCTCTTGAAAGATGCACACACCATAAACTGTATGGAACTCATTTTAATTTCTCCAGAGAGGAATTCAGAATTGAGCTGAGCTTATGGGGATTTGACGTTACAATTCCAGGGAGTCTGTGCATTGGTTAGGGCGGGGGCATGTCTACAGCAGCACTTACTGTGCAGCGAGCTGGAGTGTCAGCCTACAGTGCTGCAGCATACCATGCACCACTTATCTGTGCAACCTGAAGTTCTCTAGTGTGCGTCGAGCTACTGCAGTTTCAAACCACAGTACGTCAGAGTGCAGAAGGGAAATTTTAATGAGCATCAATAGGACCCACATGGATAGTTACTGCATGGTGCACTGCAACACTGCAGGTTGACATCTCTCATGCTGCACAGTGCTTTTGTAGAAATGCTCTTATATCACTGGAAAAAAAATCACTCTGTATCTTTTATCTGTGCATGCGAATGCTCTGACACAGGCCCCTTAACCGAGGGCCTGACCAGCTGTAGACAGGCTAATACTGTGAGGTTTTCCCATTTGGGCAAGCCAACAGACTCACCGGGCCCTTGGACAAAGTGGGACCAGGCAACTCCATACTCCTGGAAGTGGCAGGGTCTTAGGCAGAAGGGACAGGGCTGTGTCAGCTGCCTCAGTGCCACCCAGACTGTGCGTCCTCCACCTCCTCCCTCCCCAGTGCTGTAAGGAGCACTCTGTCCAGGGCTCTGTAGTGCACAGCTCAGTGTTCCAGCAGCGATTTAAAGGGCCCAGGGCTCTAGCTGCTGCTATTGCAGCAGCAACAGCGGCTGGAGTCCCAGGCTCCTTTGAGTCGCCAAGCCCAGGGGCAGTTTCCCTCTTTGCCCCTCCCCCCCCATTGGTGGGCCTATTCCCACTGTGTTAGTCTGAAAGCAGCCAAAGCATGTTCGTCATGTACTTACATGTGTGGTACTTAATGTGAGTGATTTCTAGAACTGGACGATAAATGCACTTAAGAAAAAAGAGAGACAAGGAAACAAATGGCGCTGAAAAGTAGCAATCTATTCACCATGTCTATGAGGGCAAGTAATGTGCTTTCTGAAACCATAAGGAGATAAGAAGCAGCAGCTGAGAACTTCAGAATATGAAAGTCACAACCACTATAGCAGAGATAAGTTTCAGCAGCTTCAGATTTTATGGCATACTGTGACTTACTGACTTTATCCATAGGGATACCACTTGGCTCCACGGCACACCCCCTCTTCAACATATTAGCATTGTGTATACAGTTGTAGATAAATAGTTTAATAATTAATCCATTCCATACATTGGGATTGTATTCAGAGGGAAATATTGCTGGCTTTTGCTACAATGCCTGCTGGGCAAATTATGAGCCTCATGTAAGGATCAAGGGGGTGTAGCTTAGATGACAATCTTATAGAAGGAGGAACTTATTATCTTCCACAGTCTGATGCGTTTATCTTAGCCAGCAGTTTGTGATGCTGTGAACTGCAGGATTCATGTAACCTCTCTCAGTGATATTCACACGAAGCAGTAATAACAAGTCTGCCAATGCCACGCCCGCCAAAAAAATCCCACAACAAAACACTTCCCTAAAACGTTTCCTGTCCTATATTATTATATTCATCTCTTTATATATGAAAAAAGGTTTTCCTACAGGATGACAGAGTGACATCATCATGTCACTCTGCATCCCACCGGCTCTGCTCTCCCATGGCCTCCCTGCCACAGATACTGTTTGGGGATAGCAAAGCCGCCTGGCAGCCTGGCCTGGGCAGATTCTGCCTCCTGAAAGGCTGCAGCCAAAGCTGAGTGGGAAAGACCTTGGGAGGCAGGATCTGCCGAGGCCGGGCTGCCAGGTGGCTTTGCCAATTCCTGAACAGTGTCTGGGGCAGTGAGAGACTCTACCCAGGGCCTGGGCATCACTCCAGATCAGCCTGCTCAGAGAATGGGTCTGCGGCAGTGCTGCCATGTGATCAGGAGAGACCCCAGGTAGAGGCTCTGGGGTGGCTGGACTTGGGGGACATTAAGGGGCTCCATCTGCGCAGGAGAAGGCCCAAAGGGGAAGCAGAACAGGGCCTAGTAGCAGAGGGGAGATACTGGCTGCCCGCTGGGCCAGCCCTGGTGGCCCCCTGCTTGGGGGAAACAACCACTGTGTCGTGTTCCCTTCTGGCAGCCTGTGGTGCACGACCACGTCTGGGAGATGGGCTGAGCTATGGCTTGCTGTTCGGTGACAGGAGCTGCAAGGCCGTGCTCCTCCCAGACAGGGCCTCTCAGCTCCCCCAGCCAAGGGGGCTGCATCAGCAGGTGCAAGGCCCAGGGCGTGGCCCACTCACACTGGGAATGGTGGCAGGAGCCACATCCCTGGTCGCCCAACCCCCATCCTCCGCTGCTCCCCGAGTTGCTGTATCAGCACCGAGCCACCCTGGAAGAAACCACTGTTGGCAACCCCTGAGGCATCACAAAGGGGAGGCCCAG
This sequence comes from Pelodiscus sinensis, assembly GCF_052426305.1. NCBI lineage: Eukaryota > Metazoa > Chordata > Testudines > Trionychidae > Pelodiscus > Pelodiscus sinensis. The sequence continues at coordinate 24,963,038 of NC_143063.1, read as the reverse complement.
CAGTGTTCAGAGCGGCTGCCAACCCGTCCGAGTGGGGGCGGGCTAGCTGAGGCAGGGGGTGGGGACTGCTTCTGCATGGAGGCGCCCAGAGACTCCTCTCACTGCATGGCTCCCAACCCTCTTTCCATCCTCCATGTATGTCCACAGCCCCTCGCCTGCCTCGTCACAGACTGCCATCCCCCCTTCTCAACTGGCATCCCAAAGGAACCCCCCACTCTCTGCCCCTCCCTCCAGCCTCTTTCTCTGCCTCCTTTCTATTTCCTCTGCCCACAGACATCCCCCTTTCCTGCTTCACAGCACCCCAGCAATGGCACCTTTGCTGCCCCTTCTCTTTAGGTAGCTGTTATACAGGCCTGGTGCCGTGTCTTTGTGGGTTAGGTTTCCTGTTGGTGAGTGGGGGCAGGGTGTGTGTAGAGTGGGAGGAAAGGGGATAAGAGTGTAGGGATGGGTGGTGTGGTAAGGGGAGATGGTGGGGGTGAGAGGGATATAGGAATGGAGGCAGGGAGATAGGCAGTGTGGAGTGGGAAGGGGGAGGGATTAGGACAGACAGGTGGGTGTAGGAATGGAGGACAGAAGTGGTGCTAGGGATGGAAGGGGGGGGGCTGTGGGCCATGGACTATTTTATTGGCATGTGGGGCAGGGTTGGGAAGGGTGCAGGCAGGGGGGGACTGGCTGGTAGCTGAAGGGCACAAGCGGATGGGATGGGCCAAGAGTGTTCGGATAGAGGGGCCCATCCAGGGGTGTGGTGGATGGGAGTGAAGAAGGGTGCGAGTGACTTGGGGCCATGGAGAGCGCAACTGGGCTCAGTGCAAGATTAACAGGTTCTCTGGCCGCAAAATTGGCCAGTGAGGGGGGCGAGTTGGCAAGCATAGCCCCCTAGTTATATTTAAAAACTTCTTGCAACAGTGGTTGCCACCGTTATTCATGTAGCAACACTCTGATGTATGGTGCCTCACCACTGGCTGTGACTTCATTATGCTTAGAAACACAGAAAAATGCTTTTTTTAAATATTCCCTCAGGTTAAACTCTTTTTTGTACTGCCACAGTGGACACACTTCATTAATACTTTATAAAGTCATTCTCTGGGAGGCTGCTGTGTCAAAGTCACATTCTGTAACTGCTGCTTCTGCTTCCCATTCAGCGTAACACATTTCACTGAATTCTGGTCTGCATGGTTTTTACTGGGACTGTAATAGCCAGAGATAATTCTGGAGACAATTGTCATTGAATCAGTAGGTGGCTTAGCATTGCCCCATGTTATCTAAAATGGATAACAAGCACTGTCTTGTCCAAAATGGATTGATATAAATTTGCAGTAGCATTGGTGGTTTGTTTATATATTTCTGGTTATTTGGGTAAAGGGGCATATTTATCAATGTGGTCTGTTTATTTTTCAGGGGTTAGTCATGCCATTCCACTGAATGCAGACATGTAGAATTTGCTCCTGTGCTCTGTGAAGGAAGAGGGAACTTAGAAATGCTCTTCTAAGAGTATGGCGCACTCTGCTTACGATTCCTGTTTTCTTCAGCATTGTTAGTGATTGATAAGGCTGTGTATTTGGATTTTGTGGGAACTCAAGTAAAGCTGAAAATATATTAGGATTACCTTAGCTAAGATAAATATCTTGGTATTTGTAATATTGTTTTTTTTTTCCCCATAGGCTTTTTTGAGACCACAATTATGAGACCTGGTGGACTTCAGACTGAAGATCTCTGTTGGGACTCTAGTTCCTTTAAACGTCATGATATGTTGTTCTCTTCCTTTGACTTCCTGCTGTGTAGACAGAACCAAAAGCTGAAGTAAGCTATTTTGACTTCAGCTCTGCAATTGATATAGCTGAAGTTCCGTTGTTTAATCTGATCTTTTTTTTTTAAGAGTAGACAACTAAATGTAGTCCATACAAATGGAACAAAATGAGCAAGATCTCTAAGATTTGCAGCCTGTTATACATAATACAGTAGTAGAAGAGTGGGGGAGGGGGGAATACTATGAACTCTAAGACAATTTCTGGCAGCTTTAAAACATTATTGCTGAACACTTGCCAATTAGCTTATGTAGTATATATTTGCAATAGTGGCACATGGTTATGTGCAGCAGTTTCTTAGCAGCCAGTGCAATTTAGCCCACCATGTTGCTCATGCTGTTGATTATTATATGTCACTATTTCCATAAGAAATAATGGTAATTAGAAATGGCAACACAGTCCATCTGTGAGGTCATGGTGTGTTACCTTTTGATAACACAGGAAATAATGTGCAAAATTAAATCTTAAACAGTTAAATCTCCTCCCTGCTGTTACCAAAATCTGGCATGATTCATAAAAGTAAAGGCAGGATTGCCTATGAAAAGGCCTTGATAAAAGATTTTTAACATATAATTTGTAATGACAGATCTAATTCTTTCCCACTGGCATTAAAAGTGAATAAAGGGGTTCACCCAGTAGATCCATTCAGTAGCCACTTAACATGAAGGAACTACTGCCATGATTTTCCTTAACATGGCAGTAACAATTCACTATAATTAACGGAGGGAGGGGAGAAGGGGCCAGAGAGGAAGAGGCATACACAACCATGTTAACACATGGTGGGGGTGGCTTCTGAACAGCCAGAGTATGGCAACACAGTCATTAACACAACCTATAAACTGCAGTGCAGTGCAGAAATCTCCTATAACCCAGTGGGGTTTCTTTCAATGATTTCTCCATTACAAGTCTTAGGTACTGCACAAGTTGTGGTAGAATCTGGTCACCTGAACGACAAATTGATACCCTTATCTAATCAATATTCATTTCAAAGAAGGCCTCTGAGGATTAACTTTCATTGTCTTCTTTGCTTATACCTGTAAATCAGCCTACAGATTCCCTTTATAATACATTCTGGCAAATTGAGACAGAAAACAGTCAAGATTATTTTTACATACTTTTGATTATTCATGTTCTACAGTGTCTGATCCTAAACCATTTTGAAGGCTAAATATAAAGTAAGTTTCAAATGTAGGGATTGCTAACAGGAGTTGAGTGTGTTTAGCCCTCTGAAGGACTTCAAGGAGGATTTCAAGGCCTCACAGCATCCAAACAGATGAAGGACAGAACGTGCAAAGGTGTGATTTTCTTCACATTAGCAATGTTGAACACAGAATGTTTGTGTAAGGACTTTTTAAAATTATCTCATCCTTGAGTGAATATAACTTAACATTAATATAATGTTAATTTCATATAACAAAACTAATGACTCTGATAAAGATGAGGCTTGGTTACAAGTTTCTGATTCTGAATTATCTTTTATTACAGGGCGAAGATCAAACCCCCTTCTTCTAATTGCTTGTGCATGGAAAAGACTTGACCAGGCACCTAGCATGAAATCGCATCCTCAATGCTGATTTTGTGTAATTAATACACAAGACATGTGGACAGTGTTCCACAGGGTTGTAGGACAGTTACATTTCATTCAGCACCAACTGGAAAGAAGTCACATAACATCTATCGGCCGGCTTACAGGTATAAACACAAAGGCCAAAGAAACTCAATCTGAAAGGACATCAGAGGGCTTCTCTATAATATAACCAGCTTGCTCACAGTGAATGGGACAGGACATCTCCAGATAAAAATTTAATATTAGGGCTGTCAATCAAACACAGTTAACTCATACGTAGGGTTGCCAGGTGTCCAGTTTTCGCCCGGACAGTCCGGTAATTGCGTCTTCTGTCCGGTTTAAAAAAAAAACAGCAGGAAGGACATTTTTCCTTGGCCACATCTGGTGGGGGGAGCAGGGAGTGTGGGAACTTAAGTGGAGAGCACAGCATTCTTTTTGCTTTTTTTTTTTGCTCAACTGCTCAACCAATTTTTTTCTCCGCCATGTTTGGAGTTTTTTGTGAAGGTACCTGGCAACCCTACTCATGCAATTAACTTAAAAAATAACAATGGTGATTAATCTCACTATTAAACAATAGATTATCACCTGAAATTTATTATATACTAAAAGTTTATTAATCCCCTGTTGCTCAGCTCCTTAACTGAATTTTTTTATTTTCGTGATTTAAAAAATTGTTCCAACATGCGTCTGACAATTCCAGCCCTCTCTCACAGCAGCAGCTTAAGACCAGATGAGAAACAACTGTCCATTTTTGCTGCAGCTTTAGTGGGCACAACCGGGAAATGGGTGCATGTCCTCCAGCTGGGGGACAGAGACAAACTTTCTTAAATATATAGTAGTTTTGAGGATGTTTTTCTACATTTTTTAATATTAATTTCAATTACAACACAGAATACAAAGCTCATAATGCTCACTTGAAATTTTTATTATCATTTTTACAGTGTGTATATTTGTAAACAAAACAAATAGTATTTTTCAAGTCACTTCATATGAGTACTGAAGTGCAATCTCTTCACTGTGAAAGTGTCATTTACAAATATAAATATTTTTGATTATATAACTGCACTCAAAACCAAAATGTAATGCTTTAGAGCTTTTCATGTTTTAAGGAATAAGGGTTCTTGCACAAAAGGGGGGTTTTTTTGGCGCAAAATGGCCCCATCTACACTGCATTTTTTTGCACAAAAACCTCTTTTGCAAAAAGGATTGGAAGAGAATATGCAAATGAGTGCAAGATATGCTAATTAGTGCTTAATTTGCATTTCCTCTTCCACAAAAAAGCGACAGTGTAGACGTAGCCTAAGACAAATAAGTATGTTTACATTGGTGAGAGATACTACTACCTGCTTCTTATTTACCATGTCATCGGAATGTGAAATCAGGTGTTACCAAGGCTGGATTACCCAATAGGCAGACTAAGCACGTGCTTAGGGCACCAGCAAAGCAGGGGCACCCTAAAAAAAGGAGATTTTATGGTATAGTATTGTTTTTATTTTGAATTACATATGGGGTGGGGGCATCATAATCTTTTCAGTGCTTAGGGCCTCTATAGGTCTTAATCCGGCCCTGGGTGTTACTATGGCACTTCTGTAGCCAGTGGTGCAAGGTACATACTGCCAGATACGCTAAACATTCATTTGCCTCTTCATGCTTCAGAAACCATTCCAGAGGACAAGCTTTCATGCTGATGATGCCATTTAAAAAAATAATTAATTGCATTTGTGACTGAACTTGCACGTCTCCTGCTCTGATTTTTTAATCTGAACTCTGCCATATATTTCATGTCATAATAGTCTTGGATGATCACCCACAAAATGTTCATTTTAAGAATGCTTTCGTAGCAGATTTTGACAAAATGAAAAGATGATACTAATGTGAGATTTCTAAAGCTATCTTATCTGCGAAGGACAAGGTGTGGTAGGGAAATATGAATCTTTAGTGCATCTGGCATGTAAATATCTTGCAAATGCCAGCCATAAGAGTGCCATGTGAATGCCCATTCACACATTCATGTGACATTGTAAATAAGAAGCAGGCAGTAGTATCTCTTGCAAATTGTACCCAAAATTGTTTAGTCTAAATTCATGATTCACAACCCTGTTTTATGCTCCAAACTGTCAAACCCATGCACAAACTTTAGGTGGCCTGGTAACATTTTATTTACATATTTGCATAATCATTATGTAAATAATGAATATGCAAAGGTGTCAGTACAATGTTACCAGTTTGCCAAAAGCCTCAGCTACAGTAGTAGCCACCTGGCAAGCAGCTTCTGCAGCTGAAGCCAGCTGTTTGTGGCAGCTCTGGAGGCTGGGATTGGGGTATGACTCAGTCCCCGGAGCTCCCCAGTGCCAGCCCTAACCCCTACAGTCCCCCACCCTTCCACTAAACCCAGCAACAGCCACTGACACCAGAGTACCTTGCACCCAACCCCCCCCCCCCCAAGCCACCTGCCCTCAGGGTCCCCCAGGGCCAGCCCCCATCCCAAATGCCTCAGTGCAAGCCCCCACCCCTTAGAGCCCCACCACCACCAGATCCCCCCCAATGCCAGCCTCCTGTTTCTAGAACTCCCCTGCACACATCCCTCCCAGAACCCTCCCAGTGCCAGCCCCCAATATTAGCCCCATCCTCAAAGCCCGCCTCCCCCCGTGCCAATACTGCTCCTTCACTACTAGGCTTGCCCTAGCTGCCCCTCAGTGTCAGCCCCCCCACCTCTTAGAGCCGCCACCCATTAGAGATCCCCAGTACTATCCTCACCTCCAGACCCCCAATATTAGCTTCTCTCCAGCCACCCAGTGCCAGCCCCCTACCTCTTATAGCCCCCCAGCAATAATTCCATCCACAGAGCCCTTCTCCCCCACCCAGCCTTGCACTGCCTCCCAGCCACCAGCCAAGTGCTACTGCCCAGGTCACGGCTGCTGTTAGGCTATAGGGTAAACCATTCATCCGTATCCAGGAGAAGGCCTGGCCCCTTCTCAGTGCTGCTTGGCTGAGAGGAGGAGCAGGACATGTCTCCCCCATCAGCCATGGTAGGCGGTGAGGCATTGGGAGGGGTGCCCCAGCCCTGGCCCCTAGAGCTACCGCAGCCTGGCAGCCAGCGGTTTGCAGCCTGACACTGTGCTGCAGACCAGCAGTTGGGAACCACTAGTCTAACTGACTGGCTGAACTACAGGTATGACTGAGTTGACTTGTATATTCTAAAGTGTCACATTGTTTTATTTTTGTACATAATTCTATATTAGTAAGTTCAACATTAATAATCAAGATACTGCACTACAGTAAAGATATGAGATGAACTAAAATATTTTTTTTTCTTTACAGTAAAAATATTTGTAATAAAAAGAAATATAAAGTGAGCACTGTTCACTCTGTGTATTCTGTGTATGCTTTAAATCAATCTACTTGAAAATACAGAAAACATCCAAAATATTTAAATAAATGATATTCTATTATGTTTAACAGTGAAATTAATCATGATTATTTTTTTAATTGCAAGATTAATCAAGATTCATTTTTTTAAACACTTGACAGCCCTAAAGAAAAGCTGAACTCGACTCATTGCTCATCTTGCAGAGTTAACTACAATAGAATACCCAGGCGATTTCAGTATACTGTAGTTTTGAAGACTCTTAAAATATTTTTGTTGACTTTTCAAATTAAAAATGTTGAAGATTTATACATGTCATAATTTGAGTCTAGATTCATTAAATGAGTAATGAGGAGATACTGCAAATATTTACTCTACTCCACATTATGTACTAGTTCATATTAATAAATTTTGATAATAGATTTCATGTCAAGAAGGAACAGTTTTAAAGAACTGAGTTGTGTTTATTGCACAGAGATTATTAGAGTTTTGATAAAATTATCAATAGTGGACTTGTCCAAATCCTACAGAAGTCAATGGAAAGACTCCCATGGACTTCACTGGCATGAAATGGGTAATTAATATGCACATTAGTGAACACATCCCGGTGAAAAAAACAAAATGTACTAATTCTTATTAAACATTTAATTATGCAATTTCTTTGTGTAAATTTAAATCTGATGCCATAAATTTACATTTCAGAGAAAAAAAACATTGTTTTTAATATTTATTTTGTTTGGTTGAAAGCTTTTTATTTGAGACAGAAATTGGGTGAGTTAATCTTATTTATTGAACAAACTTCTGTTGGAGGAGGAGACGAGCTTTATAGAACTCTCCTTCAGGTGTGGAAAAAGTACCCAGTGTTCTGGATAAATTCAATGTGGGACAGTGTTAAAGGTGGACCAAGGGATTAACAAGAAATTGTTAACAAGAAATCACTTAAAATAGACAATTAACTAGTCTGCAGTCACAGGACAAAGGATGGGTAATAGGTTACAAATTGTTGTAATCAGTCATGAAACCAGTGCCTCTGGAACTCTAATATTTAGTGTCTGGCAGAATAATGTATTTAAGTTCCCAGGCTTGTTTTTTGAAAGTGTTGTGTGTGTTTCCTTTGAGGATGAGGACTGAAACTAGAGATGGACTGATTGCTTTGTAGAAAGTGTTTGCCCACAGGTAATAGCACTTTTTTCATTCACTGAAGAGCATAGTAATTGTCTAGTTCACCCACATAGTCTTTGTTAGGGCATTTGATGCATTGGATGAGGTCTACCACATGTTGTGGTAGGCATACATAAGACCAGTGGATCTAGAAAGATGTGTTATGAGAATATTGATCATCTTAGCAGTGCAGCTAGGTCTGTGGATTTTGTATTTCTCATTCTATCACGTTCTGGTGCTGCTTTGAGTTGCTGATCTGGTTTGAGAGTTACTTGATTGTGATGATGAACTTAGGGCAGGTATTAGAAGGCCAGAAGTGGGGTGTTCAGAGATTTTTTTCCAAGATGGGGGTCCCATCAAGTAATTGTTCATACCTTATATAGGTTCTAGTGTGGCATGGTAGGTAAAAACGAGACGTGTACAATTAATGGCTTTATGTTTCTGTTTTTCTCTCAGGGTATCTGGGTGTTCCATTCCATGATTCAGTCTACATCTCTGATAGTGTCTTTGTTTAGTGAAGCTGGTTTTAAGCATGTATAGAGTGCTTCTTGCCTTTTTCCTCAAAGCGTATACTGTGTTTATCTGAGTGTCTGGCTGTAAATAAGCTTTTTTTTTTTCTTTCTTGGAGTCTGGAGTGGATCTCTGGAGGTAAGTGTGTAGATTTGTGGGTTTCTTTTCTGTAGAGTTCCATTGTTGAACCTTATTGTGGCATCTAGGAAACTGATGCCAGGGTGGGAATGCTCTAAGGAGAGTTTAATGGATGGGTGGGAAGTGGTTGAAGTTATGGTAGGAGTCTATGGTGGTGTTTATGTTGTTTGTCCAGAAAATGAAAATATCATCCAAATATTCCAGGTTTATCATTGCATTTATGGTGTACTTTTCCAGAAATTCTTCTCCAAGGGAGCCTATGAAGAGGTTGCAATATTAGGAAGCTACCCATGACTGCTTTCATGGTTTGGACAAAGTAATGTTAAGTGTAAAGTTGTTGTGGGGAGGATGAAATGGCCATGCCTGGGATGGCTATCTGGCATTCTGTCTATTGTCTTGGGGGATATTTCAGGAAGGCAGAAACACTGTTGTGATAAAGGATATTGATGTATAGCAGGGGTGGGCAATAAGCAACCCATGAGCTGGATGTGATTCACAAGGATTAACCCCTGGCAGGCCACCGGATGCTTTATTTACCTGCACTCTCATTGGCTGAGAACAGTGAACCATGGCCAATACTTATTGTCCACCCCTGATGCATAGGGAGGTGAAATCCATGGAGGCCAGGATGGTGTTCTGAAAAAGGATGTTAATGTTGTAAAGTCTCCTGGAGGAAGTCAGTTGTCTTCTGGTGGGAACTGGGCCTTTGTGTGGTGAATGGTTTTAGGATGGTTACTATAAACACTGATATTCCTTCAGTAAGAATACTGTGGTCAGATGGGATGGGATGCAAGCACATACATGCTGGATCAAGTCAATAGTCCACGTAGGCTAGTATTTTATCTTTTGGCAGTGGCCGGTGCCAGGTGCTTCAGAGGGAATGAACAGAAGAAAGCAATTTTGGGTTACTCATCTCTGTTGTCCAGTCCCAGCTTCTGGCAGTTGATGGTTTATGAATATCCAGAGTATGGGTCTGCCTGGGTTCCCTTGTTGTGCATCTTGGGAAGCATGTAGGCAGTCCTTAAAGTTCCTTTAGTGCCATCTGAATCAGACCATCTCTGGAAAAACGTAGTAAAACAGCTTTTCACCAGTGACACCAAATTCCGGCATTGTACCATGAGCAGAAAAGCAAACTCCAGAATGGCACACCTTTTATCCTTCCAATACTCTGTCTCCAACTATCCAAAATTAAAATCAAGGGGCTGCTAGCAAAAGTGCACCAGCTGATCTTATGATTTCAATTGTCATAATAATAGAATGAGAGGGGAACAATTTTCAAGTACTTAAAATGTTGTTACAAGGATGAGAGAGGAAAATTCTTCTCCTTAATCTCTGGGGATTGGGCAAGAAGCAGTGGATTTAAATTGCAGCAAGGGAGGTTTAAGTTGGACATTAGGAAAAATTCTCTAAGTGTCAGGTGGTTAAGGACTGGAATAAATTGCCTATGGAGGTTGCAAAATCTCCATCTCTGGAGATATTTAACAATAGGTTAGGCAAACACCTGTCAAGGATGATCTAAATGATTCTTGGTCCTGCCATGAGTGCTGGGGACTAGACTTGTTGACCTAACAAAGTCCGTTCTAGTTCTAGTATTCTATGGTTCTGTGATAATGGTGTTTAGGAACAGAAATAAGTTGTGATGTACTGTTGCCCATGATCAAAGCATTTTAATGCCTGCATTAAATGTGGTGGTGATTTGGAAGCTGCTGAAGTATAAAGTAGGCTTTCGCTTTTTTTTGTTTGTTTTTTTTGGGGGTAATTTGCACTACTGAAATTAAAACTGGGGATTGCAAATGCATGAATTAATGGGAGAAGTTCCTATGTGCATCGGTCCATTATCTCTTGACTTTAACAGAGAAGCATAATGGTGGCATGTTCTCTGGCTACTTCTGCAGCTGACAGCCCCAACCTTTTCCATTGGGCAAAAGACCAACCAAACTTATGCTCTTTCCCAGCACTCAGTAAAAGCTGTTGGCAGACATGTTTTGAAAGAAGTCCAATCAGTGGAAAATTTGACATTTACCGTATGCTCATACACTGTATGTACACAATAAACAAACACTTTCAATAAAGGTCCACTAATTAAATTAGAACAGAAAATGAAAAATGGGCTGAAGAGCTGAGAGTTTTTATAAATGCAAACCAGATTTTAAGTATGCATCTTAAATCCTAATAGCACCATCTGATGGAGGATCATTACAATACTACTCAGCAATTTTTAAGTGAACTACAAATTCTCTAAGCTGAAAATATTTTTAATAAATGTTAATGTAAAGTGAGTAGTAAGTGAGATCAAGAGGATACTGTGTAAATATACTGTATTTGTAGTTTATCAATAGACCATTTATATTTAGCAGTTTTAATAACAGGTTGACTCCTCACCCTATAGAAGTTAATGAAAGTTTTGCCATTGGCTTCCTCGTGGTCAGGATTTCACCCAGGGTATGAACAGGGCTAAAAGGACACAAGAAAACTAGTCTAATTATCATTATACTGAGGCCTTTTCATAACAATCAGGCAATGTGAAGGGGCTTTAAAATGAATACAGATTAACTCCTTAAAATGGATTATTGTAATCAGACCCTAAATTTCTATAGTTTTCAGACAGTAAGGTTTGGTCTATATTTAGTCTAAATTATAAATAAAGATCTGAACTTTTAAAAAGTTCTTTTACATGGAGATATAGTGGGACCATATTATAATATAGCGGTAACTATTCATTATAATTATATAATTAAAAGTTGTATCTAGGAGAAACATATTATCTATAAAGTAGCATATACACGTAGTCAAAGATATGAAAGAAATAAAACTAATATTTATGCCTATACAACAAATTGAAAAATCACTGAAATGTGTGTTAAAATGTTGGTAGGTATGCACACCATGCCTGAAATGAAACTATGAAAATAAGTATATATGGGGACTGATTCATTTACAGCTGTGCACAAGTGGTAAAAAATGCTATAAATCAGAATTGCAATACCTTATTGCTGGATTACATGATATAAATGACTATACAACATTCACCACAGTAAGGACTAGAGGTGATTGGAGAAATTATGATGGAGCAATTTTCTATTGGAATATGAATTTCTATAAAATATCAAAATGCTCTGCAAAACTGGCCAATTTCACAGAGTTTCATTTTGGAGGAAAACAAAACAGAATTTCAGCAATGCAAAAAATTTCATTTTAACATCTTCTGAATTAATATATTCTATATTTTGTTTTGAAATGTTTAATGTGTAAAAATGTCAATGGAAATTATTTTGTTGAAATAAAACATTTTGATCAATCTAAAATGATTTTTTCTAGAATTTTTCTTCAAGAATTTTGAAAATTTTGGATTTTGCTTCAATTTTGAATGAATTCAAATTTCAAATTTTCAAAATCCTTCACTAAATGGAACCTCTGTCTACTGCTCAGATCATCATTCCTCAGTTCTTTAACATTTATGGTTTTTCCATTACTAGAAAATGACCTTTGATTATAAATATTCAGAATCAGAAGGTTAAAAACCCCATGTTTTCATGATGTATTAATCATGTAACAGTTAAGCCATTTACACAAGAGAGGCACAATCAGACTTATAAACACAATTAATATTTAGTGCCAGAGGTGCTACACAGGTAATATCAATAAAGAGACCAATTAAGCAAATGAAAGAATTTATTTGAATGCACCATGCTGTAGATACTATATGTTGCAAGGGAACATGAGTTTAAGAAATAAAACCAAGAAACTTTACAAAATTAAGAAAAAAAACCAACAGCTGACTGTCCTGCACCATCAATTCTGCTTCCTATGTTACTGTTCAAAGAAGCTAGATTACTACAGCATACGAAAGCACGGAGGGGAAGGTTCATTACATATGTGCTACTAATTGTACCGTGGTAGTGGGCTCCATTTATACCAAGTGTAGATTGTCCTGGAAAATGTCAGTGTATCTTTAAAAATTAAATGGAAATTTTGTCATTGATTTCAGTGACAGAGGCAGCAGGATCATAGGAATTAAGATTTATCAAGACATTTCTGGCTCCCATTCAGCTGATTTTTTCCCTATAGTTTTTCAGCCTCCCTTTCTCCTTGATTAATACTAATTCCCAGTATTCTCCTACTACCTTTCTCCCTTGGGGGGAAAAAACCAAAAAACAAAAAACACTTGCCTGACTCACCCACTCCTCATCGATAGCCTCCTTCCCACTGGAAAGCTTAGAGCTTAAGAGAAACTAAGCAGTCTTCTACTGTTTGAGTGCCAATTGACCACCCTCTCTTAGTTCAAATCCTTCTAAGTCCCCTTTAAGCAGCTTACGTTACAAATCAATCAACTTGCAATTGCTACCAATAAAAAAAAGCAATCGCAGTAAATTGTACACAGTACACTGCATAGTTTAGCAGTCAGATAGAAATCATTCATGCAACAAGACATACAGTAAAACGGTTTTGCACATTGAGAAACATCTTTATATAATATATGTACGTATAATTCAATGAGAATTCTATCTATATGACCCTTATCATAGTAGTGTCAGAGCTTTCCACGTATTTACAAATCATAATCTTCTCTTTCTTCTTCCACAGTCTTGTTAGAAAAATAGCTTGTTTTTCCATTTATAAGAATTTTTTTTCTTTGGGCATTTCTTGAATATTTGTAGAAAACATACAACATCTATCTAGAACTAAAGGTTACTGGTATTAGCAGCTATTTGGATTAGTGCTGTAATTGTTCTGTATGGGGTTGACAAAAGTCCTAATTTGGGGGGAGTGGTTAGGATTTCATACAGTTTCAAAGTATGTATTTGTGATAGTAGGAGTAGCAGGTGTAGTGGGCAGGGTGCAGATGTGGTACACAAGGCCATGTGTTTCCCTTAGTTTATAATGCTCTGAAAGCACCATACATCTGATTCTGCAACCATTAAGGCTACTTTGTAATGCCATGAAGCATCCCCAAAATGTCCACTGGAAATTTTGTTCAGTATAGGAAAACTAGCCTCTGGTGGAAGTGGCTCTGCCACCTTCTATGCCAAGAAATTTCCCTCTTCTGGGCATGAAGGAGTGGAGAGAAAAAGTATCAGGGGAATTCTGGAAGTGGGACATGGGTGGAGAGGACATGAAGGAAAAGAGTTTCCTTACATTTGATCTTCCACTGGAGAATTCAACAGCAGACGCAAAAGTTACTGCCTACTTTACTGCTCTGACTTGCACTGGGTTTAAACTGAAGGCTGGGGAAGCAGCAACCATATTCTTGCAGAACACACTGTCCAATAGATCTGAGCACATCTTCAATGCAGAGGCAGATGACAGCCCAAATCTTTTTTATTTCTCTTGTAAGTAGTGTCTGAACCACTGCTTCTAATGCAGCCAGTTGAAAGGGAAAAGGATTCCTAGGTGTGTTTATGCTCACTCAGTTGTTTAGCCCTGCAGTATAATCAGCTATTTGATATGTAAATATAGCTCATGCTGGAATGGGAAAGAGATCCTAGGTGTGGTTATGTAAATCCACTTCAGCCAGTGCTTTAGGCCTGATGAATGGTCAGTTGTAGGATTGGAATGTTGTGTCTTGTGACTAATCTGGCTGTTGTGGGGTCATAAACCATGTTAACCTTAAATGTAGGAATTGTAAAATATGACCACTGGTGCTTGCAGGAGAGACCTTGTCATTGTACAGTCTCGGATGGACAAGTCTTCCCCTTCCAGACTCAAGTGGATTGAATTGGGGGAGAAGGAGCTTGAACCAGCTGGCTACATGCCCTTCAGGCATGAGCTGTAAGACTGGTTTAACCCATCTCTCTTCCCCAACCTGTTCTAAGGATGGACTTAAAACAGACTCCATAAGGAGTCTTTTTATTATTTTGAAATATTATTCCAGTGGAAGCTGGAATCTTTTGGCCAGCCTAGATGGTGGACCAAATCACAGGGAAACTGACAAAGAGCTGAAATCACTAGGTTTGGCCCAGAGCCAGACCCATCACAGAAGCAGCAGCAGGTGGCCAGCAAGGTGGCTGGCTGGAGCAAGTGGCTAGCAGGCTGCCAGTAGGAGCAGCAGGCAGCCAGCAGAGCAGCTGTCAGGAGCAAGCAGCCAGCAGGCGGCTGTCAGGAGTGGCCAGCGGGCAGCCGGTAGGAGCAGTGACAGGCGGACAGTGGGGCAGCTGTCAACAGTAAGCGGCTAGCTCCCCCTCTTTCTTTTCTGTGCTCAGATTCTGTGCTTGTGAGTAGGGAAACATGGCCTCTCACAGGTGCCCGGGGTGTGTGTAGATTTCCCAGGCTACTGGGTGGGGGCTCAAGCCAATTCTGTGTGTGATGAATGAAAAGGAACCCCAAGATATTGAAACCATCCCAACTGCTGTCAGCACTAACTGGCAGAAGGGTTACACTCTCATTAGTCAGTATCTCTCCCTATCTTAAAGATCAAGATGAAGAATACCTCTTTTGTCCTCCTCATTGTGTAAATTAATCCTCTGAAAGCTTATTTTACCTTTGTAAGATGCTGACATCCGATTTACTTTCCCCTTTTAGTGCACTGAAGGCCCAAGAGAAAGACTGTTAATCCAAACCATCTGTTCCACTACCAAGAACTAAAACAATTTACAAGTTGGACCTCCCTGGTCTGGCACCATTGGGACCTAACTGGTCCCAAATGAGAGAATTTGCCAGACCAGGGATGGTCTCCTGCCATCGGCCCCAAGCCCCATCGCCTGCTGCTGGCAGGGTGCCTCAACAAGCACCCTACCTTGCCCTCCCGCACTCTGCCTAGGCTGCTTACCTCACTGCTGCTGGCTCCTTGGGCGGCACAGGCTCCAGCTCCTGCTGTGAGGATCTAGCCCTGCACATCTGGGGGCAGCCGTAGGGCTCCAGGCCCAGCCCCACCCTCCAGCGGGTTGCTGCTGGGCTCCGGCCCCGGCTGTGCGCTCCAGGGGGCTGTTGTGGGTCTCCTGCCAGCCCTGCACTCTAGTGGGTTGCTGCAGAGCTCTGGCCCCAGGCTGCCACGGAGCTCAACTCCAGGTGCCTTGTGCTCCTGGGAAGTGCCAAGAAACTTCAGCCCTGCACTGACCCATGCTACTGGGGGACTCCAGCCTGGCCCTGCTCTGCTGTGGGCTGCTAGAGGCTGTTGTGGGGTCCAACCCCAGTCCCGTGCTGCCCCCAGCCAGGCTGCTGACCCTGTTGCCCCAACCGGCTGTCCCTCCTGCCCTCAGGCTCCTGGGATGTCTGGTCCAGGAGCATATCTGGTCCTGCCAGATGAGGGATGTTGCTGGACTAGAGTGCCAGTTTTTAAAGGTACAACCTGTGTTTTCTTATGTATAATTAGCATGTGTAGTGCCCATTGGCATGACAATATTTTATAATGGCAAATGGGGGAAATTCCAAAATATATGATGGGGAGGAAAGATGAAAGATCTAAGTAAAATTGAAAAGACATTTACTTAAGCTAAATCCCTAAATGGATTCTGTAAATCCAGTTCAATAGAAGGGAAGCCCTCTAGGAGGGAAACTTTGTGAAGATTTTCGTGCAAGATTTGCTTCCCTATTATTTCTTCAGGGGGATGAAGTTTGCCTACCTTCCTGATAATACAGGATGTGAGTCCTACCAGAGACACGTTGGGGAGGAGCATCCCAGAGATCTGTGAGGAGACTGGGCCATCTGTAAGGAAGTTCTGTGTCTCTGCTCTAACTCTGGTCACTGGCATCTTCCCCCTCTCTCAGGTGTATGATTTAGCCAAGGAATTTCTTTGAAGCTGGAGAGGGAATGTAGTGAATCCCACAATTCTGTCTCCAGTCTATCTACTCTTGTCCTAGCCTGCCCTGGCTATTTCCATCCCTTCTTCCTGCATGAATTTGGAACTGCAGAGATGCTGCCTTGGTTGCTGATTGGGAGGATAAGCGCTTCCACACAATCATCTGAGTCACCTTCTGTAATGGAGGGACGGATTCCATATGCATAGAGACCTCTGCACTCATACAATGGAATGGACAGTCTGGACCTGGAATTTGGCCTGAAATTGGGGTTACCACATCAGGCTTTACTAAATATGCCATCAAATTTTAATGACCACAACTGGTAAGGATCTGAATTTTATGTCTTATCTAAGGGTATGTGTAGACTATAGGGTTTTTTCAAAAAAACTTCCTCTGCATTTAGACTGCCGCTGTGTTTTTTCGAAATTAAATTGAAAGAACGTGGCTTTTTTTGACCGTGGTAAACCTCATTTTACGAGGAAAACCATCTTTTTTTGAAAGTGGTCTTTTGAAAAAAAGCATTCTTGAATGCAAACAGGGCTTTTTTTGAAAGAAAACATCCAGACTGCCTGGGTGCTCTCTTTTGAAAAAGCGGCTCACTTTTTCAAAATAAATGGTTGCAGTCTAGATGCTCTCTTTCGAAAGACGCTCTTTCGAAAGAGGCTTGTAGTCTAGATGTAGCCTAAGAGATGGAAATATTATGCCATCGAGTCATGAATGCCAGGATAGGCTATAATGAACCCCAGAACTGACAGTCCCTATCAGTAATTTAAGAAAACGTTGAAATAAGAGATGAACCCAAACTCATTATTTCAATTCCAAACCTTTTGCATTTGTGGGGCATGGGGTTGGTGCAGAATCTCCAGACAAAGGTCAACCCTACAAATCAATCACCAGTGGGATTAAAATCTGGATGAGCTGCAGTCTGGATGTATCCAAAATCCCATGAAGTGTCCATTCTCATGAAATAGCAGCTGAAATTTACTCAAAGCCCAGACCCTAGCCTTATGGTCCATAGCTAGAACTGAACATCACCTTTTCAGCACATTTCTATTATTATTGCTACTACTTATTTCATTTGTAGGGTTCAAGGCCCCAAACTAAATAGCATTGGTTTGAGTACAAATAATTCAGAATGCAGGCTTTGTACTGAAGAGTGCACTAGTTGGAAACAGTAAAAGAGATATACTGTTCTCTTTCAGTATTCATTCAAGTTTCATATAGCAAATCATTGCCCATTTAAGTGAAATATTTATATGGCTAGACATAGTAATTTACAAGGAATAACTTCAAGGGAACCTGGCAGCACATTTACCTCTTTCATCCCCATTTTATATTTGCCCATTTCCTCCAATAAATGAATATTCTTAATGAATTTAAAATTCTAACTGCTGCCATTTGCACCAAATCAAATTTCCTCTATAAGTACAAGAACAGAGCTTCCCCCACTAAATAAAACAAAAATAGCAGCAATGAAAACTTAATAAGGGGAGATAAAATGAACTTGTAAGTTCTGAAGATGTTTGATTCAAGCAGTGCTAATTTTCTTAAATATTCATATTCCACTAAGCACATGAGTCAAAGCAAGTGTTTGCTGCTACAAAGCAGCCCTGAGCATGAACAACATTTGATCTGCTTTAGTCAAGGCTGTCAACAAGAAAGAAATCTATCTTGGAGTTGTTGTAATGTTCTTGATTTTAATGGTGTTATTAAAGGAAACAGGGATAAAAGTGAGGCCAAATTAACTTTTTTCAACCTCACATTACATAAGTTCCAGATAAGAGCACCAGGAAAAATATAACAAAATAAAAGCCAAAGCAAGAAATCTTTCCATTCATTTGAAGTATGTTGCTTAATTTCTCTTCTGTTTAGGAAATGAGAGGTACAATTATGTATGAGAGACAATAGGAAGTGAATAATTGACAGTAAGTCTCTGAAAGTGCACCACTTGCTTTGAAAGGAACTATCCAATTTGACTCTACATACATGCAGTGAGAAACTTCCATTCCCAAGAAAATACTGGTTTTATGGGAGCAGTGGACAGTCACTCCAGGAAACAGAAATGTCAAGGGAAAGAAAGGGAACGAAAAGGAATTGTGGGAAGCACATAAAAAGCATTTGTGATGGAACAGAGTTCCCAAGACATCTCATTGTAGGAAGGGGTTGGCTTTGCCAATGAGACGTACAGCAAAGCTCATGCTTGCATGAGAAAGTGGCAGATAAACTGCACCCAGTAACAATCTGAAAAAAAAAAAACCCAATCACTTTAGACCCGTGGTCCCAACCTGGTGCCCGCGGGCGCCATGGCGCCCGCCGGGCCCTTTACATGCGCCCGCAGAGCAATCTGGGCTGCCCCGCACCCGGGCGTGCGGCAGGTGCCAGCCCCGGGCGCATGGCCGGCCCTGGCCCTGGGTGCACCGCGCGTGCCGGTGCCGACCCCCGCCCCCAGGTGCGCCACGCATGCTCTGGCCCCGGCCTCGGCCCCCACGCGTGCCCTTGCGAGCCCTGGCGCCGGCCTTGGCCCCGGCCCCGGGGGTGCCGCGCTGGCCCCGGCCCCAGCCCCAGCCCCGGGGGTGCTGCGCGGAACCTGGGCAGCCCCTGCCTGGGATCGCGGCACATGCCGGTGCTGACCTCGTGCGTGCGGCGCATGCTTGGCTACGCCCCCAGTCACATGGCCTGTGAGCGGCCCTGCCCCCATACGCGCAGCGTGTGAGCGGCCCCGCCCCCAGGCACCCGGCCCCAAAACGTTGGGGACCACTGCTTTAGACTATATTTATCTCCCTACCGAGATTGGAGAACCTATACCTGTGAAAATAATGAAAAATTATGCTACAAGAAATGATTTTCTATCTTGTAAAGGGACTAACTATTTGTTTTGATTGAGCTACTTAACTATCACTGCTCAGCTGTCTGGCTTGGGGCCCTGCTTTCTAAATTGTTTGTTTATATCCCATCACTGTAATGCTAGAATCCCATCTCTAGATGAGGAATGACTATGAACTATATGAAATGGCAAAAATGTCATGTGACCCAACTCAATGAGACCAAACTGGACAGCTTGTTTGAAAATTACCCTTAAAAAGGGAACTTAAAAGCAAGAATGTGTAGCTATAGGTGATTGGCCATTGTCTGGTATCCTAACAACTGGCACAAGAACAGCAGCAGTGGTCATTCTCTGCCTCATGTCATTGAGGGCAATACTTCATATAGCCCTTAATCTGCAGACTGATGTTATTATCAATTCCCATTAGGTATCATCAGCATTGTATAAGATTTTGTACTGTGATTGTTTTGCTGTGCCCAATATTCCTTCAAGACTTGTAAATGGAAGAAAACATATTACATTTATCAAATTAAGATGCGTAAAGAAAGGTCAAAATACTGAACATCAGAGCTATCTTTCATAAGCTTTGCTGCCATAGCAGTTTATGTAAACATTCAGTAGTAAGTTGATACTTATTGGTCTAAAAGTCATTCAGCCATTTTGCAGCATTACCAAACATGTTCATTAAAGCTGTAATATGAATGCAAAGTGGTGAGACTGTAGTCTTCCTGACTTCTAATTTTCGAAACTTCTGAAAAAGATGTCAGGGATGGAAAATGGGACAAACCAACAAAGTATAGGAAAGGGATGGTGAAATGCATTGAAACTGAGAGATAATAAGCATATTAGTTAAGAGAAGACATGTAAAAGGACTATAGAAATGTACCCTGAAGGCACAGCTGGGATCAGTAAGATGGATGAAAGTCTCTTGATTCGCTTTACCTTTATTAATAGTAGTTTAAGTCTCTGTGTTACTCAAGTGACTACTGTCTTCAATGGGAGGAGCTCAAATGTCCCAAATGCCTATCCACTAATAGGTTCAAGATGCTATTGCTGCCCAACTCATCACAAATACATGAGAAACGTAACAGTATCTACAGTAAGTAAAGTACCTACTATTTAGGGCTACATGCAAACTATGGATCTCTATACATCCAAGCGAGATTTAAACAGGAAAATAGAAAATATATAATCATGAATTATACAGAGTCTGTCTTCAGAAATAAAATTAAGGGAGGGAGAATGTAAAAGAAATTTAAAAGAAATTATGGAAAATTAGTGGAAAAAACAATATAAAAGAAAACCCAATCTCTCTCATATACCTATTTCTGTAATCAGACAATAAAATGGCAATAAAAGAGGTGGTTTGAGACCTGTGCTATTGTGCAGGGCAAGCTCAGAATGTCAAGGAGCATAACATGAGGGGGCTGTGTTTGTTTTTACAAGTCACTGTCCATTTAATAGCAAGTGAATATAAAATATATTAAAAAAAACCCCTAAAGACTGGGGTCTTGTGCAGAATGTAGTAGAAGATCCCAGAGTTCGCACTGGGACTAAATTTTCAGATGACCTTCTTAAGCACCTTATCCATAGAGATGCTGAGCCGTTTCTATTAACTTCAGAGTGAGGAACTGATGTTCATCTACCCTTGGGATCAAGACCTTAATTGCGTCTGCGGTATTTGGAAATGCACAAACCCTTATAATTTGCATTTACAACTTGAGCCATTGCATGCACAACCAGGTAGTTAGAACAGTCATTTATTCAATATGGGGTCTCTGACTTGCCAATGCAAGTTCTTGCTGATATTATTATAGAGGATCTCTGAAAATATGACTAATTAAGCCATAAACCCTTTATGCACTTCAGCTCATGACTGTGCCTGAAGTACTTCAACAATCTACATTTATACAATCACATATAAGTGCATACGTATTTCTAACACATTTTTCAGATATATTTACAATCTAAAATAGTTGGCATTGGAACTATTTTGTCCAGTCAAACAGAAAAAAAGTGATTCCTAGCTATTTTCATGACAATCACCGATCACAAATATTTATGTGGCAATTTGGTCTTTGATTTTCAGTATAGGAAGGGCAGGATTGATATTAATGAAAATTATCACAAATCCAAAAAGTTTCAAGAGCAATTTTTACCAGCAATGACTATTAATCTGAATTCATAGCAGCAGGCTATCACTCTCTGTTATTCCTGATCTTCACTCACACTGAAAACTTCTTTAGTCCAACAAAGGAAGATAAGCAACATTATGACCTTTCACCCACCAGAAACAGCGACTAGTCCAAGTTATTTTTCTAACAACCCATAAAAAGACATTCAGTAACAGCATGGATTTCTAAAGAGCAAATCATGTCAAACCAACATGATAGCTTTTTTTGATAGGATAACAAGCCTAGTGGATAAGGGGTATATCTATACTTTAGTAAACCACTTGATACAGTCTTGTATGACCTCCTCATTGATGAATTAGGGAAATACATCTAAATATAGTACATGGAGCTACTATAAGATGGGTGCATAAGTGGTTGGATAACTGTTCCCAGAGAGTAGTTATCAATGGTTCACAGTCATGTTGGAAGGGTTTAACAAGTGGGGTTTCATAGGGATCAATTTTAGAACCAGTTCTGTTCAATATCTTTATCAGTGATTTAGACAATGGCATAGAGAGTAAACTTACAAAGTTTACATATAATACCAAGCTGGGAAGAGTTGCAAGTGCTTTGGAGGATAGGGTCATAATTCAAAGTGATCTTGACAAACTGGAGAAATTGTCTAAGATAAATAGGATGAAATTCAACAAGCACAAATGCAAAGTACTCCACTTAGGAAGTAACAATCAGTTTCATGCAGCATGCAGAATTGGAAATGACTTTCTAGGAAGGAGCACTGCAGAAAAGGATCTAGTGGATCACAAGCTAGATAAGAGTCAACAGTGTGACACTTGCAAAAGAAGCAAACATCGTTGTGGGATGCACTAACAGGAGTGTTGTGAGCAAGACGTAAGAAGTCGTTCTTCTTCTCTACTCTGCACTGATTAGTACTGTATTCAGGTCTCTGTGGATGTTGGCAAATTAGAAAATGTCCAGAGAAGAGCAACAAAAATTATTAAAGGTCTAGAAGACATGACTTATGAGGGAATATTGAAAGAATTGTGGTTTTTAAGTCTGGAAAAAAGGAGAGAGAGAGAGAGAGAGAAGAAGAAGAGAGAATAAAAAGAAAAAGATGACAACAGCTTTCCAGTACCTAAACATTTCTTACAAAGAGGAAAGAGACAAATTGTTCTCCTTAACCTCTGAGGCTAGGGTAAGAAGCAATGGGTATAAATTGCAACAAGGGAGGTTTAGGTTGGGCATTAGGAAAAAGTTCCTAACTGTCAGGCTGTGTCTACATTGGCACCCTTTTCTGGAGAAGGGATGCTAATGAGACCAGTTGGAATTGCAAATGCCGCAGGGGATTTAAATATCCCCCGCTGCATTTGCATGAACATGGCTGCCGCTTTTTTCCAGCTCGGGGTTTTGCCGGAGAAAAGCGCCAGTCTAGACGGGATGTTTCAGAAAATAAAGCCTTTTCCAGAAGATCCCTTAATCCTCTTAAAATCCCCCGTGGCATTTGCAATTCCGACTGGTCTCATTAGCATCCCTTTTCCGGAAAACGGTACCAATGTAGACACAACCTTAGAGTGGTTAAACACTGAAATAAATTGCCTTGGGAGGTTGTGGAATCTCCATCATTGGAGATTTTTAAGAGTAGGCTAGACATACACACGTCAGGGATACTCTGCATGATTCTTGATCCTGCCATGAGTGCAGTCAGTTGTAGTCAGTTCACCAGCACTAGTTTAACTCAACTAACATTAAGAGAATTTGATACTGGATACTGATTGTCTACAGCACTAGTTAGTTTTTTTTTTTAAGTGTTGAGACTCATTCCTTGTCAGAAGTTAGGTGCTAGTGTTCCTCTCAAGCCCTCTTCTTAGTTCTGGCACGACTGATGTCTCTTCTTTTTTCCAATTGATTTTTGGTTCAGTTGTTTTTTGTTTTGTTTTGTTTTTTCCCTTACCCATGACACTTTTTCTATTTTTTTTTTTTTGCGTCCTTTCCCTACACACCAAACAGCTACATGCTGTTCACCTGGCATGTCTGTGATATCCTCCTGCTGTCTGAGCCATGTGTGCTCTTTTACCTGTATCAAGGAGCTAGGGCTAGTAATTTAAGGCATCAAGTCAATATTTAAACTGACATAGCCATTTCAAAGGAGCCTTGTGGGAAAAGGAATGAATTAAAGAAGAGTGGAGTAGGGAGAGTTGGATATGGAGAGAGAACTTGATCTATTGGGCTTGATTGCTTCCAATTTAGTTTTTTTATAGAAGAAAGTGATAGTCTAATGTGGTTATTAGCTGATAAATTGAGGCTAAAAAGCAGTTCTGACTGGTTCAGGAAGAAGTTGTTTCAAGGTACCAGGAAATCATTTATTCAGGTGCAGGTTGGAAGAGTCTTACTCAGGCCAAGTAACAAGCAGTTCTCTTTAACTCATTGGGACCAAATCCTAAAACAGACTTAAGCTGTAAACGGGTTGTTTAGTGGCAAATGCAGGACATCCTAGTCCCAGTGGTTGTATTCCGGGCACCATCATGAATGATGAAATTCACAAATACTGGGAGCTGTGACTCTGAGCTCCCACAGTGAACTCCCCACGGCTCTCAAACTCACTGTGAGGGCCAGAAGCTGTGGGAAACTGTGAATATCCTAGCAGATGTGGTGAGTTCCCCCAGGCTTCTGGCAGCTGTGGGAAACTCACCATGGATCTGGTTGTCATGGTTCTCTGTGTCTCACAAATCCTGCTGTTACCCCCCCACCTCTCCAGGTTGAGACAGAAGAACCCGACAGATATGTGGAACCTGGAATAGTGTTTCCATGAATAGACAAGGGGGCACTAGGGCTCTGCACACTATCCCCAATCTGAGGACCAGCTCTGCACTTCCATTGGCCAGTTCCTGGGTGAGCACAGAGCACAAAGTTGCACACCTCTGCCTAAAAAACAGACCTGCTGATGGCCACTTCTGGGGTACAGCATGATATGTGGTGCCAGAACAGTCAGGTGACCTGCCTTAGCACACACATTGAACTGCCACAGGAGGTAAATCTTCCTCCTAATCCCCTACCCCATCCCTGATACCCCCAAACCCTGAGCTACTTCCTGCCCCCTAAGCCCTTAATGCCAGACCCACCCCAGAGTCCACAGTCTTGTCAAAAGATATGATTATGTTGGGTCACAGGCATCAACAATTTCCTTCAACTAGGTCACAAGAAAAAAAAAAGTTTGAAAACCACTGCATTAATTCACTGTTGCACTTCTTGGGCCATGTAAGTCATGAGACTGAACATATGGTACAAGCCATTATTATATATATATGTATTTGCTTTAACATACACTGTTTCACTTTTAGGTCCTGAACCTGTATCATTCAAGTCAGTGGAAATTTTCCCATTGATTCAAGACTGAGGCTACATCTAGCATACATCTTTCTGTCGGCAGAGGGATGTAAATGAAGCACTTTGAAAGTGTAAATGAAGCCGGGATTTAAATATCCTGCGCTTCATTTGCATAATCACATAATGGCGCACTTTCGAAAAAGCGCTATTTTGAAATTGAAACCGCAGTCTGGACGCAGTTCTTTTGAAAACAGGGGGCTTTTTCGAAAGATCCTGTAAATCCTGAGGTTTACAGGATCTTTCCAAAAAACGCCCTGTTTCCAAAAGAACCGCATCTAGACTGCGGTTTCAATTTAGAAATAGCGCTTTTTCCAAAAAGCGCCATTACGTGATTATGCAAATGAAGCGCAGGATATTTAAATCCCGGCTTCATTCGCACTTTCAAAGTGCTTCATTTACATCCCTTTTCCGATAGAGGGACGTAGTCTAGACGTAGCCTGAATGGGCCTGCCCTAATTCCACATAGAAGGCCAGCTGCACTACCTCCAACCTCAAAGGTATATGGAATGGCAAAATATGAGGTTACTGACATTCAGCTGAACTTGTACTCTTGTGTTTTTTTACACTGTGGTAGTAATTCTAGTGGCCAATTTCTTCCTTTTGCCATTTTCCAAGAGTATTTTAAAATAGAATTATCTAGTGAGACCTAAATCCCTTCCCTTCATCTTTTATCATCATACATAAAAGGCTAAACTCTTGCATAAAGTAATCAGAAAGGAAAGTGACTTCTGACATTACAGACAGTGTAGAAAATGTAGCCTCAGAAGAATTCTTTCTACCTTACTCCTACTACTAAACCCTCCCAACACATACACACACACAACTAGAGTGTATGGCAATAACTGAATTGCTTGTGAGGAGTCTATTTTGTGTCATCATTTTGAAACAATTTATGTAAGAAACAGAAGATCAGCAATTGAAAAATCAAGCTCAGATAATTAGCAATTAGGCTGAACACCATAATAAATGATTGATTGGCATTTGAGAAATTATGAAACCATAGAAAAGAAATTAATCAGGGCACTCAAATATTTGGTTGAAGGTCTTATTACAAAAAGTATTTTAGGGTCACATGACAATTTTCTGAACTAGAAAGTTCAAGGTGGATTTTCCAAAGATCTCGGTGTTGGTCTAATTCTGCTCGCACCGAAATTCAGTGGCAGAACACTCTAACTTCAGCACTAGGAAAGAGAATGACCCTGAACAGCCATTAAATCCTTGGGTCTTTAAGGAGCTGATAACAGAGCTTTGCTGCATTTGTAAATGACTTTGAGCAGCCCAAAATGAGCAGTTAGTATTGTTCTGGTTATGACCTCTGGCTGGGATTTTTCCAGAAAGCCAAAGGGAATCATGGCAATCTAACAGCTATAACCTCTGTTGAAAATTCACCCTCTGTTCTTAGAATAAACATGTAGCTTCTGTCACCCATGATTTGTCTGAAGTGACTATTCAAGGGAGACTCAGAAATTGGTTGCTTAACAGAGGTAATTTAATACAGATGGAGTTGCAATGCCCTGAATATTTGGAGATATGCCAAAGTGGTGGCTTAGGTTGGAGACTGCCTAATTGGGGGTGCCGTCCTGTACAGATTTCACTGTTGTTCTAAAAACACACCTCTGTAGCCAATTGCTTAATTTTAGTTTCTAGTGAGGCGGAGGGGAGGGTCTAATGGATCAGGTAACTGTTGCATTGTGACATTTGCATCAGATCATATAGATCTCATCACATTATAATGCGTTATGTGAAGTGATATGATGAAGCATGACTGCATCCCTATGTTATTGTACAGGCATCATCTCAGAAACCTTCGGAGGGGGAGGACCTGGTAGTCAAGTACTGAAAAGGGAATGAGAATTGATGCTTTGAAAGGGATCTAATTTCCCCTTAAAAAGTCTTCTATTCTAATTCTGTTAAGGTTAATGAGTTACTGATTAACAATATAGAGCACATTTGCTGTCAAATGATCTCAAGTGATTATTTCAGAAAAAACCTTTGAAAAACATCTTTTAAATTAACAAATCTCTCTCAAGTCATATTTCCTAAATGTCTTGACACAGGGTCAAAATCAAAGTTATCCATCTCAGGGGCACCTTTCAAGTACATTTGACACAAAGTCTGAAAGCATAAAAATGATGAGAACATCTAACAAGACAAAGGCAGCCATTAGCAAACAGATATAGAATACAAACCTATACACTATTAATGACGGAGTAGCAAGTGTAATTGAATCTTTGCTTAGATGAGAAGGAGGAGTCATGGAGAGGCTCAGGTAGTAAGGATGGACAGCTATTCTGTATCACACTGTCATTTCAAGATGTACTTTGTTGCAAGGACCCAGGGTAAAAGTGCTTACGTGATCTTTATGTTGCCTTCTGGCATTGTCATTTCATCTTTGTATTTCATCTGTGTGAAATATTCTTTCCAAGACATACTACATCAAGTTTCCAGCAGCACATCTTGCAGAATTCAGACTGAAAAATTCTGCCCATAGATAATCCTACTCAAGTCTCATTGATTTCTGTGAGCGTTATCTGTTAGTGTCCAAAGACAGAATTTTAGATTGATATGAAGCTATGTGATGAAAACAGATGATGATTCTATACCCATGTCTTCTCACAACTAGTTGTTTCATTTTCCACCAATTCTTAATTCACTGCAGGAATCTTTATACATAGCTTTTATAATTGCAATTCTCTTACCTGGAATTCCATCTGATTTTGCTAGTTTCCGTAACCAAAATCAAAAGCTTTGTGAAAGTAAATGAAATCAACAAATGTTTTTAATTTCCAGTCTTATTTCCCCCCCCCCAACTCTTTGAACATGATTAGTACAACTTCAGACTAGTCCAAAACTATACTGTTTCTCACATATACTACTACTTCTAAAACCAGCCTTACTCTGTTGATGGTCATTGTGATTTTTCAGTGCTGAAAATATACTTACGCCTCAATAATTACTACACTTGATATTAAAGTGAACATTAATCAAACCAGAGTACTAATAGTTTTACTCTATGGCAGGAGTCTTAAACCCAGTTTAACTTAGGGCCTGCACCAATCCTCAAATCCTGCTAGTGGGCCAGTGAGCACCCCTTTCTGGCAGGGCTCTGAGGTAGGAGAGCAGGGGTCTCTGCCAGTTCCCCCCCCCCCATGCATCTCCTGACCCCACCTCCCAAGCACTACTGTCAGTAATGCAGCAGGACTAGAGTACCTTTGGTAGCTCTGCACCACTGCCAATGCGTCCCTGTAGCTCAGGGGAGATGTGTGCAGAGCAGTCCCATCTAGGGATGTAAACTAGTTGAGTAAGCAAATGCTTATTGGATAGTCAGCACAATAGTTGACTAGTCGTTCCCCTCCCCCTTGCTGTCTCTATCAGAAACAAGCTGCAAGGGAGAGGTGGTGGGAAGAGGAGAGGGTGCTTCAAAGTGGCAATGCCGCATGGATCCTGGGGGCAAGCTGGGGAGTGCCCAGCTGACCTGGGCTCCACGCAGTGCTGCCGCTTTGAAATGCTCTGAGGAGCATAGAACCAGAGGGGAACTGCTTTCCTGGCCCCATGCTCCCCGCAGCGCTTTCACCTTTGAAGTATAGCAACATCTCTGGGGCTGTTGCTACACTTCAAAGGCAGAGGTGCCTTATCAACTAATTGAATAGTCGATGCAAATTGCATCGACAATTCAATTAATCAATTCATCAAAATTTAACATCCCTAGTCCCATCCATTCAGCACGGCCAACCCAGGCTTCATGTTTTCAAGGGCCCTGTGGTAGGCATGACAATTATCCTGTGTATTGGATAGTAACCCATACTCAGTGGGACCTGAGTGGGCTGGGGCAGCAGCAGGGATCCAGTTCCACCACCCCCTGCACTCAAAGCTGTGGGAAGCAGAGCTATGCAGCAGTGTTCTCCACACTGCCCCATCTCCCAATTCCCGAGCTGAGGATGGGATGCTCCACTTCATATTACCACTCCACTTCCGTGCACCTCCTGCTACCCAGGTGAGTACCATAGGGTGGCAGGCTTAATCCCTGCTGCCACCATGTGCTAGTTCCCCCCATAATCCCTGAGACTATATCCCTTGAGGGAGGGGGCTTTAGGAAAGGGGTGTGATGGGAGGGATGGAGCAGGAGCTGCTTGGGCTGCAGATGGCCCATGGTCTGTGAGTTTGAACTCCTGCTCTATGCAGGGGTGGCACTAAATCAAAGACACATCAGAAGGCCGGGCAGCCCAGATGAGAGTTTTTTTTAAAAATGACAGTGATAAAGTGGAACATTTTAAGACAATTGGAAAGTGAGGAGAGTAGGATGTTGCTCCCGCCACCCCCTCAGCACTGGAGTGGGGGGCCCATGTAGCTCCAACACATATACCCTCGAACACCAGCATGTGTGTGTGTCTGCAGCTATGCCCCCCAGAGCACTGAGGAGGGAGGAAGAGAGGAAGGATGCCAGGTGGCTGAGGAGGGGAAGGGCAGCGGGATGCCAAGTGACGTGCAGTTGTCAGCCTGTCGTACCCTAGGAAACTTTTTATTATATATTTAGAGAAAAGAAATCTTAGGGAAGCTCTTCAGAAATATTTTAATTCTCATGTATGCAGCAACAACAGCAGTAATTTGTCTGATGTACTTTGTTAACTGATTTGCAGTCTTATGATCCTTGAGTGCTCTCATAAATCTTTCTTAACAGCCCTGTAAAAGCATCCCGAGTTGTCTTCCAGACGGTGGAAGAACCTGATCATACACAGCTATTTGCACTGAGCCATTACCCCTTGCTTGCCTCCTTAAGTTTCTTCTGGGAACTCACCGCATAAACTGTAAGTTCAAGGGTCAAGATTTCCCCAATGGGAGTTGTTCCTGTGGTTCTGGGAGTCATGAAAACAGTGTCCTCTTTATCAATCCTGCTTCTTCTTCTTCCTGCCCGCCCCCCGACCCTAGTTTCCTCTATTTTAAAGGCCTCCTGTCTGTCATATATAACTGAAAAGGACATAGGGGTGGGGTTAGCCCTGCCCTCAGTTCCTCTTTGCCATCTTCTTCATCTGTGTGCCCCATACAAGTTCTTTCTGAGTTGACTTGTTATCCAGGGTGCCTTTGTTGCAAAAAGCCATATGACCATTGTTGCACAAACTTCTGGATCCAGAAGATGCCTTGTTCTAATGTTCTTTGCTTTTCTCCGACAGAATAAGTGTTGGGAACTTCCCTTACAGCACACACTTCTGTAAGATCGAAGGCACCATATACAATATCTACTTGTCAGTCATTTCAGTCAGAATAGCTAACAATTTCTGTATGATGTGTTATTTACACACCTTGCTGTATTGCTCGGCGATCTCTACACAGAAATGCTCATCCATTATGCTATTTAAGTTACATTAGAATTGTGACACAAACCCCTCACCATTGGGGATGATGCAAGTCCTTTTTTATGTTGAAGAATGAAACTCTATTATGAAAACAAAAAACTCAGCCTAAAACTTTCACATACTTAGGCAATATTTTGTGACAATTTTCTCAAGTTTTGTAATTTTTTTAAATTAAAATTAATTTGTCCAAACCATTGCTTGTTTTCATAAACCTCAGATTAGGGTTAAGGAAAAATGTGAAGTCCAGTAGCAAGTATTTGCAAGATCATATCTTTTGCAGCTAACCATATCACATTAACCTATTCTGCTAATCGCTTCTAGAATATTTGAGTTAGTTATTATGTGTTCTTATACAAAACTTTATTTAAAAAATATATTTTCATTGCATTTACAGAACAAAAAGAATAGAACATATTTTTTTGTAATAAAATCTTTAAAGGCTTCTTATAGCCCTCTTTGTAGTCTCTTTTATATGTGTTGCTGTTTATGCTTCATTACTTTAATTTTTTTTTTTTACTACAGATACTAATTTATCCTTAGGGTACTAAGCTTCAAAATTTAAAAGCAAGCACATGTTTTCCTTATAGAGGAAAAGAGACGTAGCTACGTTTTATGCCAAGGATAACTTTAAATTGCTTTTACAAAAAGTCATAGTTTTGTTCTGTAGATCAAAGTGAGTAGAAAACATGAATTACAGAATTTCTGCAATTCATTTTATGTGAATGGTAATACATTGTAGGTTTGCTATTCAGATAGTCACTAATGTGCCAATAATAGCACAATTAGGACAATTTTTTCCTTGAGGCAACTGCTATACCATGGAGGAATTCCACACCCACCTTTTTTTTTTTTTTAAAGAAAGACTATTTTATTGTCTCAAGACCTCTGCATTTCCAGTATTTTATCCCAATGTAAAAGTTTTCAAAATTTGCAATGTAAAATAACATGTTAAAAACATGAGAAAACAAGTCTGTTTTGTTTAGGACATTTAAATAGCCTATCAATCATTTTCTTCTTCAGTTATATTTCTACTTTCAAACTTTAAAATAGAATACATACAAACCTCACCTTCACTAATTCACTATATCCGACTGAAAATCATTTTATATGTATTAAAGTTTGGGTAGTGGAAGAAAGTAAATTCCTCTAAAACACAATGAAAGATCTTTGAAATAAGAACAGTCTCTCTCTCTCTCTCTCTCTCTCTCTTTTTTGGTCTACTATATAAAAATAAGGAGAAGGCACACAAATAAAAATAAGGAAAGTTTAATTTTGCTTTTGATCTAACTTGTGACATTTCACTAATAGGAATTTTTAACAACTGAAGTTTTAGTATTTTTTCTTCAACTTTGTCTCTTTCTCTCTCTCTTTCTTTCTTTTTTTTTTTTAAACACTTTCCAATGGGAAAAAAGAGAAAAAGGAACAAAAAAGATAGAGTGGAAATCCCCATTACTTTGGAACAAAATTATTAAAGAAAAATAATTAAAATTTTCTTTTTCTTTATTTTCATAACTAGAAGTTCGGTCACTATGAAATTTCATGTGAAAATATCAATAAGCTAAACTCAAATTTTTAGTGAAAAAATCAAAGTATCTTTGAAGAGCCTCAAGCAGGACAATAAGCAAATATTCAAGAGTCTGCAGCAAGTGTGTTATTGCAAGTATGCTCAGAGCTGTGGGAGAATCCAGGTTGTATGTAGTATAAGGATTATCCTTTCACTTTATGAGAATTGGGTTTAAATCTGGATTTGATCATTAATGTTGTTGGACTCACATTTATGCATACATGGTCATGTTGAGTGACAGTTTCAATATCACCACAGAAAGTGACAATCACTGTGTCCTTGATATCGATAAGACACTGCCGATCAAAACTAAACTTTCTCCAAATTTACACTGGATGGTCGTGATCATCACCTAGTTTAAATCAATATAGTTCTATTAACTTAAATGAAACCCCAGTGCCCTTTCTGAATTGTGAGCTCTTGCTGATTCTGTCTGTTGCTTTTCTGCTTACAAAAAGCCTTACAAAAATGGTACCAGAATCCGCTCTCTCAGAACAGAAAATAAGGGGGATACATACAGATCAGCAAGCCAACCAATCCTCAGACTGCTTGCTATAAAAAGCAACTTGAAAGCCTGTCAAGATGCAGGGCTGCTTCATAACTGCATAGAATTCCAGGCTTGGTCTGGAGCCTCAGCTGCAGCCTCACACGCCACAGGGTCCAAGCTCAGAAGCCTACACAGAGATAAAGGAAACCTGCACCCAACCCCTGAGGCCAGAATTGTCTGGCACAGGCAAGTCATGGGTTTTTATGTGTCTTCACAGCAAAGAAATGTTGAAACTAAGAATGCTGCCCTACCCCAGCTTGAAGCAGTTTCCATTACAGGCAGGGTTTACAGTTTGGTTCAATGTTTGTCTGCACATCCACTATACAAATTGTTCCAGCACCGCTATGTAGATATGCCCCAAGTGTACATTATATCTAACGTGGCATCTGATTTTTGATAGGTCATTTATCAACTGCCCAGACAACTAAGATAGCTCATTCATGAATAATTATCATATATTTGCACCTTAATAGATTAGGTATACTGTCTTCACAACAATACATCCTGAAATACTTAGGTGTTTCATTTGGCTCTTTTCCCAGTATGGAAAGACATATTTAAAAAGCAGGTCTCTCAAAACCACAGTATGTGCACTGTCCCAAAGACTGTCAATTTCATCTAATATTTTGAGTTGATCAATTTACAATTCCCACATTTGAAGAAGGTGAAGGATCCTTGGTAATATATACTACCCCCAACAGAAAGGCAATTATTTTTTATGTTCAAATCCTTTTGCATTATGCTGAAGTCTACGATAAATCTCACCTTCTTACTATTCTACTTGCCATATATAGCCCATCATCACATTTATAAACAGATACAATCCTGCTTTGAATAGAATAATTACGAACAACACTGAACGTAACATTTAAAAAATAAGATCATACCCTTGAAAATAAAAGGTACATGCCTTTGTCAAAAAGACAGACTATTTCAAATGCCCTTTGTTTTCTTCCATCCATGTTTCCTCTTAATTGTACAGCAAGATGAGTATACTTTCATAATTTCTTCATTTCAAGAGAAGCAGGGGGTAAGACAATTTCAGACATACTATTCATTCCCTTTTGAATCGTCCAATATTTCACAAGCATAAAAACATTTTTTTACTACAGTAGAAATGCTGTGAAGTTTATCCTGATTTATTTATATGTCAAAACCACACACTAAAACAAAGAAAATATTTTAATGTGGGGAATTATCTATGTATAGATTTCATACAATCTTTTTTTAATCTTTATTTTGACTGATTAGTCTTAAAACCAGAGATACAAAAGGACATTAAAGGAAATTCTTTCAAATATTTTTTTAAAATCAAGAAAAGTTCAAAAACAACATACATTTAGGGGAGATGCATAAAACAGAATCCAATCCAGTTATTGAACCATAGCTAGATAAATCTCTTCAAGCTGTAATAAAGTCAGCTCACTTTACAGCATCAAGAAAAAAGAGTTTATATTGATCATAACTTTTATTTATTATGGTATATAATTAGAGTGGAAATACATGAACATTAAGAAATGATCTACTCTAAATCAAAGAATTTTCAGTTACTCTAAATAAAGTTTTTAACACTAATACTGTATATTCATGGATGCCGCAAAAATGTGAAGTATATCTTTCCAGTTGTGTCAGATTCCACTGGAACACCTACATTAGAAACCTTACGTTTCCTAATCACAGTTGAAAAGCAATTATCTTCATTCAAAAGAGAAAGGTTAACAATCTCTTTACCACTTGACTTCTACTGACACAAAATTTATCTTAGTTCAAATTTTTAGTGATCTATTATTTTCTTTATGGGTAAAAGACTTGCTTGAGGGGATACTTTATTAAGTGACAATATGTGGAGCCTGATAGCATTCCAAGAACATTTCTATATTCAGCATCTGAAGCAGAATTCTCTGATTCATGGCACAGAACAGTTACCCCACTTTCAGCCTCAGCGGAAGCTTTGTCGTCAGTGCTGTGAATGTTTTACCCTCCGAAGACCAGCAAGTCTCAGCTTCATGCAATGGCAAAAAATAGTGTCTGCATCATATGCATGGCTTTCAATTGGTTGGCAATAATAGTGGAAATGAGAGTCAGATTTTATTATGTTTAGTTTATAATAAAAATAACATTCATAGTGAAGCATGCAGAAACTTTGACCTGCCATAGAAGTGCAAATACATGATAGCTCATGCATGAGCTTTCTTGGTTGTTTGGGCCAGGAGATCTCCACCAAGGCTACACATAAGCCAGGAGGTACATCAATTCATCTAGATATTTGTGTAGCTTTACAACAAGTTACATAAAAAGCACTAGCAAAGTCAGTGAAAACTAAAATTTCATACAGACAATGGCTTGTTTGCACCACACTGTGCATTTGGGATGGAAGAATCCCAAACCCTGCTACAGGTTGGGGACCAACTGGCTAAGCAGTATGTCAGAAGAATGGGATCTGGGGATTACGGTGGATTAGAAGATGGATATGAGTCAGTGTGCCCTTGTAGCCAAGGGGTGTATTAGGAGGAGCATTGCCAACAGATCTAAGGAAATGATTATTCCCCTTTATTCACACTGGTGAGGCCACATCTGGGCTATGTCTACACTGGCAGCACACAGTTGTTCTTGTGCAAAAACTTGCCTGCTGTCTACACTGTGCGTACATTCTTGCGCAAGTAAATTTATAGTATAGTGTTGTAAGACAGGGCTTCTTCCGGAAGAGTTATTCCTCTCCCCATGAGGAATAAGCCCTCTTGCGCAAGAGCTCTTCTACGAGAGGGCAGTGTAGACAAGCAACATGAATTTCTTGCACAAGAAACCCTTATGGTTAAAATGGCCATCACAGCTTTCTTGCGCAAGAGAGCGTTCACACTGCCATGGATGCTCTTGCACAAAAGCACATGCCAGTATAGAGGTGCTCTTGTGGAAGACTTTTTGTGCAAGAACTCTTCTGCAAAACAGTTCTTGCGCAAGAAGCTGCTAGTGTAGCCCTGGAGTATTGTGTCCAATTCTCAGCCCCTCTCCTGTCCAATTAAAGAAGGTTATGGATGCATTGGAGAAAGTCCAGTGGAGGGCAACAAAAATTATTAGGGGGCTGAAGCTCATGATTTATGAGGAGAAGATGAGAGATTTGGTCTTTAGTCTACAGAAGAGAAGAGTGAGGGTGGATTTAATAGATATCGTCAACTATCTGAAGGTGAGTTCCAAAGAGGATGTAGAGAGGCTGTTCTCGCTGGTGACAGAGGACAGAACAAGGAGGAATGGTCTCAAATTGTAGTGGGGGAAGTATAGGTTGGATATTAGAAAATATTATTTCTCTAAGAGGCTACTGAAGAGGGATGGGCTACCTAGGGAGGTGGTGGACTCTCCATCCCTAGAGGATTTTAAGTCTTGGCTTGACAAAGCCCTGGCTTGGATGATTTAGTTGGGATCAGTTCTGCTTTTAGCAGGGAGTTGGACTCGATGACCTCCTGAGGTCTCTTCCAACCCTATGATTCTATTCTCTAAGGGTACGTCTATACCCCACGCTTATTTCAAAATATGCTATTCTGGAATAGTTATTCCAAAATAGCTTATTTCAAAGTAGCACATCTACACTACAGGGAAGCCTCAAAATTCGTCTAAGGCAGGCTTCCCTAATGTTGACATGCTATCTAGATTTAGAGCCCCAGGAGGCACTTCGGAGGAGCTATTTCAAAATAGCAGCAATGGAGCGTCTAACACATGCCTTATTTTGAAACAGCTATTTCAGAATAGGCATTATTCTTTGTAGAATGAGGTTTACAGATTTCAGAATAAGCCATCCATTATTTCAAAATTATTTCAGAATAACGGAATTGCTGTGTAGACGCTCACATTGTTATTTCAAAATAACGCTTATCTTGAAATAACGGGGCAGTATAGATGCACCCTGAGCTACATCAATTCAAGTATAAATATTGATGTATAAATATATAATTATTTGGTAAACATAAGAAGGTCTGCATTCTTTCCAGGAATATGGTGCACTGACATTTGTATTTTGTGTCTGATGTTGAAAGCAACTAGTATTTAAGTGAAGTGAAACTTGGGGTACATAAGGCAAAACCCAACATTCCTAAAAGAGGCACAGGTGACTGGTTTGGGCAGTTCAGATAATGATGGATCAGCTACCACATATTAGATAGGATACACACTTAGGGTGTGTCTAAACAGCAAAGAAAAAACCCAAGTTGGCCCAGGACAGCGGGCTTGGGCTCCTGGGTCTCAGGCTGCAGGGCTGTTTCATTTCTGTGGAGACTGCCAGGCTGAGACTGGAGCCTAGGCAGTAGAACCCTGCAATAATGGATGACGATCCCTGAGAGTGTCTTGACTGAGTTTTCTATAATCTATGGTGTTGCCACATTTTTTAAAAAACAGAAATAATAGTGATGCCCAAGAACTTGTTGAAGGCTTCTTTATGTCTCCCTAACACCTTTCTTCAATGACCTGTTACACTTCTTCCCTCTTTGGTCCTGAGAAACGGCTATATGGCTGTGTAAAGGAGGAGTTTTCCCCCATATTAGTCTCATATTGTACAGTGCAACCCATATCTTTGCTGGATTGGGAGAACAACTCCCAGTTTCGACTAGAAAGCCTTTTAGACCAGTCTCCTGCTACTTATTTCAATGTACGTTTATTACATCATAGCAAGGCCAACAGAAACTTAAGGAGATCACCTTAATCCTTTTCTTTCTCATGGTTTCTCTCTCTATGCACATTAACTGGATCCATTGGTTGTCTCACATTTGTCATGGTTCCATTATTGACTATTTTCTCTTGTTTGTATTCATCAAATGAACAGCAATCTGTTCCTGTTTCCAATCCACAAGAAATTTAGCAGCTAAAATTCCTCTGAGACTCTGGGTCTTAAAGTAGGTTTAAACAATCCGCCTTCTTTCCTTTGCTAGAAAGCTTCAGCAGCATGTAGTTATGATGGTTTCTGTACCCTAGAGGCAGGAAAACCTATTCACTTCTAACCACTTCTAACAGCCATTATTTCAAACTAACTACTAGCGTCTATACAGCCAAACCACTATTTCAAAATAAATTCAAAATAGTGGAGCATTTATTTTGAATTTGGTAAACCTCATTCTACGAGGAATAATGCCAAATTCGAAATACAGGCAGTCCCTGGGTTATGCGGACCGACTTATGTCGGATCTGCACTTATGAACGGGGCTTTTCTCGCCCTGGAGGATGCAGGCGGTAGGACCGCCCAGACGCGCCCGCGGTCCCACCGCCCACGTCCTCCGGGGCGAGAAAAGCTGCTCTGCATCTCCCTGGTCTGCTGGGGACCCCCCCCCCAGCAGACCAGGGAGACGCGAAGCAAAGCCGCGGAGGACCCGGGCGGCAGGACCGCAGCGCGTCTGGGTGGTTCCCTCTGCCCGGGTCCTCCGCGACTTTGCCCGTTTCCCTAGTCTGCTGGCTCCCCCAGCAGACCAGGGAGACGCGGAGCAAAGCCACGGAGGACCCGGGCGGGGGGGACCGCGGCGCATCTGGGCAGTCCCCCAGCCCGCGTCTCCCTGGTCTGCTGGGGGGGGCCAGCTGGTCCCCCCCCCCGCCCCAGCAGACCAGGCTTTTCTCGGGACACCTGTGGTAGAGCAGCTGGGGCGCTGCTGGTTAGTCCCTCAGCGCCGCTCTCGGCTCTACTGGACCAACCCGGCGGCACCCCAGTTGCTCTGCCCCAGGCGTGACCAAGTTAGCCACTGCTGAAACTGACCAGCGGCTGACTACAGAAAGCCCGAGGCAGAGTTGCTCTGCCCCGGGCTTCCTGGAATCAGCTGCTGATCAGTTTCAGCAGCAGCTGACTTGGGGACGCCTGGGGTTCTTAAGTTGAATCTGTATGTAAGTCGGAACTGGCGTCCAGATTCAGACACTATTGAAACTTCCTGTAGTCAGCTGCTGGTCAGTTTCAGCAGCAGCTGAATCTGGACGCCAGTTCCGACTTACATACAGATTCAACTTAAGAACAAACCTACAGTCCCTATCTTGTACATAACCTGGGGACTGCCTTAGCTATTTCGAAATAAGTGCTGTGTAGACACTTCTTTCGAAATAGGGGGCGTCCAGCCTTCCCAGGGTGCTCTGGTGGCCACTCTGGGCACAACCAAGAACACTCCTCTCCCTCCCCTCCCTTCCCGGAGCCCTCAAAGGGGTAGACTCTCGCCACAGTGCCTGTGCCAGCTCTAAGCCTGCCAGCCCAGAGCCAGCAGTCACTGCCGCTGACCCAGGGGCCTCAAAACATGAGCCAACAAACCTCTGGCAGCCAGCCCTCCACCACTCCCCAGGAGCAGTCTGCCAGCTCCCAGGAGTCTGCCAGGGCCCGGAGAAGGTGGGCACCTTCCCGGTCCAGGGTGGAGATCATGGACCTTATTCAGGTTTGGGGGGGGATGCCCTCAATGTCCACGATCTCCACACTAGATGGAGGAACATGGCTGTCTATGGCAGGATAGCTGCCAGCCTGGCCACCACAGGCCATTTCAAAATGCATTTTGTGTGTAGGCACGTTATTTCGAAATAAGCTATTTCGAATTAACTATTTCTAAGTAAGATATTTCAAAATAACACTGTAGTGTAGACATACCCTGATTCCAAAAGTCTTACTACAAATCCAATTTTTCACATTTTTGGATGGTTGCCTATTCCCCATGCATTGTCTCCATTTGAGACCACTTAGATGGCTCAGATTTTGGTTTTCTGTTGAATTAGCATTAGCACCGTGACTGGTCTAAACTTATATTTGAGTCAGGGTCCACCAGTCCCACACAATTCACAGATTCTATAACATATTCAATATCCAGACTCGCATTGTTGTTGTTGAACTGCCCATATCTAAATAAATACTATGGAGCTGATCCTTATACCTAGAAGCTTTGCCCCTTTAGTTTGGTGTGCCTCCATTACCAAAACTGTTAGGCTCTTGTGATACTCTGTCCCGACCAACTTTCCTTAAAGTGCGTAACATCACTTCCTTTTGTGGACAATTTTTTTCCAAACATACTGCACTGCTTTCCTTATTTTTTGCATTATTGTAAATCTACAAAACAATTTTTACAGTATTTTCAAGTGCTCAAACTGTCATGACTTTTCCCTTCATGCCTGCTAAACACCAATCCGCACTTCCAGAGATCATGACAATCAGCTCCCATCTTTCTCATGAGAGGCTGATTCCAAGAAAGATTCAAGTTCTCTGGCAACTATTACAGCATGTCAAGCTTTAGCCTCCTTTCACCGATTTGATCTGTGAATCAAGTCCAGCTGATCATTTTTAAATTGCTCCATTACTATTTTATCCTGGAAGTCTTCCTTGGTATCCAGGTACATCAGAAACAGGTCTCCTCAGATCCTCTGCCAGTTCATGTGGAATTTTATTTTGTTCTTAATTCTTAGCTGTGTTCTGCCCAGATCAGATTTATGTCTGGCTGTGAACCGCATATCAAGGAGACAGCTCTGGATAACTCATGATATGCCTACACTGCAATTAGGCACCAGCAGCTGGCGTGTGCCAGCTGGCTCAAGCTAAGGATCTGTTTAATTGGGGTGTAGACATTCAGACTTGGTCTGCAGCCAAAGCTCTGGGACTCTCCGACCTCAGACCCTAGCGCCTGGACTCCAGCCCAAATCAGCCCCTTTAGCCTGAGCTCCATGAGCCCAGATCAACAGACTGGGGTGGGTTTGTAATTGCTGTGTAGCCATAACTTTCAGTGTCTTTTCTGAGAATGAAATTTTGCAGCATGATACCATATGGATCACTTCTGTGGACTGCTACCACCCATCCCCTTCACTGTTCATCTCCCCAGCTACTCATTTGGACTATGATGTTGAGCTGAGTCGACTAAATCCCACAGGGATTTCCCCCCCCCCCCCCAAGGATTTTTGAGGTGTTTGTATAATTTTAACTATAAGCAGAGTAGAAAGTTATTATAAA
Source organism: Pelodiscus sinensis (assembly GCF_052426305.1). NCBI lineage: Eukaryota > Metazoa > Chordata > Testudines > Trionychidae > Pelodiscus > Pelodiscus sinensis. The sequence continues at coordinate 24,923,018 of NC_143063.1, read as the reverse complement.
TATTCTATCTTACTCAGTTCTCTGGCCAGCTTTCTCTCTCAGCCAGGCAGCTGAATTCCATAATAATCTCTGTCCCTTTAAATTCCTTCTCAAGCTATTTGAGACCCTGAAGTCATTGCTGCAGCTCCCCTCTGATATCCAGTTCTAGTTTAAGCAATGCTTTCCTGATCCATGATGATCAGGCTGCTGATCACCTCAGCCAGTTGCTTTGTAGCTGAGTTTTTAAAGCTTCCCCAACCAAAGTTTCTCTCTATTCACAAGTCATCTAAGTCCTTGCTGAGAAACCTCCAGAACATACTTTAACTCTTTTTGCAAAGTCTCCTGTTCTTGTTTACAAATTCCTTTGCTTATGTTTGAGTTCTGCAAGCACCTCTACTATTTGCTCCATCCTAGTTCCAAAGGAAAGCTACATCACAATTTCTCTCAATTTTGCTGGGATCCTACTTCTAAACCGACTGTTGCCCCCAGGCCCAAATAGGTGGCTAATATTCAGAACGTAAGCACGTTAAGATCAAATATTCAAGACATGAGGTAGGTATTTCTCTTATTGCCTGTTTATTCATAAAGAATGTTCATGTTTCCCTGAACACACAACACACGCACACAAAAACCACCATGTAAGACAGCTTCTTTGTTTATTGTTTCAAGCCTGCCTTTCTAACAAGTCTTGTGCCTCAGAGAAGTAGTGCCTCAGTAGTCCTATCTACTGCTTTCTTGAAGCCACATACTACCGAGTCTCTGACTTGACACTGTTCTCTTGGCTTTCTGACTTCTTTTTACTCTCAACAGACACAACTGCAAATAATTAATTTCTAGGCCTAAATCTGCAGTCAGTCTCCAGGAAAACCCCATAGCTCATGTGGCGTAGCTTTGGACCATGTCTTGCTACATCGACCAGTAGCTTCTATTACTTCAATTATCACCACACAAAGGGACATTTAATCTGAATTCAGGTTATTTATAACCCCCATTGACCTTCACAAGGTCTGGGATTGTTGGCAGCCATTAGCATCTTCTAGAAAAATATCAACATGCAATGAGGGAAAAGAACAATTTTTTTGGAGTGTTTACTATACATATATTATAACATCACACACTCCTTTATAATTAGCTGTATGTCATCACTCGAAAGACAGTGAAAATTTTCCATCCCAATATCAAGAGACAAAGGCACACAGAAAACACTGGTTCAGATACCTTGGTTCCAAAATGTCCTGACCCTGATGATGAAGGGATTAGCATGAACACTCACTAGCATAACTTTGATGCCTCCATCAGAAAGGAAGAAAAGTTCCTTTGATCTTCATGGAAAAAATGAGTTTCCAGATAAGTAATCTGAGTAGTAGGGCAATCATCAAAAGGCTACTACAGATGAACACACACACATACACACAAAACCCCCTACATTTGTGATACCTGTGGATTTATTATCTGAACACATCTTTTCATCTGAAAAATGTTCCAACAGGTTCTAGTGATTTTTACAATGCAGTGAGAGCAATTTGGTTTTTCTACCTTGCTGGTTTGCTTTGATGGCCTATTGATTTACTCAAGTGGCTTCCTGAAACATCTGCAGTGCATAGATATGGCACTGAACCATCTGAGGGAGACATGGATTAAAGCTGAAAGTTCAGTAGTGACATTTCATTCAGCAAGATCTGAAAATATTGGGTCCTTTGACAAAAGTTTCAGTGCAGCCCAGCAAAAGAAGTTACAGTGATGAGTCTCAACAGTAGCTGGAGCTCTTCACTTGATTTTACCAGTTATTATATGTGCTGAATTAAAGAGTTTGTTACAAAGGCATGGCCTGAGTTTGATCTTAACAACTGCTATGCCAAAGAATCAAAGTAAAAGGTGGGTGATATAAAAAAAAAGTGTGAGAGATTTGTTCAGAGAGACTGTGGAACTAATCTGGAAGGATAAAGTCCAAAGTCACTTCTGTAGCTGAGTAGAGCAATGGAGACTATAGGAATCTTTTCATGTGGAACAATCCTCTAGGAAGGAACAGCCATTGTGCATGTAATCATGGCTGCAACATTTGAAACAATAAGCCAGAGAAAGAGAGTGAGCAAGCACATTAACAAGTGATGCCTACAGCCAGCAACAACCAGCTGAGGTGGGCTGTAGACGTACAATGTTCTGCCTTTTTAATACAAATCGATCACATGCACAAATTCACAGCATCAGTCCAAAACAAAGTGTCCAAAAGAAGAAACTTTAGTAATATGCAAAGCACATTGAGACTTACATTTAAAGCAGAAGTCGAATATTTTTCTTATAATTACAGAAGATATGGTCTCTTTCTTTAATTTAAAGCACTTGTCCTTTGTAAATCTTGGAAAATTAATTCTGTTCTCAAATGGGTTAATTAGTTTGAGTGTGATTTTTCATATCACACATTAAAGCTAGATGCCATAAAAAATCTTTGTCATAGTCTGAGGTGCAATTCAGACCTGAAAGAGGTTGTGTCACTACTTCTATTTTTATCTTGGGTGCCCTCAAAATGCTTCTGCTATTTATGGCTCCTTGCCTAGGACATATACACAGTCCACAGCCAAAAGTCAGTGCACGTTCTGTATGCTGTCAAGTTCTGTTTCAGACACTGACTCCAATAGTCTGAGACACACACTATTGTCTTTATTAAAGTTGGTTAGCCTTAGCAGGTGTGGCAATTGGGGGGATGGGAGACCACTGCTTTCTGGACATCCCAGTCATTCAATTAGCTAATGTCTTTTTTTTAGTAGCAGTTAACTCTTTAAATCTAACTGTCTTGTCTATAAGGGTTAAAACCATAGACAGTAGGTCCTAGATAGTCCCCAGAAATGCTAGGGAAGCAGGAAATGAGTTGGCAGGAGGCTGGGAGAACCAATGGAAACAGTGTGGGCTTCTGAATTGGAAGCAGTGATCTTTCTGTTCCTGTTAGTGTGACCAAAGGAGAGCCTGGGAAGACATGAATTAAGCCAGGAAACTAGGCATGGAGAATCCAGTGACGTCCGTGTCTAGGGATGGACTAAATCTTGGAACCACAGATATGTAAATAGAATAGGGAAGGTTTAGTCAGATGCAATCAGGTTACTTTTGAGTTTGTTGGACTTCTCTGTGCTGAATATATACAGCCATCATCTTACACTTTCCAAACTGAATTCCAGGGAAGCAGTTTGGTTTTAATCTTTTTTTAAGCTGTTCTGTAATACCGAGCAACTAAGCCATGGTTCATCAAGTATGTTTTTGCTTTGCTAATAAAAATCCCCTTTGTAAGACCATTATCTGATACCTGTGTCCTAGAAGGCAACATTCTGTGTTCATGGTCCTAATACTGTAAGACATACTTTTAGGAGAAATTAGTTTCTTCAAGCTTTTTACAGAGGGAGGGCTAAAAGAGCTTGAGGGTACCCCCACAAAAAGGAATTCTCAAGTGTACCTTCCTGGGTTCTCAGTTTGGGTGACGCAAATGTTACCAATCCAAGGCCAGGGAATCTGTGACCTTGGGGAGTTTAACACAAGCCTTTAGTAGCAAGGTATTTTCAAGTCTCTTGCAAGCCCTTACCTTCACATACAAGATGGGAAGTGGCAGTCTAGGAAGGAGTACTGGAGATAGGGATCTAAGGATTATAGTGGGCCACAAACTAAATATGAGTCAATGGGACTGTTGAAAAAAACCCAGCAAACACCCAAACAAACAAATACAAACATGATTCTGGGAAGCATTAACAGGAGTGTTGTGAGCAAGACATGAGAAGTCATTCTTCCGCTCTACTCTGATTAGGCCTCACTCGAGTATTGTGTCCAGTTCTGCGCATCACATTACAGGAGATATTGGAAAGGATCGAGAGAAAAGCAACAAAAATGATGAAAGGTCTAGAAAACATGATCTATAAGAAAGACTGAAAGAACTTGTTTGCTTGTTTAGTTTGGAAAAGAGAAGACGGGCTTGATAGCAGCTTTCAAGTACCTAAAAGGGTGCCACAAGGAAGAGAGAGAAAAATTGTTCTCCTTGACCTCTGGTGATAGGACAAGAGGAAATGGGCTTAAATTGTTGCAAAGGAGTCTTTAGGTTGGACATTAGGAAAAACTTCCTGTCAGGGTGATTAAGCTCTAGAATAAAATTGTCTAGGGAGGTTGTGGAAGATATTTAAGAGAAAATAAGACAGAAATCTATTAGGGTATGTCTACACTACCCTCCTAGTTCGAACTAGCGGGGTAATGTAGGCATACCGCACTTGCAAATGAAGCCCGGGATTTGAATTTCCCGGGCTTCATTTGCATAAGCGGGGAGTCGCCATTTTTAAAACCCCGCTGGTTCGAACCCCGTGCAGCACGGCTACACAGGGCACGAACTAGGCTTCCTAGTTTGAACTACCGTTTCCTCATTTCACGAGGAGTAACGGTAGTTCGAACTAGGAAAGCCTAGTTCGAACTACCTAGTTCGTGCCCCGTGTAGCCACGCTGCACGGGGTTCGAACCAGCGGGGTTTTAAAAATGGCGGCTCCCTGCTTATGTAAATGAAGCCCGGGAAATTCAAATCCCGGGCTTCATTTGCAAGTGCAGTATGCCTACATTACCCTCCTAGTTCGAACTAGGAGGGTAGTGTAGACATACCCTTAGGGATGATCTAGATCAGAGGTCGGCAACCCACAGTATGTGCCGTAAGTGGCACGCAAGCTGATTTCCAGTGACATGCGAAGTCCACGATGGGAGCCCAACTCCTCCCCCACCTTGGAGCCCGTGCAGCCATGAGGCTTGGAGCACCAGCTCTGGATTCTGGGCATACAGTGAGGTGGGGGGGAGGTGAAGAAAGCCCTGATTCGCATCCGCCCCTGGTGTCCCCATGAGTTACCCCAGCTCTCCACCCACCTCCACCCGCAGCACATAGACCCCACGCAGAACTGGGACAGCCATGGGATTGAGGCCCCACACCTGCATGTGTGCTGCTTCTGCTGCTCCCCAGTCTCAGCCCCGGCAGCTTGCAGAGACCCGCAGGTGGGAGGGGCGGACAGGAACAGGCTGCCCTGCCACCAGGGCCAGGCCAGGACCGTCCCCAGTCAGCCACCACCACGCAAGATCCTAGGTGTTGAGGGCTGAGGGGTGATGAGGCAGTGAGAAGATCTGGGCGAGAAGGAAGCAATGGAGTGGGGGAGCCCACCTCCAGTGCTCCCAAGAGCCGCCCCAGCTCCCTGCCTGCTACCACCAGACAGCACAGGGACCCCTCACAGAGCCAGGACCCTCCGCCATGGGACAGGTAGGGGAGTGGGGGTCAGAGGTGGAGGAAGAGGGGACCGGGGTGAGGAGGTAATGAGGGAACTGGGGACTGGGGTGTGATGGGGGCAGGCTCAGAGTGTTGGAGGTTATTGGAGCAGGTTTTTTGCTTCTCACTTGTGTGGTCCCCAACTGATAGTTCCCCAAGCCTGCTATAAATAAAAAAACATTGAAACCTTGTGTGTTGGACATAAATAAATATTTTACTTTATTTAAAATGAACTAACATGATAAACTAACATGAGAGAGTTAAAATGCTTGATTGGCTTAATAATTTAAATTAAACCATTTTCTATAGCTGCAGCACTAGTAAATTGGCTCAGGTGTAATTATGTAATTAACGGTGAGTTTCCATTAACAATTGATGGTCCATGGAAAGGTTAGCATTGAGCCAGATACTCCATGAACCAAAAAGTTTGCAAACCATTGCACTAGTGGTGAGTGCTGCCCAGGCTGCAGCTCTGGGGCTGGATGGCAGTGGGGGCAGTTGAGAGAATATGAAGACACATGGGAGGGGGGTCCTTTTTCCCCAAAGCCACATTGGCCCCTGGGTCCCTGGCAAGAAAGCGAGGGAGCCAAGGACCGGACCCCAACTGTACCCCACCCCCAGCCTGGCTGGACACACCGGGGTCACCCACCTGCCCCTACTTTGCCCATTTTCCTGAACCCCTCCCCCCCCGCCACCCAAGCCCTCTGACCCCGGCCCATGTTGGTGATCCAGCATTGTGCCCCCCCACAAAATTGGAGCCAGAAGCGGCTTCCAGTGGGGGAAGAGGGGGAAGCCCCAAGGCTCCACGCTGCACATGAAAAGCGGGAGTGGATCCCAAGTCAGAAGACCATGCAGGGTGCATGGTGGAGAGAGCCCCTTCTCCCGCCCCTCCCAGGAGAGTGGTGTGGCCCAGGACAGGAGGGTTAAATCTTGGCATGTCTCTTAGGAGAGTTTGACCCTTAGGATCAGTTGACCCCTGGTCTAGATGGTGCTTGGTCCTGTCATGAGGGCAGAGAACTGGACCTGATGACCTCCTGAGGTCCTTTCCAGTTTAGTATTCTAGGATTCTACATTTGGGATGCCAGAGCGGGGAACAGCTGTGAGACCAGATGACTTCCAAATCATCCCCAGTTCTGAATTTCTCCAGACCCATGTGCTCTGATGTCTAGCCCATTTCTGCAACATTCAGAGGAATAGCAAGAGCTGTTTGTTCTTTGAAGATGACAAAAGATATACTTCAACTTAGTTAAAAGCCTGAGAGAGAAAATTAGAAATGGTCACAAGCAAATACAAGTGAAAATATGAACCTAAAGTTTTAAGTTGAATATAGCAAGTTTTGGTTCAAGACTTTGTTCAACATGTCTTTTCTCAGATAATGACTGCCCCTTTCCTTGGTCAGGATCTCCTCCAGAGCCTCAAATTGCTGGCCTTGTTAGTTGAAAGAGAGAACCTAGGATTTTCTGTCCCTTTCTTTAGGAGTCCATTGAATCTTTGAAGTAGAGTCTTCTGAAGATAATATTTAAAGTAAAGTTTACTCAAACTCTGAGGAAGGTGATAGGAAGAGTGGTGCAAAAGAAGCTCCATGCTTTTCCATTCCCTTGTGTTTGCTGAAATACAAATTGTTCTGTTTCCTGCCATCTGCGCCCCAGGCTGGCTTGACAATCCTGTTTACTATTTATATGAAAATTGAGATAAATACATTCCTTTGTTTAGGATAGACTTGTTTATCAACTTTTGCCGAGGCTGAACTGTACTGGTTTCAAACATGTGCAAACAACATCATACAGCTGGAATTCAAACTTTGCTTATAATATTACTACATGTATTTCACCATAATAATATGAAGCCCTGAGTTACTAGTTTCTAAAGAATTCCTCAATCAGGCATATATTGTACAAAGACTTATTCAATACTATAAAGATGTGAATATAAGTGTACTTATATATGTGAATATAAGTGTGCAAATCAGTGTCATTAGTAAGATAACAAAGATCTCCGTATGCATATGTTATTGGACCTCAAGAGTTGAAAGGTCTACCCAGCTTTGATGTGAGGTTACATTGAAGTAGATGTGTAAATCTCTATGCCAAATCTAAAATCCACAAGTTCCTAGTGATACAAATTCACTGCACTAAGGTGATAAAAGGAAATAGCTCAGACTGGGTTTCTACATGTAACTCTTTGAACTCTGAAATATAACACCTATCAAAGCATGGCCATCAGTGCCTTCTCAAAATTTAACATAGAGGTAGCCGTGTTAGTCTGATCTTGGTAAAACAAAAAAAAGCAGTCATGTAGCACTTTAAAGACTAACAAGATAGTTTATTAGGTGATGAGTTTTCGTGGGGCAGACCCACTTCTTTAGATCATATTCTGAAAGTGAAATGGCATGACCATTATATAACAGGGATACAAAGAAGAAGTACACAAATCAGCTATATAGAATAAAAGGTAGGGGCAAGGGGACAAGGAAGGAGGAAATTGATTATTGTAAGAGTCAATTAAGTGGCTAATCTGCAGTTACTATGAATATCAAAAGATGCGGAGGCTGTCTTTGTAATGTGTAAGGTAATTATCAGGGCTTGACAAATAATACAATCTACTCACCCGTGATGAGTAGATTGTAACCCGGAAGAGCTGGGTTTGGGCGATGTGCACATGCGCAGAATGATCTGCGCATGCGCAGATCACCAGACAACGCGGCTGGCGAGCGGGGCTCGCTGCGGTTCGGCGAGCCCTGATAATTATCATACAAATTAAGGCCCATTCCCAATGTGTCAAATTTTAGCATAAATAAAAGTTCTTAAGTCTCCCTCTGTAATCTGGTGTTAAAGTCTCTTTGAAGTAAGATGCACATGGTCTCTAAGGGAATGGCCAGTTTGGTTGAAATATTGGCTAACAGGCTTCTCTGTGTGGAGACGTCTTATGTCTGATTTGTGAGCATTAATTCTCTGGTAAAGTGACTGACCAGTTTGTCCAATATACGTCGCATAAAATAAACATTTTCTACAGGAAAACTGATGCCAGCGTCAGCACAATGAACACCAAATCTTCCCGTTTATCTTTTATCCAAGCAGTTACCTGTACCTTATCCCCAGTCACTGAATGGCTGAATTGTATTAATTTTCCATAAGGAAAACATTAAATGAAATATTGTGTTTCATTTTGGGATAACTGAGTTGTGTTTTTGTTTTTTCAAATCAAATGAAAACATTTAGTTTCCAGTCAGTCAAACATTAATCTGGGTCAACCTGAACTTCTGCACTGCCTCACAAGAGTTTTATTTTGCCCTTATTCTCTTTTACAAGCCCACCTCCTACATTGGACTATAGCTCACTACAGTGCATCATGGAAGTCCCATTACTGAGATGCATTACAGGAGATGTAGTCCATCTGAGGAGACCACTCTGAAGGGGCATGAGGAAGCTGCTTTATATCACCCAGGAGGCATTGCAGTAATTCAGACTCTGAGCAATAATCAAGCTGAGTTTAAATGAAACATGTTGATATTTCTGAATATATTTTCTTCAAAATTTACTGTTCTAAAAAAAACGTATTTCAACTTTTCATTCTGATATGGGGCAAAAACAGTTTTAAAAAATCAGAATTTCCTATAGGATAGAAATTATAATTTTCAACCAGCTCTACAAATTAAAGTTGGAGCAGACACCACTCTTAAATGTGTTGTTCTTATTGAGGCTAGTTTTGCTATTTTTATGAGCTCTTGGTGAGAGTAGGACCCCCAGTGCTTTGCTCCAAATCAGCACGTCACAGATTCACTCCTAAAATCATACTTGTAATTTGTTGTGAATGCCAGTCTTCCTGCTGAACACCACTTCTGCATTTAGCCTTTGAAGTGGTATCATTGGCTCAAGGCAAAACAGAATATAAATAAAGAGCTGCTTATATTATCTGTAACCATCTAACAAATTAGCGTCAATTGTCTAATAGAGATGGATTTAGGGAATATTGTGGGGCAATTGTTTCAGTTTCCCTTCTGACCTTTCCTACAGTCATAATCTACATAGTTATTCATATTAAAGTGTCTTGTAAGAAAGAAAGAGAAATGCTAGAGCCATCTGTTCCTAAGGTGTTTTTTTTTTTTTTTTTTTTTTAAATAGCTGTAGCCAGAACTTCATAAAATTTGATAGGAAACTTCATGAAAAGTAACCGAATGTCATGGTTTTGCTACAATCAGCTAGGTAAAAAGAGAATGCACTGAAGAATCTGAGTATAGCTACAAAGTTATAAGTCTATCATGTCAAAGCAGATTTAATCCACATTTTTAACGCTGTTTTTCCTGAGGCTCAGGACATCATACTTTATTTAATCTTTGGTTTTCTCCCTCATGCCTTCGGCATTTCTTGCACTTGCAAAAGGCTGAGTGAAGAGATGAAGTGATAGCAAAACACTTGCTAATCACTTCAGATCACAGCAATCGGTAATAAACTTGCTGATCTGGGTAAGTCACACCAAAGGGATCATTTTCTTGCTTAAAAAGCCTTGGCTTGTCCTGAACCTGGGGATGTAATTTAAGATAGAGGGGTCAGTGTATCATGTCCCATTATGTTATTTTACTGTCTCACACAGAAGCTCATGTACTACTATCTTTATTTAAAATGACTTTATTAAAAAAAAACTGCAAAAATCACTGTCAATATTAAAATCCTCTGAAATATGGGGTCCTCCTTGAAATCCAGTATCCTTAATGCCTGGACAAAGAGTCCTAAATAATTTCCAGTACTGAATATGGCCTGAGAATTTTCTATGTACCATAACAGGCTCAATACTATGATTATATAGATCTCCATCTCAATATTTACAATACTATTTTGTTTGAGCAATGAAAAAGAAATAGTGTTATGGAACACAAGAGATTTCACCTTGAAAATTAACAAATCCACATGTTCGGTTTATAGTTAACTTATCTAACCTCATTGGGAGCCTCAGGGAAGGCATAGATAAAGAAATGGAATCAGCACCAAAAGGATGTATTTTCACTCTCCTCTAGAGCACACGCTTACAGACAACTTTAGGGCAAAAGAATGTGGAACGAGGTGTACCGGTAGTTCGGATTAGAGAGCCTAATCCGAACTACCTACTCCGTGCCGCGTGTAGCCACAGGCACGGAGTCCGAACTACCGGGGCTTTAAAAATGGCAGCGCCTGGCAAGATGCAAATGAAGCCCAGGATATTTAAATCCCGGGCTTCATTTGCAACTTCGGTTGCCTACATTAACCACCCTAGTTCGAACTAGGGTGGTAGTATAGACATACCCTAAGATTGTTCAAAGGAGACAACCTGGCATCAGACATTTCCTGTCAGAATGTGGTACTTGATCTTGTGCTGCTGTCAGCAGGAGTAGTTACACTGGTTGGCATTACCCCAGCTGAAAATCTGCTCTTTTACATCTGAAGCACCCCGTAACTATCCTACCAAAGTGACTGGTATCCTGTAAAAGACGATGACAAGAAAAAAAAAATCCATAAATAAAGCACCTTCCAACAAGAAAACTGAATGGAAATTATGTGTTATTTACTGAATGGAAAAAGACCGACTGTTTACTATAAATGCCTGTGGGGGGGGGGGGGGGGGTTGTAGTTACTGCATGCTATAAAATGATAGCTTATTTCTATTGTAAATCAAAGGATAAATGCCACTAAATTCTGTGGGAGAATACACATTCCTGACATTATATAATACAAATACCACTAACATCTCACAATAATTTAGTTTCTAATGTCTTGAAATAGCTTCACTTCATCCTTACCCCATACCTACCCCTTACACTTTCCTTCCCTATTATCTGCTCAGTCCAAACTCTCCTTCTCTTTTCTCCCCCCCCCTTTTTTTTGTAATCCATCTTAACTACACTCCCCTCAAACATTCCATTTGCAGCCATAACATTTATCATACTACTTGTATGTCTGTCTTCATTACTTATTTGTCTCCCAGTAATATTTGAGGGTTCTGATTAGGAATATTGCTTCATTATGTTAGGAGTGTATAAACACAGTCCCCACCTCAGTCTCCTTGAAAACAGAAGTAGGAAGGAGACACGGAGAACAGATAATAGGAGGACCATAAAGCACCTGTAGGAAGGCATCATGATATGGTGGATATAGTAGGAGGTGTTATTCTTTGCTTTGCCACTGACCTGCTATTTGACTTTGGTCAAGTTATTTAACCTCGTACCACTGCTACCTGTTGTTCATCTATTTAGACTGTGAACTATTTGGGGCAAGAGCTTTCTCATTTATGTATGCAGTGTCTAGCACAATGGGATCCTAATATCAGTCGCGGTCACTGCATGCTCTTGCAATACAAATAATGGACAATACGATGTTCACACAAATTTTTTCCATAGAAAAAAATATCTAGAAAATGCCTAATGTCAGATTAGAATCAGAAGTTTATTTAGGACATCAGCCCACATACAATAAACTGTCAGTCTCTAGGCAGAAGTGGTTCTTGACCAGAGAGAGAGGAGATAGGATAGAGGGATTACAAACTAGTTGAAAAAAAAGGGTGTACTTGCATGAGGGGAAGATTAGAAGAAAGTGACCACTGTACCTGCATTGTTGTTTTGCACCCTGTCTGTTATAGCTGCCTTGGATTTTACATTCTTTTCTTAAACACCACATGCAATAGCTTTCTCTGCCCCACTGTGATTTTACCAGAAGAGATTTATACAGTTTGAATCTCTGTAGTCTGAGACCCTCGGGACCTGGCTGGTGCTGAACCATGGGAGGTCAATATTAGGGATGTGAATGTGTACCTGGGTACAGGGAGTCATTCAAGCATTAGCTTCTATGATTGGACTCCCAACAAAGATGCTCATTTCAGTGGTGGTATTGCCCCACGCGGACAGGATAAAGATGTTCATTTCATGTAGCTCATAGGATTAAACATTTAATACATATGCCGTTAGCTCATGATTCAGAAGCTTTGCACAGCTACTGATGATTATTAAGGTGATGCGGCTTTAACCTTTAGTCCCAAGGTTATTCAGAAGTTGAACCCATCTGCTTGAGCACAAACTTGCCCTTACAGCCCATGCTCTTCCCCAAGTGCCAGTTTTGCCACTGAGTTTAATGGGACCAGTAGCAAGTTGTGTCTCCCAAAATATCAAAAATAGTTTGAAAAACAAAACAGATTGCTAGACTTCAGATATGTAATAAATGGGGCTTTGTGAAAAGGGAGGAGCTACCCAGAACAGACTAGGGGATTTCTGTTTATCACATGGTTGGGTGAGATATACAAGCCCAGAAGGAAAGAGGTATGTCCCCTTTTCCCTGGCTGGAGGAGGCAAAGAAAAGACCTGCAAGAACTGTAGCAAGTCTGGGATGGCTGACTTATTTTATTCTGTGTTATTTATATGTTTTGTTTCAAATGCAAAGCTGTGTCCTGAGGAAAAGGCCTATAAAAGACATAGGTGTGGATTTACTTTCCTTCTCGGTCCGGTGAAATAAAGTCCAGAGATCTTAAAGGCTGCAAAACATCATCTCAGTCCACTAACTTTAAACCGGAAAACATCTCTGGAGTTGAAAAATAGCCAAACCAATTTGTTTCATTAGGTTTGACAGAAATTATTTGCTTTGGGGGATCAGATGCTGGTCTGGGAAGCTTCAGCCCTTGGCAAATTTTAATAGCCAAGGTTTATTGCAAATCAATGAAGATAAGAGAGTGTAATGGAAAGCTTGACTCAGTTTAACTATAGTAGAACCAATGGCAGGAAAAGAACATTTATGGGACTGAAGGAATAATCTGCTAGCCTAAGAATTCTGAAGACCAAGTAGAGTATTGAGGATAAGTGGGTAATGCCCACAGAAACTCATGATACCATCTACATGTTTTGTTAGTCTAAGGTGCTGCTAAACTATTTGTTGTTTAAGTTTTTCAAGTTACAGACTAACGCGGCTACCCCTCTGAAACTCTTGATTATACTGTTTGTTGTCAGCACATTGCTCTTCATAGTGTGCATTTCTTAATAAGGTCTAGTCAGCTCAGATTCTGCCATGAGCCAACTAGAAGGGGAGATTGTGACTCTTAGTGGGTCTATATCTAGCACAGCATACTCACCTTATGCACTTGTATAACTGTGGAAGGCCGAGGGCAGATCCGTCCATTCCCTGCCCCTTTCTCGGGACATGTTCCCCTCCCACATAGAGGAGCAGTAGCGGACTCAAGGTGGTAATGACAATTTATACCCTCTCCACCAACACAATGAACAGGCTGCAGTCAGACATTCAACGGGTGGCGGTGGGGAAGCTATTTTAAAGCAATTTACATAGGTGTGAGAAGTAGGAGTGTGGGGGTTGCTGCCGAACCACCCAGATTTTACACCCCTCACTAGAGTCTCAGTTGCTAGCCCATCTCTAGGGACCCAGCTACCACCCGGGGTCCCAGCCACCAGTCCTGCTGCCTCTGAGGATCCCTGCTGCTGGCCCTGAAGGCTCTGTTGCTGGACAAGGGTCCCAGCAGCTGTGCTGCAGACATCCATGCATCAGCCCTGCACCCAGGGCTCCCCAGCCACCCTCAGTTGTTCACCTAGCCTGGAGGGGTGAGGGATGCAGACAGGATAAGGTGTGGGGGAAGCACAGCTCAGTACCCCCAACCTGCATCACTGGCAAAATGGACAGATTTTTTCAAAATGTGGTTTTTTTGGTATCAGTTTAGTTTTCCCCAAGAATTTGTTCTTGGGCATCAAAACTACCTGAAACAGAAGTATAATTGGGCACTTACATGGCCAAATACATTTATTGGGGTATGTAAATATCCTTACAGTTAAGCATCATCATTACTTGCCCTGAACAAATTGTCATTTTCATTAGCTCTTCATTCAAAAATAGGAAATCAGGAAAGACTATATCCTCAAGTCTTTACTCGGGCAAAATGATCACTGCTGTCAGCATGAGTATTGCTGGAGTAACAGCTCCCAACTTTGCTCCTCAATTCATGTAAAAAGTCAAAAAAAAGTCAAATTAATTTTAAAAAGTCAAATTTTTAGAATCTGATCCTGAAAGAGCTGCATAGGGATCTACCTGTGCAGTGCTCATTGCAACATCTTTTTTCAGCAAGGGGATTATCTTTTGCAAATTGTTCAGAAACGAGCATCAGTAAATGACAAGAAAAGTGAAGAAAGAGTGCCAGTCCTATTGCAGGTTATTTATCACCAATTCTCTCCAGGTGCACTGTTCAATGTGCAACTTCGATACTTTTCTAATTCCAGTGTGCCACAATGGTGTCTTGCCATTGTTAACAGATGACTGATTGGCTCACAACCTTCTCAATGATATAGCTGCATATTATTTACAGAAGCCCCTTCAGAAACACTATTACAAATGGATCAGGGAGTAATCATTTCCCGGTGATTAATTTAATTTAAATTGGCTCGTTTGCCATTCATGCAGAAAATCCTAATCACGGGGAAGTGTCATTTCCTTCACTCCCCCACCACTATCATCTATCAGAGCTTGAACCATAAATATATGTCCCAATGCCCCTGTTTAATATTATATCAATACTTTCAAACAAGTGATGGAAACCCTATCGCCTGAGACATTATAAACTACACTGGACAAGTTACTGAAAAATAAGTTGTATACATGGGAATAAGCTTGTTCTAGTGGGACGATGAAAAATATAAACACCTGCCTGGATACATTCATTGCTTTTGCTGTTAAAGACCAAACCACGTACTAGTCACTCTTTAAATACAAAAGGTCTTTATAGGTCTTTGGATCAAACCAAAATGAAGAAAGCATTAGTGCTGGGGACCTGTGCAAAAGGTGGCTTAAAGTTCAGATGTGCATGGCTTTAATCCTGCTGCTGCTCTGTACAAGGCCATTCCCTCTTTACTTACATTAGCCTTTTAACAGTCACTGGGACAATCTCTTTTTGTGAAGGGCAAGTGGCATATGAACCTATGTGTCGACTGTTCCCGTGTAGGATCGCTCTGGGGATAATCCTCCCTGGGACAATCAAATTAGATTTACTGGATTATACCAGCATAGCACAGCAGAGTGTTTGCACCATAGCTAATCCTCAGCCTTATGTTTTTCATCATATATACTCCAATAGATATCAAAGCTTGGTTGTCATCTGTATTTTACCTTGGATAGGATGAACATAATACAAATAAGATGTATAGGGCATCAGCCTGCAGCCGCTGCTCTAATCCTGGTCTGGGTGCATGAGTCAGAGTCCTGTAGTCAATAGGGAGGTAAAAATCCCTGTGATGTGATTAGGAATTTTTCAGAGTAAAGTTTGAGCAAATACTGCTGGGTGTGAGGAGTATGACTGACACAGCAACATATGGTAAAGTTAAAATGTGGAGAAATGGAAATAAATGTTATTTCTGCTCTTAGAGACACAGGCATATTTCCATTTTAATAAAAAAAACCCCAACCCCTAAGCTTTCTCTCTGTGACTGAGCAGCGAATGCAGCTCATCCTGTCTACCTGGCTGATCTAAGTTTTGAGCACTCAGTGGGAAAGTATAACTGTTTGCCTGTAGATATTTTACACCAACTAGAAAAATGGAAAACCACTGCCAAAATCTTCATTTACTACCAAATCCCTTTAATTAAGCCCCTGAAAGAACATGGTTCAGATTTTATTTTCACTGTTGAGTACTCACTCAAAAACCTCTCTTCTGTCTTCATATTTCTAGGATGTTTTTTAGTCTTCCTGTGCATTCCTTTTGTTCAAGTACAAACTTACATGATATGCATGTATCAAAGAACTGCTGCAGGTACCTCTGAGTTCTTTATAAAGGACTCAATCCTTCAAAGTCAATAGGAATGTTATTACTCATTTCAGTGACATTGGAAGCAAGACCAACGTGTTCCTCTAACTCCTTCAAAACTTTTAGTTTAAATATTGGTGACTGATGTTCTGGACCTCAAAATAGTACCCTATAGTCCCCCATATTAATTATTTTATATGGCTGTGATATTTCAACAAAGCATGCCAGGCAAGATATCATATGAAAAGGTCATGATCTGCTGAAACTTTATTCTATCAAAATATATATATTGTAAATGTTACGTTGTGAGTTTGGGAGATGCCCACAGCTACTCTTCCGTGACACCACCATTAAGTGACAGTCGCAAGCTGTAGTGGTCAATTGCGGAAGAACTTTGTACGTGATAGTTTACGGGTGGTGAGGCCTGCATTCCTTCCCCCCTTTCCCTATACCTGATGAGCCAGAAGCAAGTCTTTGGAAACATACGCCACTTAAAGATAAGTATTGTTGCCAGTATAGCAAGAACAAGTATTAAGATAAGGGTAAAGGGCAAGAACGCATAAACAATTCTGTTTACCCTAATGTACTGATCGTGTAAACAGGGCCAAAGGACAGGAAGATCCAGATCACAACCAGATAGATAATTAACAGCTAAGTTCTACATCAGCACTAATGAGTAAGCCCTGGAAATTTCCAAACAAGGCAGGAAAACTGTATTTAAGGCTGCCTCAGAGCCTAGCAAATCAGACTTCACCGATGGACCTTGGGTACTGGCTCCTCGGAAGCTGAGACAACCTCCCACTTCGTCCGCAGCCTACCCAGGGTCCCAGGCTTGCAGGAAGGGACATAAGATATGCCACTTCTTTGTTATGTTGTTTTTCCATTTACGGGGCACAGCTGTTAGCTGTCAGGAAATAAACTACTTGGCTACGTCTACATTGGCATCCCTTTCCGGAAAAGGGATGCTTATGAGACGAGTCAGAATTGCAAATCTGCAGGGGATTTAAATATCCCCCGCGGCATTTGCATTTACATGGCTGCCGCTTTTTCCCGGCTTGGGGATAAGCCGGAGAAAAGCGCCAGTCTAGACCTGATTCTCCGGAAAATAAGCCCTTTTCCGAAGGATTTCTTATTCCTACTTGAAAGTAGGAATAAGAAATCCTCCGGAAAAGGGCTTATTTTCCGGAGAATTGTGTCGAGACTGGTGCTTTTCTCCGGCTTATCCCCAAGCCGGAAAAAAGCGGCAGCCATGTAAATGCAAATGCCGCGGGGGATATTTAAATCCCCGTGGATTTGCAATTCCGAAGTGTCTAATCTGCATCCCTTTCCGGAAAAGGGGTGCAGTGTAGACACAGCCCTTGTGTTTGACAGATACCTGTGTGGCGTATTTTGTACTTTGGGAACCCCGTGTCGGACCTTAGACTTACTCTGGCCTGCTACACAAGCCATTCACCAGACAACCACATAGCAGGAAATATACTGAACTGAAGAGCATAAAATAAGGGACAGTGGCATCACGCGACCACCCTTCTCCTCCCCCCACCTACTCTGAAAGTAACAAGAATGCTGGGAAGACAAATTTTATATGGAGATGACTGATCCCAGGCTGAGAAGGAAATTAAGCCCGTGTATTAAGATCTGAAACCAGAGGTGACCGGTGCTTGCAAAGGGTTGGGGTGTAAGGAGGGCAACCTAGAAGGAGCAGGGAGAGGCATAGGTGGAGGCACTTAAAAAATTTAAAAATGTAGCAATTACAAATTTTTGCCAGGGGAGGAGGGGTTCTACCACAAAGGAACCTACCTGTAATGTCCAGTCAGATGAGAAAAGCTGCTTGATTCAAATTTTATTTAGTCTCAAAGTTTAAGATTTAGAATATATATATACTTAGGTGAATATTTCTGACCACTTAGAAGTCTATAATTAAAAACACTTATTTTAGCATTTTAACCATTCCAATTAGTTAGTCCAAAGTTTGGGGAACCTGCTCAAATTATAATGGTTGGCGCATGACCATTATCCGTTGAGATAGTGGTGAACTAATTAACTTGTATTGTTAAAGAGAAGATCTTCAGCAGTGTAAAATAGTAAATTTCTGGGGTTCAAAGGCTAGAGGGATTTGCTCATGTTTCTTTAAGTATAGCTCATGAGTGGCTTAACGAGCATTCATGTAACTTAGCTGGGTGTATCCCTGTATCTTAATGACCGAGTGACCTCAGAACCTGGAGAGGTTTGCTGCTTGTCACTAGCAAAGCATCATGGAGACAGTACAGATTGGAGATTTAAGGGGACAAAGCAATCCCACAGTATCTTGAGAATATTGTCACAGTGGCCAGGAACTGAAAAAATGCCTAATATATTAAGCCAGTATTGTATATGGTATGTTTCCAGCTAGAGTGGATTTAAAAAAAAAAATCAATGAGTTAAAAAAAATAGTTTTTTCCTCAAAAAGCACTTTATAAAAAAATCTTATCTAAATATAGTTTTAGTTAAGATACATTATAGCACAAAGACATCTTGTCAAGGAACAGGGATTATAAATTGTAATTATTTTCTATAGTATGAGACAATATATCCATGTAATGTTAAGAAAACTTTTGTAAATGAGTTCCAATTGTTCATGAATTAGGGATGTCAGAACAGATGGGGTGTCAGAAGCTTTTGTATAGATTGCTTAGGTTAATCTTTCTATATACCCAATGTGACTCAGGCTACGTCTACACTGAAGGAATTTGTTAGCAGAGACAATGCACATAAAGCATTGCTCATAAATGCTCATTAGCATTTCTTGCACTCTCATTTGCATAGTCACTTCTGATCCTTTTTGCGGAAGAGGTTTTTGCACCAAAAAAGCAGTGTAGACGGGGCCATTTTGTGCAAAAACCCCTTTTATGCAAGATCCTTTATACCTCAAAAAAGGAGGTATAAAAAATAAATAGCTGAAGTAGGCAGATCTTCCATTTCACAATTTCACCTTTCAAGTAGTACTGAGTGTCAGTGGATGCAATGAGTAATACTAAATGAACAGGAGGGTAATAATGATTAAATAAGTGCATTGACTTATTTTGTTCAGGAAAATCCATCCTCAACATACAGGATTCTGAAGGCTATCCACCTTCAAGATCACCATCATTTTCTTTAGTTTTACAGTAATCTGCGAATGATAAGAGTTCAGTCACATCATGTAGGTCATGTAGCCACAGTAGCAAAAAGGAAAAAAAATCTCCATCATCCAGAAACAACCATAGACAAGTCTGTGATAAGAACCAGCAGATTACTGAAAGAGGTACTTGATGAAAAAAATTCCTAGTTTGTTTATGAAACAAACTCTCCTTTCCATATGATTGAGATCCCATATATCATTAACACGGTTCAGTCATTAATAAAAGAATATAGTCCACCCAACAGAGCAGATGCCACAGGCAAATTGCTGGATAAAGTGCATGACAAAGAAATTGAGCAGTGTGCAAAAAGTCTAGCAGGTAATATTGTTAGCTTGAGGGAGGTGCAAAGGAGGCAGTTATTCCAGGGCCACGTGATTCAAAGGGCCAGCCCCTTTTCACCTGCCTTGCTCCCTGCTGCTTAGCATGGCTGCCTGCAGGAGAACCCTGGGAGCCCAGCTGGAAGTGCACTGCTGCCTCCTGCGGAGAAAGTCCCTGCCTGCCAGCTCCTTCTTACCAGAGCTCATTGGCTTACTTTCACCTCTGCTTGCAGGATTAGTACCTGATTAGATATAAACTCAGAATCAATCCTATTACTGATCTATAAAGGTGTCCTGATGACCATGAAATACAAAGGGAGTACTGGAAATTCAGCTAGTGTGAATTGGCACAGACTCACTGAAGCTAGTAGAGCCGTTTCAATATCCACAAGATAAGGTTCTGAACCACAGAGTACGCAGTTGCAGTTCTTGCTGAGGCATCACCCCATCTCAGTTACAAGCTAGGTATTTCCACCCATCTGTTCTGTGCAAGAGAGGAGCTCTTATTTATAGGTCTATGCATTACACTTAGCTCCCTAAGCACTGCTCTGAAATTATACATGCAGACTGAGTCTCTGTTGCTAACCACAATTAAGCGCCTACCTTTTGTCACTACCATCTGAATTACTTTCTGGTACTTCAGATCATCTCTAAAATACAATATCCATTTTCCTGAAGTCACTGAGCTATCTTGTTTATTGCACACAGTAATCTATTGAGAGTGTATCTGCATAAGAATGCACTGTTCATTTCTTAGATTTGCTGTTCTCGGATCAGGTACACAATCACAGAAAGGAGACAGTGCAACAATAAATTCTCCTGCTAGGTTTGGTTTTGTTATACAGAAGTGAATGAGTTTTAAAGATCACTTATTTATGAGTTGGATTTAGTCCATAATATAAATCTACAACTAGGAGTGAGTGTTACAGATATATTTAAGAGCTCACAGTGTGGATTATGCACCTCGTAATTCAGTGATTTTCAAATTTGCTGCTTTACTGCACACTTTTAAAATTGAGTCTCTCACTAAGTCCTATGTCAACAGTACCCCACCCTCCTTATCTGGTGCCTTTGGATTCTGCTTCCATTGCTTTAGTTCAGTGGTTCTCAACCAGGGGTACACATGCCTTGGGGCTTGGGTACACAGAGGTTTTCCAGGGGACAACACATCAACTCATCTAGATAGTTGCCGACTTTTATAGCAGGCTACATAAAAGCACTAGCAAAGTCAGTACAAAGTAAAATTTAATACAATGACTTGTTTATACTGCTCTATGTACTAAAACTGAAATGTAAGTACAATATTTATATTCCAGCTGATTTGTTTTATAATTATATAGTAAAATGAGAAAGTAAGCAATTTTTCATCAATCGGATGCTGTGACACTTATTTATGTCCAATTTTGTAAGCAAGAAATTTTAAGTCAGGTAAAACTTGGGGGTAAGACAAATCTGTCTCATAAAGGAGTATCGTAGTCTGGAAAGGCTGAGTGCCACTGTCTGAGCTAACACATCTCACTGCCTTGGGATACATGCATGTGAGAATTTTGATGTAATGATGCAATTTAAAATTATTTTTCTTAAAAGATAAATACAGTTTTTGTAAATGATAAAGCTTATTGCCAGAAGACAAAGGGAATAAATAGAGGAATATAGCAATGCAACAGTATCACGTTAGCCACTTTCAGACCTGTGCCTTTATCAAAAACACACACACCCCACCCTCACACACACGTAATCACAACTTACAGCTGTTTTGAAGGACCAGGAAATCCCCAGGGGTCTTAGTGTCAATAACTACATTCACACATGTTTTAAAGCTGTGTCTATCTCCATGCAGTGGGTAAGGAAGAATGGCATAGAGGCTGATCTGGAAGCCTACTTTTGCTGTCTCTGACTCAAAGAATATGTTCAACACAACACTGAACAGCACACTGCCACAAGCACACTGCCACACAGATACCCTCCCACCAACAGCACAAGAAGAAGAACTCCACATGGACTCCTCCTGAGGGTCAAAATGACAGAATGCTTCTGCCGTCGCGCACAGGCAGAAATTGTGGAAAAACAGCATCGTTTCCCTCATAACCTCAGCTGTGCAGAACGCAATGCCATCCACAGCCTCAGAAATAATTTTGACATTATAATCAAAGAGGCTGATACAGGAGGTGCTGTTGTCATCATGAACAGGTCTGACTACCAAAAAGAGGCTGCCAGACAACTCTCCAATACCAAATTCTTCAGGCCACTTTCCTCAGACGCCACTGCGGAATACACTAAGAAACTGCACCATCTGCTCAGGACACTCCGTACACAAGCACAGGAACAAATCAATGCACCCTCAGAGCCCCGACCAGGGTTATTCTATCTACTACCCAAGATCCACAAAGCTGGAAATCCTGGACGTCCCATTATCTTGGGCATTGGCACTCTCACTGAAGGACTGTCTGGATATGTTGACTCTCTACACAGACCCTACGCCACCAGCACTCTCAGCTATCTCCGTGACACCACTGATTTCCTGAGAAAACTACAGTGCTTTGGTGATCTTCCAGAAAACACCATCCTAACCAGCATGGATATAGAGCCTCTCTACACAAACATCCCACACATAGATGGAATACAAGCTGTCAGGAACAGTGTCCCTGATGATGCCACAGCATAACTGGTGGCTGAGCTCTGTGACTTTATCCTCACGCACAATTATTTCATATTTGGTGACAATATATACCTCCAGACCAGTGGCACCGCTATGGGCACCCACATGGCCCCACAATATGCCAACATTTTTATGGCTGATCTAAAACACTTCTTCAGCTCTTGTCTACTCACACCCCTTCTCTACCTATGCTATATTGATGACATCATAATCTGGACCCATGGGAAAGAAACTCTGGAATAGTTCCACCACAATTTCAACAGCTTCCACCCCACCATCAACCTCAGCCTGAACCAGTGTACACGGGAGGTACACTTCCGGGACACCACGGTGCAAATAATTGATGGTCACATAAACACCACCCTATACCGAAAACCTACCGACCGCTATGCCTACCTTCATGCCTCCAGCTTCCTGGACACACCACATGATCCATTGTCTACAGCCAAGCACTGAGGTACAACCGCATTTGCTCCAACCCCTCATACAGAGACCAACACCTACAAGATCATCACCGAGCATTCTTGAAACTACGATACCTACAAAAGGAAGTAAGGAAACAGATTAACAGAGCCAGACATGTACCCAGAAACCTCCTGCTGTGCGACAAGCCCAAGAAAGGAACCAACAGAACACCACTGGCCATCACCTACAGTCCTCAGCTAAAACCTCCCCAATGCATCATGAGTGATCTACAACCCGTCCTGGACAATGATTCCTCACTTTCACAGGCCTTGGGAGGCAGGCCAGTCCTCGCTCACAGACTCAGGAACCAATCAATCCATGCAACAAACCTCAGTGCCAACTCTGCCCACATATCTATACCAGCAACACCATCATAGGACCTAACCAGATCAGCCACACCATCACTGGTTCATTCACCTGCACAACTACCAATATAATACACACCATCATGTGCCAACAATGCTCCCCTGCTATATACATCGGTCAAACTGGACAGTCCCTACATAAAAGAATAAATGGACACAAATCAGATATTAGGAATGGCAATATATAAAAACCTGTAGGAGAACATTTCAGCCTCCCTGGACATATAATAGCAGACCTAAAGGTAGCCATCCTTCAGCAAAAAAACTTCAAGACCAGACTTCAAAGAGAAATGGCTGAAGTTCATCTGCAAGTATGACACCATCAGCTCAGGATTAAACAAAGACTGTGAATGGCTAGCTAACTACAAAAGCAGCTTCTCCTCTCTTGGTATTCATACCTCCAGATCAGCTGCTAGAAGTGGGCCTCATCCTCCCTGATTGAATTAACCTCGTCATCTCTAGCCTTATTCTGGCCTGCATATTAATACCTGGATATTTCAACTACATGCACCTGACGAAGTGGGTCTTTGCCCACGCAAGCTTATGCCCCAATACATCTGTTAGTCTATAAGGTGCTACAGGACTCCTTGTTGCTTTCATAGAGGCTGATATTTGTTGAGACACCATTGTGTGTGGAAGCTCAACTCACACGCTCTTTGCCCTTCCCATTTCCTATCAGAACATGGTAGGATACATTGTCATGGTGATTTCTAAAACACACTGCAGTGTTTCAATAGACCTTCTAGTTAGCTAGCCAACAGGAGCACAGTGTGGCTCCAGGGCTGAGACTATGTTGGCCCTTAAAGTGAACATACTGCCTAGTTCATTTTATGTTCCTGCTTACTTCCCTGACCTGTTCTCTCCCTTGTTGTCTGGGTGGGCCCCTCTATATTTCCCTGATTTAGGTGCACGTAGGCTAGTCACAACATTTATCCAAAATAGTTATTCAAAATGAAATTACCTCAAACACTTGATAGCAAAAGAAATACTTTTTTGGGGTATGGGGACTGGTTTCCCATTCCCCTCCTAGCCCTCAGAAGATGCCTCTGGGTTACCCAATCCCCTTGGGCTTGAAGGTCCACTGGAAATTTCTCTCTTATTACTCCTCACAGTGAGACAAGGCAGTTTTCTCCTCTCCCATGGTTTGTGTCTTGGTTGCCTAGCATGGTGGGGAGCCTTTCCATATCCTACACTACACTTAAAGAAACAGTCACCTCTTCTCTTTCATTCTCCCCATTTCCTCTCCCTCCACATCTGCCCAGCTACCCTCCGAAGGTCTTGGTTTGGTTGAGACTACTTGGATTGAGACTACTTGGAATGAAATAGCCTGGATTCTCTCCCAATCCCAATTACTCTTTTCTTTAAAAAGAGAAATGCTGATATAACTACTGATTTAGGATGGGACTTTTGGATGCATTCTGCATTGTCTACGTGTTCCTATTGAAGACAAATGGTAGAATGCTCATGGACATACTGAGAGCAGACTTATGTCAACACGAAGCCCTAAGAACATCCCTCCTTTCCAGATCTATAGGGTCTGTCATTATCCTCTCTACCCATTCCCATCCCTAGCACAGCAGATTTCCTATACACTGAGTCTGACAAGTTTTGAGATTTTCCTCAGACAGTGGATACAATGCAGCTCTCATCCTTGTTACCCTTTCTCCATCTGCATTCAACACCACAAGGATAAAACAGTATACTTTTCTCTATTAACTTCCAAGGGAACAGTTTGACCAGTATTCATGTGCTATGAAAAGTCTATTTCAAGGGATCTCACATAAAATGCCTGTCTAGAAGCTAAAGTTATATAAATAAATAAAATAAAATTACCTTTGAGAGATGCTGCAAAGTGTTTATATTTTTGAAAATACAAAGGTTCCCATGATATCTTTTATTGATTTAGAATGTTTCATGGTTTATTCAAACAGGCTATATAGCCTACCGTCTAGAATCTACCACAGATTCACTGATACCAGAGAAAATCAGTTTACTGACTTTCTGAAACACAGGTTGGAGCTCTATCTTCTCGCTAACACTTCACAGCCCTCTGGATCTAACTATAATAATAATAAAAAAGTGTACCAAGAAGAGGGCTTCATTGTTAAGTTCCTTCATTTTGATTGTAGGATTCTTTCTAAAAATATCACTCAACAAATCTATACTGGCTCTGCATCAAATGTATTTTAGGCATTATGTCTTCCTATGCTAAAAGAAAATGTGTATACACATCAAAAAGTCTGCCAAGAAAATAAAAATCAGAGTCCAAAAAAAAAATTGAAAAAGGATTAGGAATGCAAAGTATTACAGCTTTTAGATTTTACCATAAATTGATTCCAGGAGATAACTGAAAGGTGAGATAATCATGACATTATAGTAACTAATTTTATTTTCTAGAGCTCTTTCCATCTTTTTTGTCCCACACCAAATAGATTAAATGAAAACCTTTTACATGAAATAAGAGATTAAGTCTTAGCTAAATATTACTAAATCTTATTAAAATGTTTATGAGCTGACAGATATAGTCCATGTTCTATTCATGACTTTAGGTAACCACAAAAAAAGAACAAGGCTATATTCAGGAACTGATGAGATCCAGTCATCATTCAATCTAATTACTGGAAATACCGCTTTCAGAATCACTGTATGCACTAGCATAGATGCAAATGTGTCAGCTAGCTATATTTTCAAAGTGATAAGATATTGCTTCCAACTTTTATGCAACCCTCGAGTCTAACAAAATTGTCCAGAAAATATCATGAGTATAAGTTTTCTTGCAATATTTCCACTAGGTCCCAGTGCATTTGGAAATGACAGACAGTATCATGTATGCCATGTTATCGTAGCCATGTTGATCCCAGATATTAGAGATAAAGTGAGTGAAGTAATCTCTTTTAAAATGGGCCAGCTTCTGTTGGCGACCAAGAGAAGCTTTTGAGTTTATACAGAGCTTGTCTTCAGATCTGGGAAAGGAACTCAAAGTGTCACTGCTAAATACAAGATATTGATCAGACTGAAATCTGTATTAACTACTTATGCTAAAAACAAGGTAATATTCAAGATGAAGACACCTATTAATACCCATCTAGTTAAGTTCCTGTGGACAGGAAAGAAATTGGAGAGGGGGAAAGCAGCAAGAGAGGATTGTTAGTAGGTTACTGACTGTTGTAAGAAGCCATAAAGCCAGTGTATCTATGCATCAGAGGGGTAGCCATGTTAGTCTGAATCTGCAAAAGCGACGAGGAGTCCTGTGGCACCTTATAGACTAACTGAAGTGTAGGAGCATAAGCTTTCGTGGGCAAAGACCCATTTCGTCAGATGCATGCATCTGACGAAGTGGGTTTTTGCCCACGAAAGCTTATGCTCCTACACTTCAGTTAGTCTATAAGGTGCCACAGGACTCCTCGTCGCTTTTGTATCTATGCAGTCCATGATTTTTAGTGTCTAGCAAAGTTATGAATGTAAGTGCGAGGCTCATCTTTTGAAAGTGCTGTGCAAGTTTCCTTTGACAATGAAACCTGGTAGATCAGATAGAGTGATCACTCTGAGACAAGCATTTGCCCAAACATGATATTGTGTTTTTGTCTTTTGTCATGTTCCCTCAACGTTCATTTAAGAGCATAGCAATTGTCTGGTTTCACCCACATCGCTATAATAGGAGCTTTTAGTGCACTAGATGAGGTACACCACATGTCGTAGAAGGCATAGGTAAAGACAGATGACCTGTTCCAGCTAATAGTGGTGGTGGGGAACAGAATAAATGCAGCTGCTTTCAGCATTGATACGGAGCCAAGCAACCAATCTTGGGTTTGGGAGGGATGTGACCTCACATGTCTGCCCTCTCTCTCCCATGCATCACCTCTGTGTGGCAACACTGTATTTACGGCTTGTTGCAACAACTTGTATTCTATTAACACCCCTCCCCCGTCAGATGCTTCCTCCACACACACACTTACTTTCCTACTTATGACTGGAGCAGTATTAACAGGCCATTTCAGCTTGAATAGATATCCTCCAACAGAGCGCTTTCCACATTGGCGCTTAGGTTGATGGAACTCAATGTCGTAAACGGGGATGGTTTATACATGACTCTGAGCGATGTAAATTATGCCACAGTATGTGGTAGTGCACATATAGCCAGAGTTTCCCAGACCTGAAGATGAGCTCTGAGTAAACTAAAAAACTTGTCTCTCTCAGCAATGGAAGCTGGTCCACTGAAAGATATTGCCTCACCAACCTTGTCTCAAAAACTAGCATAACATTCTTTGGGATGTTTCAGAGAGGCTTGACAATACTTAGAAAAATGCACAGAGATTAAGAAGAGGCCTGTGTGTATGTTCACCTGTGAAATTTTCCAGTAAGGTCTTATATGACCAAAGTAATTCCATAATTTTGTGTACTGTACTACAGCGCACAATAAGAGAAAAATAACATTGTTGATGGATCTTACACTACAGGGATCCGATGTGCCAATATACAAGTCAGACTTTATGCAGTTCCACAAAAGCATTTGCATTTGTAATTCATCCTCCCTCATAACGGGATTGGCTCTGGGAAACACTTTGGTCTTAAGAACTTGGTTTTAAGAAGAGATTTACAAGTACATAATCCACAAAAGGAAGATACCTGTGAATAGGAGAAATTAGCTGAATCATCTAAAAAGGAGGTAATGTTGCTGGGCTGGACAGCTACTACTAAGAACAGTCCAAAAGATGGTGTGATTTCTCATGAAGCAGGGGTTTCAGATTGACACTTTAGTCATTTACTCCAAAACCCCACTACCACACACATACAGACACGACATTTCATATGCACAGGACATTTAATATACTTTGTAGTACCTACACATATATATGAGCTCCTATGGTACTCAATGCCTACTTGTGGTTTTCATACTTTTCAGGCTAATTGAGAGAACTATAAAATCAGGTACTTAAACTGAACAGAGACTGACAAACTTACTTTGTTATAGACTACATTTGTCCTGTTACATATTATTGTTACTTTGACTTAAAAGGACAAAGAAAGGTTCCAATGTGCTACTTGTCATTTAGTTAAATGACCATACAGCGAAACCAAAACAAGCAACAATGACCAGAAAATTTCAGCAAAAATTCCACCTCAATATTTCACCCCCTTAAGCCACTGTCCTATTTCCACTCTATCTACTTCATATGTTTGGACAAAAAAGGATTGGTCTTACGGCTTTCCCCATCATCTGGGAGGAATGGCAGAAGCTCATTGCATAGTTGGAGAGCTCTATGTTAAACTGAGAGAAACATCAATATTAAAAGTACAACTTGAATGATAAATAGGATGCAAATTATTCCACTTGAGTCATTTGTGGCTAGGAGTTCAAGTCTAGAAAGTCTCTAGATGTTTCATTCACACAAACACAAAAGCAGACCATATTACCTTGGTGACAGTTCTTATATGTAAAGTATTGCTGCAACCAAGTGAGGTGGGAAAATAGATTTCGCATGAAGGCTTTGTATCTATTATCTTTTGTGCTGCAGGGGAAATAAACAAGAGGAACAGATCACTTAATAAGATGAAATGTCAAGAATACAAAGGCATCAATAGAAATTAGAGCATCTGAAGAAGGGAGAAGTAATATACCTACTGGTATGACAAGCAAAGGATATGTTACTGAGGATAAAGCGAATAGCATTTTTCTCATTGATTTCCTTCTCCTTACATCGTTAAGGTATGTGAAATGTTAAACATGACGGCTACGTCTACACTGGCCCCTTTTCCGTAAGGGGCATGTAAATTTCACCTATCGTCGTAGGGAAATCCGCGGGGGATTTAAATATCCCCCGCGGCATTTAAATAAAAATGGCCGCCGCTTTTTTCCGGCTTTTAAAAAAGCCGGAAAAGAGCGTCTAGACTGGCCCCGATCCTCCGGAAAAAGCGCCCTTTTCCGGAGGGTCTTATTCTTACTTCAAAGTAAGAATAAGACCCTCCAGAAAAGGGCGCTTTTTCCGGAGGATCGGGGCCAGTCTAGACGCTCTTTTCCGGCTTTTTTAAAAGCCGGAAAAAAGCGGCGGCCATTTTTATTTAAATGCCGCGGGGGATATTTAAATCCCCCGCGGATTTCCCTACGACGATAGGTGAAATTTACATGCCCCTTACGGAAAAGGGGCCAGTGTAGACGTAGCCGACCAGTAATAAGGTTAAAAATGTTTAGTATAATGAAGTTTCAGTGTTGTTTTCTCTTTTAAAACTGTTTGTGACTGTTCACACTTGAGAACTTCTATTTTCGACTCTCCAGAGTTAAAAAGTAAGATAGACGTAGTTTGGATCATTGGAGGCAGTTCCGTTTATAAGGCAGCAATGGCGAAACCAGTTCACCAGCGATTGTTTGTGACAAGAATTTTGCATGAGTTTGAAAGTGATACATTTTTTCCAGAAATTGATTTAGAGAAATACAAACGTCTCCCAGAATACCCAGGAGTCCCTGCTGATATCCAGGAAGAGAATGGCATCCAGTACAAATACGAAGTGTATGAATAAAAACCATCAAAAACAAAAAAAACCTTTCCCTAACAAAGCATCCAGATTTAGGTCTTATGTTGTAGTACTTCATTTTCTAAATGTTTTATTTTATTTATGTGCTCATAATTTCTAGAATCAAATCAGTGCTATTCCATTTCATAGCTCCTACATGCATTGATCTTATCCATAAAGGAGACTCCATTGGAAGCATCTTTCCTCCCAAAGTTACTAAAAGTGAAAGAAATCTGTGCTTTTATTCAAGTAGCAGATGTCCTGATTTATGGCAAATGGAATGTCTTTTCCGGGTGCTAAGTTTGTGGTCTGGTTCATCATCATCATTTCCTCTTTGACTTTAAAGGAAGCTATAGCGTTAGCAATGAAGCTATATTGTAACAAGGAAGAATATGGCACTGAACTCTAATTCAGGAGATCCATGTTCAGTTCCTGGCTATGCACCAGGTTTCTTGTGTGATCGTGATCAAATCACTCAGGCTTGTTCGTCAGCAGTTGCAAATAATGGCAGCTCTCTGCAGCCGAGAGAAGTGAGGGTTAAATGTCCTCTGGGCATCCTTAAAAAAAAAAATCTGCCAATTCAGTCAGCCTTTGTTCCCTCTCACTTAAGCGAAGGTTGACTTGAAATGATGCTAAAACTTCAAAATTGGTAAGACTGGAAATAATGAAGTAAATTTCAGACTTTTTTTTTTTAAAGGAAAACCTAAATATACTGAAAGTACTGAGATAGTGTCAGTTATCAAAAGCATCTTGCATCATAGTTTTTGGATAGGTGGGTCAATGGGCAGAGGTAAAGCAGGCAGAGTTGCATCATAAACACAACTAACCACATGAAATCATTACCAAGGTGTGGGTCTCTGGATGACAGTTACAGGATTTCTTTCAGATTTGATATGGGCAGCATGCTAATAAAGAGAACACTTTATTAAGTGTTCAAACCCCACTTTCTAACTGATGTAAAACACATTTATTAAGCCCTCTTCCCCCACCAGGGCAAAATTGAATAACTATTTAGAGAGTCTCTTCACAACTATAGGAGCAAAACTAGAAAACTAGTTATTCAGGTCACAAGGTTTTACTGTGCAGGCTGTCTAAAATACACACAAATCTAGAAAGAGTTAATAACTATAGACTAGCTTTTCCATCTGGTATCATTTTGAGAGTATCCAGCCGTACAGATTTAGTGCACAGGACTAATTCAAGACCAAAGTGAGAACTGATGAATTTGTCAAAATTTCAGCCATGAGTGTTGCCAAATTGTTCATTTAAAAAAAAAATGAAATCATTTGGAAAAAGAGTTTTTCCATTTTGGAATTACTTTTTGGTGCAAAATGTCCCTTCGTTCATCTTTAATTGAAAAGTTTTTTTTTAAAAAGGGTCAAAATCAAAACACCATATTTTGATTTTATATAAACAAAGCATTTATCCGACCCTGTATGTTTTTTAAGTTTTCTATTCACTGAAAATACATTGTGGTTGGTACATCCCAAAACAACAATTTATTTAAAAAAAAAAAAACCACACATTTTAAAATTGTCAACAAACCATAAAACCTGTTCTTCACCCAGCTCTAGACAGGGCTCTTCAGTTGTGTCTGTTTCTAACTCTGCCAGGATGCTGGTCCTTTCTGTCGCTCAGCTGACTCCCTTCTACAAGGGGCATAAAGGTTACTTAGCATCTCCTAGGTCTTACGAAATTCAGTGATCTGATTCTATAAATACTTTGGGATCCTTTGGATAAGGAAACTACAGAAATGGATGTTGCTTCTTTCAGCCAGAGCATCTGGTTTATACCCATTACATTTTCAAGGAAGAGGGCTTAGAGAGACAGACTTCATTTTTTACATAAAAGCTCCTTTCCATGTTAATATTCTCAAATCAGTGGCCTGAAGCTATGGGATATATGGAACTTGAAGCCAAATCTGTCCCTCTTCCCCCACTTTCGATTCCATTCTCCTTGCTGGTAATCCCTATAGAGAAAGTATGGCAGTAATCCATCCTGAAAATAATATATTTTTTTCAGATCTTATTTACATTTAGATGTCAGTTAAAATATTTTTAGCCTCAAAACATTTATCATTTGACCTTGGATGTGCCCCATCGCCTAACAGCAATTCACTCATTGGAGACTGTAACAGTAATATACTGAGAAAGAATAATAAAATGCCAACGTATGGATACCAATAAAACACAAAGAAAAAAATAGCCCAACAGGTCTTGACGGTTATGAATATGTATTAAAGTGCAGCAATGGCAATATTAATTATTTAAACATTTTCATAGGAAAAAAAAAACTTGAAATTAATCTCCTAAAAAGTATGTCATACATATTAACAAATACATATTTAGAACTAATTTGAATAATTTGCATTTTTGCCCTTAAGAATCTTTTGTTTGTATGTAATATGAAGAAATAAGAAAAGAAACTAACAAGATCATTTGTGCAGGGGGATCTTTAGTACATCAGCAGCTACATCCCATAGCACCCATGCAGCATGCATGAGGGAAAGGACATGAACCTATTTGCACATCAGCATTTTTAGTCTGTCATTTCTACACACATGCCACGCTGCAAAACTATATGGATTAAAATTCACCTTCCATTGCACAAAGTCCCAGTGATTAGTTTAAAGAGAATAGGTAGGGAGAAGAGGGTGAAACTCATGTACATAATCCCAGCCTTAGGCAGACTAGACAGCTGCCACACAACCCCACTAGGGCCACAAAGCTCGATCAGTAACTGCTGCTCCCCCTCTGCATAAACTCAAGAGTGAGTTTTGAACCACAAGGTTCAGATGGACCATTTCACTTTACTAACACGCCTTTTCACACAACACTGGTACACTACAAATAACAATGCTTAATGCTCACACACACACTTATCTTGCTGCAATACACAGTGAGTTGAGGGTCAAAATAGACTGAATGTTCTGCAGAAAATCTTCACTGTAATTGTCATGGCAGCATGTTCTCTGATATGTACACCACATTGTAGAATGTGAAAAGCCAATGCACATGGCTGGAAAACAATAAGGCCCCTGAAACATCATAGTCCAATCAGCAGTATGCAATTATAATTTGTACACCACAAATAGGCAAAAAACAAAAGCCACAACCACAGTAACAACTGCTAATTTTTTCCTGACATGTGGTAGTAACAGTTGCTGGATCTTAAAGTTTTCTAGCAGTTCCTGAGCAGAATTACAACACTTCCTGTCCATTTCACACTTGCTTGGCAAAATGAAAGTTTGCAAAGCTATAAACAGCAATTCAGGGGCAAGCCAATGGGGAAATCAATCCTGACTTTTACACAGAGCACATACATTCCATATTATACATCCAATGCCTCCCAGGTTTGTTTAGATCATGCCCTACCTGTAGGATCATATCTCAGCTGCAGATATTTTATATAGAACACTATGTGAGTAGTAATTTGACTGTGGCATATCATGTAGCCTACATATTCCTATGGATGTTGTTTGCTAGACTGGTTAGGCCTATCTCCAGACCTCATTTCAGCCAATGTAGCATGCAGGCAATGAAAGCATGTGGGCTTCAGTGAACTGAGCTCTGAGCTGTTCACAGAATTCTTGGGCAATTTCAGTTTCACAGCACTTCTAGGAATTAAACAAAAAATAGAAGAGGAGGAAGAAATTCAGTGAGTGAATGGCCGTATTACATCCATCTCCTTAGTCTGATACCTGGCTTAATAGGCATCTTTTCCATCACTAACTTCCTTGCATCCCCTTTAATGAAAAATGGCATAAGTCAAACAAAAAGTCAGAAAGATCGATGCTTGGAAACCAATACATTGACAAATGCTCTTAGAGCAGTGTTTCTCAGAATAGTCTGCGGATCCACACTGAGAAACCTGCTAACTGGCCGCTGCAGTTTGTTTATTTACCGGCTCTGCAGCCATGGAGACTCACAGCTTCTGTTGGCTCTGGTTTGCCATTTGCAGGTAAGGGGAGCCACAAAAAGTGGCATGGGCTGGGCCGCCACTTCCCGTGGCTCCCTTTGACTGCAAACGGTGAACCAGAGCCAATAGAAGCTGAGAGTCCCTATGGCTGTGGAGCTGGTAAATAAACCACAGCGGCCCGTTAGCAGGTGTCTCAGAGCAGATCCACAGACCATGTTGAGAAACACTGACCTTGGATGTCTCCGCTTCCTTGGGAGGCAATAAAAACAATAGTTCATTTCTTATGTCTGCCACATTTTTATAAACATGGTACAACCATTCTTCCTCAAAGGAATATTACCAGGCAATTACAGAGAGAAAGAGAAAGTGCAGAATTGGTATTCATCTGCAAATCTGACACTGTTTTCCTGGGATTGTCCAAAGACATTAACTGGATGTTGTATTCTAAAGCCAGTCCCCCCTGCTTTAACTCTGCATTTTTACATCAAAAGCTATGTATGGAACACTTTCATCCCTCTTTATTAACCTCATTAGCACCAGCTCCATAATTGACAGGTCCCCTTCCCCCCTTCTCCTTCTGTTAAATAACTTTATTTCTGTTATTTCTACTCCAGCTCATCATAGGTTTTGCCCATGAAAAATCATAATACTATAGAAACTAACAAAAATATAAGGGGTATGAGACTACTTGTTTTTAAAGTTACAGACTAGCATGGCTACCCCTCTGATTCCTCCTCAGATATTCTCTCAAATATAACACTCTATGTCACAGATTGTGGCTCAGTTATAGGAGCACAGACTTACCTCAATCTAGGTATAAGTTTTGCTTTCTGTTTATGCTCACAAGTTTCCTTCATTCCTAATGCTTTGGTTTATCCACTATCGTCTCTAGCTAGATCATCTGTGAAGTGCTGTGGCCATAATTCAGGTATAGTGCTAATATAAGCAGATGCCCAATGTTCCCTAAAATCCACCTGCTATGCCACTTCATTCTTGTAACAGCACCAGTTTCAAAAAAGTTTACCTTACATATTTCTCTTTCGTTATGGTTCTCAGAAAGGGAGAACAACACACTATGTGTGTGATTCCTGCTTGTTTATTGCCCCTGCAGTATAAGCTAGCAAAATAGCCTGAAGCAATAGTCCAACGTTTCAACCAAAATCTTCAGAGATGCTTTAATCTGCTATTACACTTAGTTCCTTGTCAAGAGTATTATCTTCAGAGAAGCATGACATTCTTTTTATGCAGTCACGCAGACCCTATCCCAATGTCCTCAGGGCTGTAGATAACAAAGGAATGAAGAGTACAGGTAGCAATATCTCCATGTATAGCACCTGAATCTAAAGAACTCCAAATTCCCAAGTCAACAAATAAAGGGTCTCTTTCCAGACTTGTACGAAGCAGTCTGGTACAACAGAAGTCTGTTTGAGGAACTGACAACTAAGGAAGGAGGGTTTTTTTTGAAGGGGCGCAAACACTTAATAGAATTAAAGAGTAACACAGACAGGAGTATTCACATAATCGTATTTCAATGCAATTTAAAACTAGATTTCTAAAAGAAACTACTGGAGAGAAAGGGATAACAGGAACTATTAGTGGAAAGAGGTAAGCAAAGTGAATGGGGGGAGCCTGAATAGTTCTGGGGACCAGCAGTTAATATCAGGGATATGTCAGCTGAAGCACTAGTGACAACCAATAACCCCTGCCTCTCTCGTAGGCTCTCCTGTGCCCAACAACCATGCTCCCCTCCCCCCCCCCCCACCTCTAGATCCACCCAAGCTATTTCTGTCCCACCACAAGAACTCTCTCCTCATTGTTTGGGGGTGGGGGAAGGGGGTGGGAGAACGGGAGTATTAAGGCCCAGCATCTCTCTCCTGCTGTGATTGGCTGCGGGAGCTCTGTAAGGGAAGTCTAGTATAACAGACATTTAATCCATGCAGCGTCTTGCAAATGATGGTTTTGGCTCAATGGTTTTGGCTCAATGGAAATTATTTGTAAATGTAGAAATTAGCTGATGACGTAATTTGTATAAATAGCAAACATGGATTTGCTCAAACCTTGGAAGCTGGAGGTAAATTGAGGTGTTTAATGAACTAGATCTTACCTAAAGCCCCAACTATATTTTTGCCAATCTTTTCTGGCTTCTAAATATTAGTTTAGTAGAGCCCAGCGGTAAATCATTCCCCACTCTACCCCCTACCATAAAGCAAGGAAGAAGCAATGAGGGGACTGTCTCAAAAGGATGTTTGAGTCAAAACACTTCTTGGGCTGCTCCTGAGCTTATTCTTAGCCCTTACTTGGGATGCTGTCTGATGTTAATAACTAGCCTTAAGTGACCACTAATGTAAGCCATCCTTTTCCTTGACTTGAAATTTAAATTACCAAATGATATTAGTAGTTATCTAGGGTTAACATGGGTGGAAGCATCAACAGCATAATCATTGTGTGTAGAACTAAAATGTTATTTGCAGCAGAATACTCTTGGCAATATTTTCATAAATGGCAATAATTTCTGGTGTGTGAAATCCTCCTTATCCTACTCAAAGCTCCAAATGAAGTCAATGAAAGCTCTGCTTCCTGACAAATACAGGAGCAAGCCAAAGATGGCTAAATTCTCACTGTGCTTTTACATGCTCTAAAGGAATTCATACCTGTTTTTCACTTATATCATGTGCCTCTCTTCCTAGAGATGCTGGATATAGAAATAGGAAGTGTGTAAAAATGATTTAATCTATTTGCTTAGTTACAAGTAACACAAAAGGACACTGGTTTAAAGAAGTTTAGTAGTACTTTGGAAGTAATATTAGTAACAGATGGTATGCTCTTTCCCATTCTTCTTCTCTTTTGCTGTTTGTGTATACACTCCTGTTATGCAAATACATATGTAAATAATCGAGCAGTGGGAAGTACAAGAGTAACACATCTTTACGCTTGAGAAGGAAGTGGACCACATTTTAGCAAAAAATTAAAAAAAAATCTGTAGCCATAAGAAAATGAATCTTACAAGTGACAATCCTGTAAACTCCTCTCTGAGCCACTCCCTCACTGCATCCATGCAGGAGCCAGGCAGGCAAAATGATTACCTAGAACTTTATGCAGCCTATGTGAGATCCCTTAGGGTATGTCTGGCCTGTCAGCTGACTCAGGCTCCTGGGGCAATAGATGTCCAGGCTTTGAATGGAGCCCAGGCTCTGGGAAGGGAAGGGGAGGAGAGGGAGGACTATTTTTATTTGAAAAAACAAATATTTGAGAACATTTGAGTATCCGTCTTTGTCCGTCCATGAATCCATTTGTTCAGGAGCATCTCCTAACTGGTAAGAGTGAGGATGACCAAACATGGGATGCAGCTTCCTCTTATCAGATCTTAAAACAAGGTAAAGGTTTGGTTGTGCTAGGAGAATGGGATTTGCCTGGAATATTGTGTTTATGAGAAACCACAAGGGGAAGAGTCTGCTGGCAGGCACAGTTATACTGCAGAATGACCACAAGGGCGGGCACACTGTTCCTGGCCACTTTACATAAGTAAGGTTCCCATGTTGGTGAGCTGGGAGCCAGGTGGTGTGAGCGGGCCCCCTTACCTTGGCCAGGCCTGGGAAGTCAGTCCAGCCGTCCTCAGGGTTTGACCAGCCTTCTGCACCCTCCATCCACTTCAGGCTTCTTCAACCCCCCTCCCCCTCCACACCCGGCCTTGAGCCCTCCTTAACCCCCAGTCCTGACTCTGGCACATAGCCCCCTGCCCTGAGCCCCCCACATCTTCAACCCCTGGCCCTGACTAGTCCATTCCTAACAGCCCAGCCCAGAGCTCCTCAGTGACCCAAGCAACACTGGATAAGCATGCTAGTATTTTATGAAGTAAATACACAAGTAGTTTCTCTTGTTTAAAGGCTGATTGCTGTTAAACAGTTTTACTTGAAGATGAAACAGTAATTTCAGAATGTGTGCAGCCTGAGAATGGATTTTGAGAGAAGAACATTTATTCATTCACTCAAAAGAATATATTTTATAGATATGATTAAATCCATGAATACCTTCAGAATTTACATGGTACGTACCTGTAACACACCAAAACAAATATAAATATGGGGTTTACATATTTATTTTATATGTGGAGGGGGAGAGGACTTGAGATTTTTAAATCTTTCCCATTTCCAATTACTGTTCGACTGATGGGAATAATAAAATGGAAGGAATCAGACAGACAAGTGTTCATCAAGTGAAGATCATGATTTGACACTTCTCTAAGTACTTTACTGAATTTGCCAGCCTTTAGAGGCTTTGTTACAGAATATGAAGCTATATAATATGTATTGAGCGAGGATGCTGAAACTCACACTGCAGTTTATTTCAATCAATATTTCTTTTTGATGCCACGGGCTCTTGCATAGCGTTCATCTCTGACAGCCTTTGACGTGAACAGCATTAATAAATGTTGGCATTTGGGATGATTACTCTCTCAGTACAAGCATGGACCAGCCAGACATTGACTAATCCTGTCATTCCTTCTTTTTTAGTTGCTGCTGCTTCTATCCTGCTTGCTCACTTCTGCTTAGTTTTATCTTTAACTTTCAGAACACCAAACATACAGGATTAGAAAACCTGACATTGACAAGATATACATTAAACATAGAATCTGTAAAAATTGCACTCAGCATAATTAGCAAGACAAATTCACCACTAATGGCTATGCAGCTACCCTGAAATTATTCCCCATCAGACCCTGTTTCACAAGGCAGTCACAGTGGTTTGAATGTATAGAAGGTATACAATTTCACTTACCCACGCAGATGTTCCCAAAACCTGCTGACAAATCCGGGGGCTGGAAATCCTACACATGCCTGTAGGCTGCAGGTGAAAGCCAATGCTAATGCTGCTAAACTTTCGTGGACATCAAAACAGCCAGTGGACAAACAGTTTTGCAGTCAAGTCCAGCGTCAACTCTGGCAGGAAGTGCCTACTCCCGTTCCCTCATCCTAGTGGTCTGGATCATTCAGCAGTAAGACTGATGCAGCCATGAAACTGGGAAGAGCAGCAAGAAATGACGACATCCATCTTGATTTACCATAGCCAGAGTCCACTGGCACACAAATGGGGATGACACAGCTCTTTGACCAACATCCTGGAGACCAGTGAAATCCCCTGTGTGGGGAGAGAAGCCACAGTCATTGCACTGAAGACTGGAAAACCTGCAGGTCACCTTTCTAATGATAGGCGACTCTCCTTAAGCACCACCTATAAGTGGATGGAGCACATGCTTCTGAACTGAATCGGACCTACTGTGCATGCCAAAAACTACTAGGCTGGGTCCCCCTAGGCTCTGGTGTGGGAGGGGAATGTGGGAAGTGTGTCTCTCCTTCTCGGACAGGGGCCACATCAGCAAGGGGGTTTGGATCATCCAAAAAAGGTTCCCCACCCTGATCTAGATCATCCCTGACAGATGTCAGTATAACCTGCTCTTAAATATCCCCAAAGATGGAGATTCCACAACCTCCCTAGGCAATTTGTTCCAGCGTTTAACTACCCTGACAGTCACAAAGTTTTTCCCTAATGTCCAACCTAAACATCCCTTGCTGCCATTTAACCCCCTTGCATCTGGTCTTATCCTCAGAGGTTAAGGAGAAAAATTTTTATCCTTCATTCTTTTAACCTTTCCTTTAGGTACGTGAAAGTTGCAATCATGTCCCCTCTCAGTCTTTCCTTTTCCAAACTAAAGAAGCCCAGTGCTTTCAGTCTTTCCTCATATGACATGTTTTCTAGACTTTCCATCCTTTTTGTTGCTCTTCTCTGAACCTTCTCCAATTTCTCTACAACTTCCCTGAAATGTGGTGCCCCAAACTGGACACAATACTCCGGTTCAGGCTGAATCAATGCAGGGGAGATGGGAAGAATTACTGGGTACATCTCATGTTTTGCTCACAACACTTCTGTTAATGCATCCTAGAATTATTTTTTTCCACAAGTGTTTACTCATTTAGCTTGTAGTCCACTATGTTCTGTAGATCCCCTTTCTGCCATACTCCTTCCTAGACAGTCACTTCCCATCTTGTATGTATAAGCAAGGTCAGAATGAATGCTTCCCTCCCAGCTAGCTGTCAGGGGAAGAGACTGTGGGTGTGTTTACTTAAATACAGCTTGCTCCTGCTCTTCTTAGATGTCCAGCAGATTGAGCAGTGTCAAAGTGATCAACTTTGGCTGGTGTTGGGTACAAATCACCATAGCACTGCACAGGGTAGTGAAGAATGGTTACCAATGTTGCAATTATTGTAAAAACACAGGGAAGCAGGACTGTGCTTCATCTCTCCCAAATGAGGGGGGATGTTCCCAGTTGAAAGAACCTCTTTCAGCCAGGGCTCTGATATTTGAGGCTTTATGAAGTAGGAAGGGTGGGGACAGGTCAAGATGCTGAAAAAGCCACCTCTTTGTTATGTTAAATGCCCTATCAGAGTTGAGAACAGTTGTGACAGGACTGTGTTTCAACCCAGCCTCCTCGGAGCTAACAATCACAGAGAGCTTAAGTCACTCGAGATGGGGAACTGTTTCTGCCCAGCAGGCAAAGAGCTGAAAATCATGAAGAGAGGGATGTGCAGAGGTCACAGTGGAGAATCAGGTAGCAGCATTTGGCAATTGACAGTCAAGTGGTGACTGAGTGGCTGGTGCAGGACAGAGGCATGATGAACAATTAGCAGGACAGCTGGTAGACTGGTGTGGTGAGAGCAATGAGCAGGTGGCCAGCAGCAGAGAGGCACAATGAGCAACTAGAAAGGAGGCTGGTGGAGAGGCACAGCAAGAGCAGTGAGCAGGCAGCTAGCAGGGCAGTAGAGAGGCCCAATGAGCAACCCGCAGGGCAGCTGGTGGAGAGTTGTGACAAGAATGGCGAGCAGGCAGCCAGCAGAAGCAGCAGGCAGACAGCTGGTAAAGAGAGGTGTCAAATGAGTGCGTGAGCAAGTGGGTGGGAGGTGAACACTGCAAGCGCATATCTGAATTCTTGGTCAGCACTAAGGACAGCAACTGTGAGTGGGGCGGAGAGAAGGGTCGGGCACATGAAAGGCAGGTTGAGTTGCTGGACGTAAGAACCATAGGGGGAAAGGTCACTGCTCAAACCTACATGCTTGCAAGGGGGGAAATATTTTCTCTTCAGGGGCACCCGGGGGCATGGCATGTGAATTTCCCAGATTACTAGGTGGGTGCTTCAGCCAGTTCTGTATTTTACCAGTGGATGAACCCCCAGAGATTGAACCCAGATTTGGCTGCTGCTGGCTCTGCCTGGCAGACAGGTAACATGTCAGTGGCATAACAATAGGGGTGGACTGCTACTGAACCTGGCCAAAGCAATTCCCAGAATGTGGATTCTCCAGCTGCTGCCCATCACATGAATGGTTTGCATACAGCTTGGAACGAGCAAGCCTCACACTTAAAATAATGGGTTACTACAAGATTCTGTACTTGCAATGCATGGAAGATTGGTGCCCGCCTACAACCCTGCACCCTCTGCTGAGGCCTCGCCCCCACCATGGGGAGGAGAAGAGCATGTGAATGCCCCAGCATCCCCGGAGCAGTGGGGAGGGAACTGGCTGCACAGCTTGAGCCTCCCCACCCCCCAGGAGCAGGGGAAGGGAGGCAACCAAACAGCCCAAGCTAACCCAAGCCTCCCCAGCCCCAGGAGCATCGGGGAGGAAGGAGGCCACATGACTTCAGCCTCTCTGGCCTCCAGAGCATCGGGGAGAGAGGCAGCAGTGTGGCCCGAGCCACCCTGGAACACAGAGAGGGCAGGCCAGAACGCTCTGTCCCCCGAGCACCTACAGCAGGTGCTTTGGAGGAGGAGTGTGGACAGGGCCAGGCTCGTGGTTTGGGAAAACCGAGCCTTCCCCCTCCTAAGCCACTGGATGCCCATGTTACTATGACATTCTTCAGTATTGACATGAGTGATGTGCCTGAAAGAATAGTGCAGTAGTTTGCATACACTGATGATTTGGCTCTTGCAACTCAGGCATCTAATTTTGAAGAACGTGAGACCTTAAGTTCATGTGCTCCTAAAGTGCTCATGCAGACCAAATCCAAGCAAATCAGTAGTCTCTACTTTCCACCTTGACAACAGAATTGCATAAAAATACCTTAATTATCAAGTGTGTCATAAAACTGTGCGTTATGACCCAACACAATATAGCAGTGGGATTCCTAAATGTATGCTCATTTTTCATAAGTCTAAAGAAAGTAGCCTCCAAATGGGAGTCTTGCATCAACACAATTCAAAAGTTAGCAAGAATAAGCTGCAGATAAACTGCCATGGTTCTCATTTGAATCAGTCTATTTTAGCTTCAAATATAAAAGCATATTTGTGCAATTAAAAACATGTTGCTATTCCAAAAATGAATTCTGGCACCTCATGACAACTTTTATGTAATGTTACAGAAGGATGCATGACAACGGAGTAAAATTACAATTTTCAATATAGAGGGCAACCAAGACAGTATTCAGAAAAAGTTTGGTAGCTGTTTACATACTGAAATAAAAGTTACATGTGTCAATTACAAACCTTAACAAATCTCTTCAATTCAAGGTACCAGGGCAGTAGTCAATTAGCACCTTACCCTGAGTAATCTTGTGCCATAAAGATGGATGAGAATGGCAGAATCAGGCCCATGGTTTTCTTTAGTTACTGTTGATTAAAAGAATTAGAAACTATTTTGTTCCAAGCTTTCTGAATCAAAGCTTTAAGGCCAAATACTGCTCTCCTCTGTGCATACTCAATATCTAGTGATGTCAAAGGGAACCCGAACATGCACATCAGAATGGGCACACACAAAGTTATGAGATCACTGATCAAGAAAGATACAACTCAGACACAGTACTTCCTGTATTATACTCAGGTTCTGACATCAAAATATCCAGAAAGAAAACACAGAACAGCTGCAAAAATTAAATAGATTATAGGCACTGTTCCTTCAGCAGCACAATTTCACAAGTGATTAATCAGCCCCACCCAATCAGTCAGCTCTGTGCACCTGACTGGGTGAGGCTGATTAAACACCTGTGAAGCTATGATGCCATGCTGTTTAGAGGGAACACTGGCTACAGGAATTAACATTTTAGGGAGATTGAGAGTACTGATTTTAGCCATTAAAACTGGGTACAAGCAGCAGCAATGGGATGAAAATTAAGAAATTTTAGGCTGAATAGGTTTATATATAATATTTTACACTTGTATAGAGATTAATATAAAAATACTTCACAAAATTAAAATGAGCAAATTCACATAACACCCTTGTGACATCATTCTCATTTTACAGAGGGAGAACCTGAGATGGAAAGACTAATAATTTCAAAAACTCAAAGGAAGGCAGACCCATGAATAAAATTGAGATCCCCAAATCCCAGGCTTATTTTTTAGTCAGAACACAAGCTTCTCTCTTCCAGACAATAGCACAAGCTTTTTTTAAGAATGAGCTAATTTTCACCTAAAGTTCCAGGGGAAACAGAAAATTGTCACTTTAGACATTTAAAATTAGATAAAGATAAAGCATTAAAAGTGAAATCTTGCAATGGCAATAATCTGGTCTGAGTTGTAATGCTTTTCCATCTCATTACTGTGATTCTTTCTAAATCCGTATTGTATGCTTTTTCTGATGATGCCTTTACTTCAAAACTATAGCCCTCCTCTTACTATAAGCAATTCTGGTACACATTCTTGTTACAAATAGTTCTGATCTTGAATTATATCCCCTTTTCAAAGTGATGTTATAAATGCACTGGCAAGTGCAGAAACTTACTCATACTTCTCTGGCTACAGTCCTAAAACAAGCTAGCTGCCTTCTG
Source organism: Pelodiscus sinensis (assembly GCF_052426305.1). Lineage (NCBI taxonomy): Eukaryota > Metazoa > Chordata > Testudines > Trionychidae > Pelodiscus > Pelodiscus sinensis. The sequence goes on along the minus strand of NC_143063.1, from coordinate 24,879,819 downwards.
CTCTAAGGAAAATGAGGCTGGTAAATCTGTAGAATATATTCACAACCAGAAAGTAATAAGGTTTCCTGAGAAGACAACAGCTGTCACACATCTTGTTTTTGATTATTTTTAGAGACTGAGATTTCTTTAACCATTTTTCTAGCAACGTGCCTAGAGGGAAAGTTCATGTGTCCATGCACACACATAAACCTCCATTTCATCACAAAGGCTACCAAATTATAAGACTAAAATTAATATACTGTACAACAAAAAAATCCTCATTTATACATTGCCAGGTTAAACACAATACAGTTTTTAGCATAAAAATGGCATCATACATAGTTTTGCACATCTGTGTGTGTAGGTGTTACCATTTTAATCCAGAACATTCTGTTGTACCAATGGAGTTTGTACGTGCCAACCACCAACTCCGCATTCATATTCTGAGATTTCTCACACCTGTGTGCACAGACACTAGTGTAAAGGCAGTGTGAGACACCTCAAAGAGAGTCTGGGTTCAGTCACTGTAGCCAGACACAAAACCCCATCTTGTTCCCCCCCCCCCCCCCCCAGAGAGCAAGAGAAAGGCAGTCAGCCTTTGATGCCCTGGGAACACAGGTTTGCTGCCTGTCCCTGACTCTACCATAAACAGAAACCAGACAGTAAATGGACTAGCTGACGACTGGGAGGCCTCCCGTTGCCGTGATGGCTAGTATCAGTAACTGACACGCCTGCACTGTCCCAGAGAGGAATCTTCGCCCATCACATACCAGAGGTGCCCATTGTCTGCATTTTTCCCAGGTGCAAATTATGCTTTGCACCCTTCGTGGGAAACTTGGCATTCAAAGCCATTTTTCCTAATTGGCCACTTGAAACCAGGAAGAAGCCTACATGACCCAAGGGGTATAAAAGAGGTTCAGCAGCCCACCCCATTTGAGCTCCAATCATCTATACCTGCTGGCAGGTATTGATTGTCTCCTGAGGTCTGTGGGACGCCCAACCTCGCCCTACTTCTTCCCGAGGGATTGAGAGAAAGACGCTGGCCACGCCAAGTCTGGAACGCAGGGGTGAGAATATGTACCTGCTATGTGTCTATTTTGCATGCATTTAATAAGAGCTCAGAGAACCAAAGGGTTTCATGGTACCTGTAAGTGACTTATTAGTGTAATTTCTGTCCTGTCCTTTGTAGTGTCTGTGTTATCTGTAACACAGTAGTAGCATTTAACAACTAAGTTTACCCTGTAACAATAAAATAGTAACTGTTTAAGCTTTAACCTGACTCCTTCAGTTGCTGTAACAGAACCAAGCACAATTTAAAAGAACTTCAGCCGGTCATAAGGGACTCACTGCCCTGACCGTCGGCTGACAGTCACCAAAAAAGAGCAAGGTATATTCTTTATTTTCACTTTACAATGTGCTCACAAACACAAGGATATGAGCTGTGATGTGTTGAAATTGTAAGCTAGCTATCGCTTAGAGTGTGAGGAGATTGTCTGGTCCTGCTTGCAGGCTACCAGCTTCTGTAGAGAACCTTGCATCTGGGAGCTGTCAGTCTGGAAAGCACAGCCCAGAAAATGGGTAGGGGGATTTCTCTCTCTCTCTGCTTTTGGGTTCTTGCGCGATTGTTTTGAATTGCAACCTTCTGGCTAAGAGTATGTATGTTTTCATCTAACTTTGCTATGAACAGAATACGACCCCTTTAAAAAAAAGTCTCTCTCTTACCAGCATTAAACCAGGATAAAATCAACAGCCTTTTGATTTTAGATGGCTGCTAGTGAGGAATAGATTTGAAGGATAATTATTATTGTGCAGCTTTAGAGAAGACTCTTGCTGAGTCAGGCTTTTCTACCCTTTAGATAGTGTCCTGGCAGCACAATCTTTGCAGAATGATTCATTCCAAACAAAAATTACTTGGCACCTAATGACAAGATTTTTCAAGACAGGTCAGCACCCAACAGCCACCTAAATAGTGACCCTGTTTTCAGAAGAGAGCAGCTGTCCCATTGTTCACAACAGGAGCCACTGAGCGCTCAGCACTTTTGAAAATCTGGCCACTTCATTTAGATGCCTAATTGACAGCTGAGCTCTGTTCCTAAAAAAGTTTTATACTCACAGATTCAGAAGATCTTGTTTATGATCTCCTAAGTAAGAGATCTTTATGTTTTTGTAGCTGAGTAACAGCCTTATAAAATTACAGTATCAAAAGGTCTCTCTGGGTGTATTTGACTATACTTGAAATAAAAATCTTGTTAAAGTTTGTCACAGTGAAAATTTCAGCTTTATCAAGCAGGGATGAATTTTTCAGTATCTGCAAACATGTATTTTTTTATATCCCTAAAGCAATAGATTTTACTTCAGAAATCCATACAGTAACCTTATCATTACCAGAAACAACCTAATTCTTCGTTGTACAAAATGAAAGTAAAATTTTTCTTGTGCAAATTTGTGGCCAATTTATAATCCCCCATAAAAATAGGGGATAATTTTAGAATGGAGTCACTGATGAAACATGACAAACCATTTGCAAACAATTTTACTGTAACAGTAGCACACTAATAAATGAATAGATTATGTGAAAAATAAGAAGCACAGTAATATTTTAAGTGGCCTAATATGAAATGTATTCTTAAACACAGTTGGCATGTGTTGTTGGAATCCATGCCAGTCACTGATAATTAAGATCTCAGGGGACTTAGAGAAGGCTTGTTTTATGCATTAGGCAGTGAAATTCACTAAGAAATATATACATTACCAAATATGACAAACACAATGAAAATGTAAGGCCAAGGTATTTTCCCAGGTAAAAGTATTTTAGCACAGATTGTATAATGTCACATCCCATTGGCCCAAGTGTGGCATAACAGCTCTCTCACTGAGCTATCACCCTCAGGTCCTCATCAATATCATTTTGTCATCTGGCAGGGTCACCCCTTCCAGGGTCCAAATTTTCCCAAATTAAAACTACAAAAGCTTCAGGAAGTGCTGAGTTAGTCTGTGCAGAAAAAACCAACAATTGGTCTGATAGCACTTTATAGACTAACAAAATGTGTAGATGGCATCACGAGCTTTTGTGGGCACAGCTCACTTCTTCAGATGACTGGAGTTTGAGTTTAGTTTGGGACTAAAACCTGCCACCCAAAGGTGAACACCCTATCCAATGCCAGATCCTGCCCCACCACCTTACTTTCAGGGAGCCCTTTATCTTGCCACCCACCAGGGCACACTGTGATTTGGCTATCCCATGTCTTCCTGGAGGAGAAGGGAAGGACTAGAACCCACCACCCTGCTCTCCCCAGGCAAACACCTGATCCCTTAGGCCACACTGGAAACCAACAACTTAGCAGGGCTCATAAGTCTTTCATACCTTCATAACTGGCAAGCAATTCATCATGCAGCTCTCCCAGTCATCACATCCAATACATACTAATAATAGCAGATTTGATTATTAGACATTACCTATCTTTTTTAAGAAAAGAATCTCCTCCCCTTGAAGGGTATCTTCAGTGCAAGAGGATGTTATTACATCATTCAGAATGAGAGTCCCAACTATGGGATCATTTCCCTCTGCTCCAGCTTGATGTTCCCATTCCCTCAGACTTCCAGCCTCTTCAACAGCTCAGAGGCTGGGGTGGAGGGTCCCCCGCTCACTGCCTCTTGCCCACCTCTGCTGTATACCCAGAGTGCTGTGTGCACAAATTGCATACACATACCACCTCCCAAGCAGTAATTAGTACAATCAACTGGATGGTCCCCACTGGACTTCTGCCTCTATTATTTTCACTCTTACGGGGTTTTGTTTGTTCATTCTTTGGGGGGAGGGCGGGAATGGGGGAGAGGAAAAGCGGTTGCTGTCCTAAATTTAGAGATTTTTTGTTAGGTATGTTGGCTCTCACCCTCCCTAAACTCCCTTACATACCCCCCTACTTGCTGCTCCACCCCATAAACTCCAATCAAGTAGGCATGTGGCAATCTCACAAACAGTCAATAAATTTACCCAAAGATCACATCAGAGATCTGCCTCACTTGGAGGATTTTCTCACAAAGCTCCTGTTTGCTGCTACTGTTCCATTCTCTCTTTCCTTCCTGAACAGAGCTTTACCCCACTGCCTCAGGACCCTGCCAGAGCCTTCTTACTTCCTATGGCTCTACAGCCAAAGCTGTAATCTCCTCAGGTTTCCCTCTTTACCACCACCACATTCTGCTCTGCATAGAAAAGTGCCTGATTCCCCTCAAGTTGCCTTAACCATAGGCTCTCCAAGACAAGTCACCTTGGTTCAGGCACAAATCCTGCTTTAGATATCTCAATGGGTGTTCTGCCAAAAACAGACAATTGCCATAAGAACAATTCTACTAATTCTTGGAGACAAGAGTTGACATGTTCAGAAGGAGGATGTTGTTTAAAACAGAGGGGCTACGTCTACACTGGCCCCTTTTCCGGAAGGGGCATGTTAATTTCAGCTATCGTAGTAGGGAAATCCGCGGGGGATTTAAATATCCCCCGCGGCATTTAAATAAAAATGTCCGCCGCTTTTTTCCGGCTTTTAGAAAAGCCGGAAAAGAGCGTCTACACTGGCCCCGATCCTCTGGAAAAAGCGCTCTTTTCTGGAGGCTCTTATTCCTTTGAAGTAGGAATAAGAGCCTCCGAAAAAGAGCGCTTTTTCCGGAGGATCGGGGCCAGTGTAGACGCTCTTTTCCGGCTTTTCTAAAAGCCGGAAAAAAGCGGCGGACATTTTTATTTAAATGCCGCGGGGGATATTTAAATCCCCCGCGGATTTCCCTACTACGATAGCTGAAATTAACATGCCCCTTCCGGAAAAGGGGCCAGTGTAGACGAGCCCAGGGATTCACTGCCAATTGTGCTGGTAATCAGAAAGTGATTCCTAAGTCAAATGTTCACTTATGTGGCCTTGGAGAAAAACTACAGGGAACAAGCAACCAGGCTCAAGCCAGTCGAAGCAGTTGCAAAAGCAGGAATTGCTGCACTTTTGGATGATTGGGAGAGATGGTAAAAGAGGGCTCAGCTGTGGTTCCCGTTCCTCCAAGCACCATTTAGACCAGTGATTGCCAACCAATAAATCAAAATCTACTGGTAGAGCCTGAAGCCTCAGACAGGTGATCCTGACTGGTTTGGCCTGGAGGCTATCAAGTACTGTTACTTCAGCTGCTCTTCCCCTTACTGCCATATTTCTTCTGCCCTCTGCCTAGGAGCTTGAAGGGCTAAAATCTCAATAATATGTATGCAGGATTCTGACCACAGCCTTTAAGAATCTGTCACATATTTGTAAACAGAATAGGCCTGGGATGGGGCCTGAGACCTAGCTAACAATGGACAAAACATGGCTAATAGAAAACAAAGATAAGCAGGAAACAAACCGTCTGTGTCTAGACTGGCAAGTTTTTCTGCAAAAGCAGGTGCTTTTGTGGAAAAACTTTCCAGCTGTCTACACTGGCCGCTTGAATTTCCGCAAGAGCACTGAGTTCCTACTGTCTGAAATCAGTGCTTCTTGCGGAAAAACTATGCTGCTCCCGTTCAGGCAAAAGTCCTTTTGCGCAAAGCTTTTGCGCAATAGGGCCAATGTAGACAGCTCAGATTTGTTTTGCGCAAAAAAGCCCCAATCACAAAAATGGCAATCGGGGTTTTTTGTGCAAAAGCGCATCTAGATTGGCCACGGATGCTTTTGCGCAAAAGTGCTTTTGCAGAAAAGCGTCCGTGCCAATCTAGACGCTCTTTTCCCAAATGCTTTTAATGGAAAACTTTTCCATTAAAAGCATTTGCGGAAAATCATGCCAGTCTAGATGTAGCCACCTTGTTTATACAAGTAGGCATAATACAAGGTTTTGACAGCATAACCCCAGGTGCAGAGCAGTAATTGGGGCCTTATTGTGAGTTATAGGCATATAACTCATTGAGAGGGGTTTCAAAGTCTGCTCCCCAGTTCAGGATGAGATAACAGTGCATCTTCCCCAAATACCAACCGGATTTAGGGAGAAGGCTAACATGTCAGCATGAGTAATGATATCCGCCCCTCACAGATGCCAATCCCAGTCCAAAGGGGCGTGTTGATAAACTATATACAATTGCCAGTGCTGTGTACTGTTTACTGTTCTCTTTATTTTTAGACCTTATAGGAATGTACCTGCGGGCAAACTAGTCAGGAGGTGCCACCCATCATTTCTAAGGGCCTGAAATCAGGATTTAACCTACATACTGCTAGGCTATGTCTACACTGCAGGCTTTTTGTGCAAGAACTGTTTTGCTCAAGAATTCTTACACAAAAGGTCTTGCGCAAGAGCGCGTCCACACTGCCATGTGCTTTTGCACAAGAGTTGTGCTTTTGTGCAAGAGCATCCATGGCAGTGTGGATGCTCTCTTGCGCAAGAAAGCTCTGATGGTCATTTTAGCCATAGGGGTTTCTTGTGCATGAAACCCCTGTTGCCCGTCCACACTGTCTTATTGCGCAAGAGCTCTTGAGCAAGAGAGCTTATTCCTCGTGGGCAGAGGAATAACTCTTGCACAAGAAGCCCTCTGTTCCGATGCTTTACTGTAAATGTACTTGTGCAAGAACGCACGTGTAGTGTAGACACTCCACAAGTTTTTGCGCAAGAATTACCATTCTTGCACAAAAAGCCTGCAGTGTAGATGTAGCCCAAGAGGAAAACTTGAGGGATAACACCTGCGTACTAGCAAACATGTAAACCTGAGCCATGGGCAGAGCATTCACATAATCTTTTAGACTATTGGTTTTTTGTGCTCTTTATGTCTTGCTGCTAGAACCTATCCAGGGGCTTGGGAACTCCCACCCCAATGTTTCTCTCCACTCATCAGGGCCCAATATAATCCACTGCAATCAGCTGTTTGTCAGTCTCACTGAGCCTAGCAAGCGAAGTGACACTCCACCAGCTGTGTGTAATAAAGACCTTATGCTGGAACCTGCACTGTGTCAGACTTGCATTCCTTCAGTTGCTCCCCAGGTGGGTGGTGGAGAGGAAGGCGTGGGGGGGAGCCTAATGTCATAGTGTCCCCTTCCCATCACCCCTATTTCCCATCTTCACAGAGAGGAGAATATGACAGATTTAGGGATGGAGGAAGCTTGCTGGCAGCTGCTCCTATGGCCGAATGTACTCAGCATACTTTAAAGTGACAATGAGAATCTATGACTCTCACACACTGCGTGGCTACGTCTACATTGGCAAGATTTTCCGCAAAATCTTGCCACCTGTCTACACTGATCGCGAGTACTTGCACAAGAACACTGACGTTCTAATGTATAAAATCAGGGCTTCTTGCACAAATACTCTAATGCTCCCACTCAGGGATAAGCCCTCTTGCGCAACTGTTCTTGCACATTTTTATTTCTCTCTCATGCTTAAATTTAACTCTTTTTGTAGTGAGCTCTAAAATGCCTAACTCGCGTCTGGAGTAATTATCCCTATGATAATAGATAGATAGATAGATAGATAGATGTTTTTGGTTTCTACTTGTGGTGCACATCTGCACATTAATTCAAGATTGGTGTGCATAACAAAATTCATTCCCTCTCATTTTTCCATATGTGGGACACTGCTGGGAGTTTCCTGGAACTGAGCTCAATCTCCTGAAGGCTCCTGCAACCAAATCAGGAAATCATCTGCTAACAGTCTGGTAGTACAGTGGGTCTAAGGGAGACTCCCCCTGCCTTGGCCCTGTGCTGCTCCTGCATCTTCTGGGGAAGTTGGGGCACGGGGTCGCCACCTGCAGTCCTTGCCTGCAGACAATACCTCTGTAGCTCCCATTAGCTGGGAATGGGGAACCACACAACCAATGGGAGGTGTAGAGGCAGCACACAGGACTACCTGGCCCTCCCCCCAGGAGTCACTGCTAGACATGCTAGCTATCTTCAGGACTAAACTGTAGGCTCTTTGGGGCAGAATCACCTAGTGTTTTATGTTTGTACACTGCCTTATAAAATGAGGCCTCAGAATTCTTATTTAGTCCTTATGCATTGTCTTAATGATTATGGTTACTAATTCTGGTCCATACAAATACAGTTGTTTTCTATGCACAGTGGTCATTCTCAGTAATATTTCAGCACAAGTCCCAGATCCAAAGGAAACTCCTAAAAAGAAAATGGCACACAGTGGAGATGCAAGTATTAAAGGCCTGCAGTGAGATATTGCACAGCTACCCCACTTCAGGAACAGCTTTGGGAGGAGTGGAGTCTCAGGAAATACATTGTCGTAGAGGGGAAGCATGCAAACTATGCTGTGCTTTTAGGATTAGCCACATGCCTCTCCAGTTCACCCAGCTAGCTTCAAGAACCAGTGACAAAAGGAGAAAGGGATGCATAATCCTAGCTCCTCTTTCTCATCTGGGATGGACAGTGCCCCTGGCCTTCGAATATAATCATAAATGAAGCAGGGACTCTTATTACTGTAATAAAAAGTTAGGATGATAATTAGATATGGAACGTTAAATTCCTTTAGCAAATGATCAATTTTAGTAGAGCTAAAATAGAAGAGAACTCAGTACAGTGTGATAGTAATGCAGGATAACAGACCAGATTCTTGGTATTGAGAACCCTCAACTATCAAAGGCAATGGGAGTTTAAAGCTCTTTATTCCCTAAAAATTGGGCTCCAGATTCGGGAGTAACTAAAGAAAGAAAGAAAGAAGTTAGTTGTAACCTAGTTTCTGAAAGCAACATCTGGCATTATATGTATGGAGGGGAGAGGAGAGGCTATAAAGCTAGACTCCCATGTGCTTAAAAAGTTCTTCCAAAAAAAGCATCCTTTAAGTGGGGCAGACAGAGAGAACCAAGGTTTCCTCTTCCTGAATCCCTAATGATGCACTCAATATAGCTCTAATTTTATACACACTTGAATATCTAACTACTAATATTAGTATTCACAGCCTTGTACTAACAGCTTAAATGATATTCCAATGATTTATAGTCTACCTTTAAGCAAAATGCCACAGTTTATCATTATATCCAGAAGATATTACTGTCTACAAGAGTTTGGCTAGTAGTGCATTTTTATTGATTTCAAACCCAGAACATAAAAACAGGCCAAGGAATCCAAATAAATAAATTAATTAAATAAAATAAATAGACCTCTTTGATCCTTTCTCCCTATTTCAAAATATCAAATTTAGCCATTTATCATGGTTTCAATAAAACAAGTTATCATAAAAATGCCACACAAACAAATAAAAATATGAAAATAGTATTTATTCTAAAACTAAAAGTTTAGTTGTATCACTATTTTTTTAACTACAGTATATGAAAAACGCTACCACTACTTATTACAATCTCTATGGAAAGAGAGGGCATAAATAATGAAAATGTTAACAAGCTAAACATTATGATGAACTGGGTGGAAAGGCTGACTTACAGGCTTTGTTACAAATCTGTTTTTTTCTGCTGCTTTAAAATCAGTTCTACCTTTTAATAATATATGCTATGCTTGACAGTCGTCTGTGATTATGAGATTAGATGTTGCCTTAATATTTGCCAGTTTGTTCTGTGACTGACTTTGTACCAGATCATGACATGCTGCTCACATTGATTGCTACTCTGCTCTGCATAGCTCCACTCATTTCAAGAGGACTACTTGTAGAGTAAGTTTCTAATACATTTGAGTAAGAGTGGAGTGGCACACACTGGTCTTTCAAAATTAAATATCACAGCCCATAAATCTGCTATTTGGAGTAATTCACCACTTTACATTTGGATCCTGCAAATATGGTAGCAATGGCAACGTAATACAGCAGAGCTTAGCAGCACAATAGATATTGAGCTCAAATGGACAGAAACAGTTTCCCTTGCATCAGAAGGCAATAAAATAGTGGTGGTTCACCAGGGTTAGCCCCTGGTGGGCTGTCCCCACGATAGTTATGCAGGTACTAGTGATTGCAGCTCTCATTGACAGCCAATTGCAGTTCCTGGCCAGTTGGAGCTGCAGGAAGTGGTGCAGACTGGGACACTGTTTCCCACAGCTTCCATTGGCTAAGAATGGCAGCCAACGGGAGCTGCAATTGCCTGTACTTGCAGAGGCGGAGGTAAATATAGTGGTGTCAGCCTGCCAGGTGTCAGCCTGCTAACCCTGGCAGACCAGATCCACCCTGTGGGCTGATATTTGCCCATCCCTGAATAAAGGCCATATCATTCATCATTTTGCATGCAGAATATCAGTAGAAACCATGAGGAATTTTGCATATGGATGAAAAGCAGACTCACTCTCTCTCCTGTCTAATAAAGAAAGGTATGGCAGTTTTCTTTCTGTTGTGATTAATTATGCTTTTCCTACATTTATTTTAAGAAATAAGCAAAAAAGTTTAAAAGGAAGCTGAGAGTGATCTTTAATGCAGTCAAGGACAAGGACAACAAGAAGGAAAATCCTGTTTATATATCAGATGTTCAACAGAGAAAGGAAACGTTGTAAGCAACTCTCAATTAAATAAAATTCAAAGAGAGTTAATAGCATTTGCATCACAGTATTGTAGTTCTAATTAATCTCCTGCACTCTTTCCGTGTTTGATGGACTACAGTTATATCATCTGTGATAGAAATGGTGATTAGACATGGTTTGCAGTATTCAAATTTGAAATACCCATCTCGAGAAGAAGAGGGAAAGGGAGACTTGCCCATTTTTCATAACATAATTGAGACCTATTACAGCCAAACAATACTAGAGTTAAATTACCTATGTTTGCATCAGCACAGAGTTTTCATGCTATTCCAAGCCACAGGAATAAAGCCAACCACTACAGCACTGAGCTTCATTCATAGCCCATTCGAATCAACAGGTGTCTTTCAGCTGACTTAAGGGATCTTGGATAAGGCCATTACAGGAATGAAGGACATTACAGAGCTTGAGCTTTATCCTGCATTCCCTCTGTGCGAGGAATTCCCTAGTCATCAGCTAGAGTTCTGTGAGCCAGAAAGACACAGGCCTAGGACTGCACTGTGCAGTTCCTTTTTGACACTCCAACCATGCAATGTCAAACATAAGTATGCACAACTTCTTAAGACTGATTAGATTATATAATTCTAGGGATGTAAAATCATGTTTAATTGTTTAACTGGTTAAACATTATGTTTAACCAGTTAACCAATTAAAGAGGGGTGTGCAGGGGGTTCTTCAGTCCCACTAGTCAGGAGCAACCCCCCACCCACCACAGCTGGTCTGGAACAGCCTCCCTGCTATGGACAAGGCTGCTACAGCCAGCTGTTCAGAGCAGACCCTGCCTGCAACACAATGCCCTGGCTGGGCCTACTATGGAGAGCGACTGCTCTGGATGGCTAGTCGGAGCAGCCTATGGTGGGCTCCGACTGGGCTGGAATATCTCCCTGTCCACGGTGGGTGGGGAGCTGTTCCAGCCCCTACCAGTTAACTGGAACTGGTAAGCCTGATCCTTAACAGCTTAACCCTTACCCGGTTAACCATTAATATTCCTACCTCATTCACCATTGAAAATCACAGGAAAATCTTACATTCATTGTCTCTTCATCCCAATTAACATAGACTTGAGTTACAATTTTAAAATAAAGTGTCATTTTCATTATTTTAGCTCCTTGTTTCCAAAATTACATTGGGTGTGTTGTTAAGGATTTTTGAAGGTGTTGTATGGAGTAACCAAAGATCAAACTACAGTGCACTGTGTACAAGGGTATTAACATAGCCACAGAAACCAACCTCTACTTTTTTTTTTTTTTTTTTTGCTTTTGTCCATGGGCTAGACAAACAAACAAACCAACCAACCACACACACACATGAAAGAGCCTTTCCAAAGGAGAGAGGAAAGGAAGGGGCTCTGTCATGTCTATTTCTAGAACTAGCTAGCAAAGGCATTATTTTTCCAAGCGTCTAGCAGGAGCCATTCTGTCCACAATATCTTGGCACTCAGAGACACTGAAAATGAACCAATAAGATCCTAATTCTGAAATTCATACTCTGTCCCTGTTAATGGGAGTTGTGTCCAAATAAGGACCGCAGGGTTTTACCCTAAGAAAATGTTGATATCAAATGGGAAAGTACACAGGTCTAGAATTTTAAACTAAAGCTGGGCCCAAATTCAAATCCAGACCATTTTTTCCATGTTGTCTCTCTTCAAGCCAAAACCAAGACTCAGATGATCCCAGAAGAGGTCTCATTCCACATACCAGTCTTATGGCCATTTCTATAATAACCCCATGATTGAACTAACCTGTGTGAATTCAGCTATGCAAATCGCATAGCTGAAATTGACATACTTACTGTGGTATCTTGACTTATGTGCAGTAAGGTCGGTGGGAGCTGCTTTCTCATCAATGCCAGCTACTTTTCTCATCCTAGTGGAGTACCAACATTGATGGAAGAGTGATCGGAGATTGATTTTTCACGTCTAAACACACATGATGAATCGACAGCTGGTGGATTGATCACTACAGCAACTATTCCAGATGTAGTGGCAACAAGCCCTAAATGTTGGATTTGGGGCCATCTCTGGTGCTATGCTACCAGATGTCCCAGCTTTCTAAATCCTGATGCTCAAAACTGGCTATATTAATCTACTTTGAGGTTTTGCCATAGCATTGGCCGAAGGTTGTATTTTTTCTTTTTTTAGTGGCTATTTTTAATCTGAGATTTCAGTGACAGAAATTGGAGGCTGTCACACAACACAGAACATTTGAGATTTCAAGTGAAGAGGAAGAAATCTGAGGCTATGAGCACACATGGAATTAGAGACTCTAGGCAGTATTTTGGAGAGAAAAGGAGTCCATATCAATGCAGGGAGATGATGTTGTGATAAAAACTGAAGATGATGAGACTTTTGGGCCAAATGACCTACTCTGCTTAGCATCCTTTCCTATTCTTGTTTCTACTTAGTAATGAAACATTGATCCAAATTTATCAGTTATTCTTTTTCTAGAGAACTGTGAAATAAGACAATTTAAGAGACATTGAATCAGGAAATGTGTAATATATTAGTATAGATTTTTCCCCAGTGTTGGCAGTTAACTTTACGGTTATCTAACAACCAATATTATATGACCTTTCCATGGCAGTCTGCACAATAACTCATATCAACCTTGGAGCCTTCAGATTCATGCACTTTTATAAATCTTCCATGTCTACAACGATCATAATAAAGTTACAAAACATCTGACTTTGAAAATACTGAAAGGCAGACACTGCTTCGGCAGTGACAATGACCACACGTAGACAGATTGATAAGATAGAAATTCAAAGGACACCCTACTCAGGTAAACCTTTTATTTCTATTATCTGTCTTAAATGATTTTTAGTAACTTAGGTGAGGGGTTCTCTCATTGGCGTAGGTGGACTAGGTCAACATAACTATGCTTCTCAGGTGTTTTGGCAACTTCATTTTCTAGTCTAGGCCAGACCTTAGTAAACATTTGATAAGAGTTCATTATTCAGACGCTAGGCAGTTTATTGCTCTCCAGATGTTATATTACACAGACAATATAAAAAGTAATATTCTAAATTGCATGAAGCCATTTTCCCTCATAAATAATACCTGCTGTTGGAAACAGGACCCACCGTTTGCAACAGCAGTGTAGTACATTAGTGACCTACTAACCCTATTTTTTCCTTGTGGCAATACAGATTGGACATCTGAAAACCAGGACTCTCTCATCCGGCAACAACCAGCAGGACCAGGAATGTTCCTGAACCAGGGAGTCCTGGTTGTGAGCCCCAGAGGCAAGAGGGCTGGTGGCTCAGAGTCGCTGGGTCTGGGACCTGGGCTGGAGTCCAGGGCTGCAGCAGCCCCAGTAGCGAGGTCAGGGATGCGGCAGTCGTGGCAGTCCCAGTAGTGGGGCCAGGGCTGCAGTAGTCTGGGCTGCTGAGGCCACAGCAGCATGGCAGTATGGTGAGGAGCTGAGAGGGTGGGGGCAGCTAGGGCTGACAGTGGGGATGGGAGGCAGACTGTGGGGCCAGGAGCAAGCAAGCTCCCTTGGTCCAACAAATTCCTTCCTTTGGGACTGGTCAGGTCCCGAGGGTTCTGGAACAGAGAGTTCCAACCTGTACTATTGGCCTGATACAGTAACCACATTTTTAGTAAAAATCATAATTTTTCAAGTCACTAAACTGTTCCCTCCCATGGAGGGGCCAGGAATACGTACCATGAAATTCCATCAAGTTAAACTGAGTGATCCTTGTGGAGCTCTTTAGAACCACAAAATGGGCAGTGGCTACAACCTACCAAAGCTGCAGATTGGAGCCCAACAGAGGCTAAAACCCCAGGGCCTTTCAAGCACCATTAGAGCCCTGGGCATCACTTAAAAGGCTGGCTGGAAAGGCTAGCTCCCAGCCTACCCATTTTGTCTAAGGCCCTGCCATTTCTGGGGTCATAGACCAGCCCCTCCACCTTTCCCAGAGTTGAGCAAAGTCTCTTGGCCACCCTGCATGGAATGTTCCCCTGAAGTGAGTCATGTGGCCACTGTCTTGGTATCTTTCAAGTCCCTTTGCAAGACCCACTTTTTCTGCTGCAATTGTAAGAAGTTAATAATTTCCAAATTGAAGACATAAAGAACAGTTCAGAAAGCAGAACTCGCAATCAGTGTGAGGTTGAATCTGAATTACTCGGGTTGTGTGTATTGTATCCTCTTTGATGTCACCTGCACTCTCTGTTAACTTGTCTTTCAGCGTGTAAGCTCTTTGAGGCACCGGCATTCTTGTATGTTTGGAAAGTGCCTACCATATTGTAGATAATCCATAGAAGTCATAAGAAGAGTTAATATTAATTGCAATTAAACCAAAAGGACACGAATCACTGAACACAAATTAGTCCTAATGGAAATGAACCTTTTCAAAATTGTAAATGATTTCAGGTTCTCTGGGCAGTATTACTGCTACTAATAGCTCAATCAATGAGGGATTTAACACTAGAAATGGTATCATTATTACTGAATGCAATCAGTTTACTGTGGTCTAGAAAAAAAAACACATTTCATAGTGGCATACAGAGCTGCAAATTGGGGTTGCCATCTGTCTGGAGGTAATCAAGACTGTCCTGATTTGATGAATGTGTCCTGCTCCCAGCAAGGGAAAAAGCAATTGTCCTGATTGTACACAGAATAAACAAATCTGATTTCCATCAGGGAATTGCCAAGTCCCTGAATAAATAAAAGAGGCAAACTTGGAAATATTTTACTTAAATTTGGGTTGGTTTCTCCTGCACCACCCATTACTGACCTTAATCTTCAGAGGTGGAAAAAACTTTCAAAAACGACTATTTTTGTATCATCTGTGTGTGCATGAGCACACCCCTCATTTATTTTGTCAAGAGAAATCAGCTGTTTTTTCCTGTACAAGGTTATAAAATGAGCGTATAAAAGTTGCGCTCAGTATTCCGAGACTGCAGTGTTCCTGTGAAGCATTGAGAAGTTAGGTGCTTGCACATTCGAACAGGAAGAGATAAGGGCCGAGGGAAATTGAGTTGCGTGAAGCTCAGATTACATCATCTCACCATTCTTTGGATTCTACACTTGTGCAGTGGTATAAAAATTGTGTTCTGCTGACAGGAGTCATTCATATGCACAGAATCAGAATTGACCGTCTATTCTTCTGCTTCTGATTCATTTTTACAGTGTGAGAGCTGCAGCAATTCAAAGTTTCAGTGCTCCCATGCATTCTTTCTCTACACAAGAAAAATACAATCTCTTTACACATACTAGACAGTATCTCCATAGCACGGCCTGTACTGCTAGGTGCTGCCACTCCTCTCATGACCTTTCTAAATTCCTCCCTTACCTCTCTCTGATTTTGTTGAGACCCAGAACTTCTGACAGTTGTAGAAAAGTTTGACGGAAGTATCACATGCTCTAACACATAGGTTCCCAAACGGGGAGAGTACGAGGTGACCCAGCTCTCCGCCCCATCAAGTTTTGCTGCCCTGGTCAGGTTTTTTTTTTGCTCTACAAGTTTTGCTGCTATTTTGGGGGGGAGGAGAAGAGGCGAGGGCTTCTCAAAAATCAAAAAGGGAGCAGGATGCCGAAAAGTTTGGGAAACACTGTTAACAGCACATGGAATTTAGGTTAGTACAAAAAAAAAACCTGGGCCCTCACTGGAGTCTCATGGAAGCATCCATCCATGTTCCTCAATGTTGGAGTGAGGTCTTTGGGCCTGCCTGATAGAAGCATTGTTAATGGTCACAGAGCAGGATTTTGATACAGCTGCCATTGATACAGCTGCCCAGAGGAAAGAAAGGGGTTTTATTCTAGTGTGAAATGGTGGACTCTCTTACCAGCCCAGGAAGGAACCACCGGCTAGTCTGTTTTAGGACTCACTTGGGACCAGTGTTCCCCCTAAGCTGCTCAGCAGCACAGCTTCACAGGTGATAATCAGCCTCGCCCAGTGAGAGGCTCAGCTGACTGACCAGGTAAGCCTGATTAATCACCTGCGAAAATGTGCTGCTGCGCAGCTTACAGGGAACAGTGCTCAGGGTACAGTTTATTCTTCAAAACACAAAAAATACACAAGCAGCATAAAAAGAAAGTAATTCCTCTGACCCACACACAGGCCTATCGATGGGGGAGGATGGGAAAATGGGACAGTTGCTCTGGAGCCAGAATAGCAGCAGTGGCAGCTGGAACCTGGGCCTTTACATCACCACTGGAGCACTCCACCACATGCTCCGGGTGACTCTAAGGGTGACTCTAAGGGCTGGGGGGCGGCATGGCACACTCCAAGCAGTAGAGAGGGCTGGCTGACCCTTCCGCCTGAGGCCCAGCCCCTTCTGCGAATATAGAGCCGTGCCCCCGTCCCAGAGGCCCACTGAGGCTGCCAACATAAACTACATCCCCTTATGGGCTTTCCCCGGGCCTCTCTCAGCCCCAGAGAAAGTAACCCTTTCCTAGCTGTTTTACCCTAATTTGGAGTGACAGAGAAACCCAAGAAAAGATATTTAGCATGGGGAAGAGGGGCCAAGGGCAGGAGATAAATAGATTTCAGTCCATTGAGGAAGGATTTGCCACTGTAATGAAGATGGGGATAGGGAGATAGAGTGTAATGAAGGGAGATGACTTAGGAAAGTTTAGATCATTCATATACGCTTTTAATAAGTAACCACACTTTTGAATCCTTACCTGAACTGAATGCAGGAAGCATATAAGATTCAGACGTTGCTAGCTAACAACAATTATTGTCTCAATTGAAGAGCTAACCTCCATATCTTTAGGATATCTGTAAACAATTTTGACTTATATCCACATTAATTTATTTTCCTTAAAAAGGAAAATATTCTGTTTGCTTCACTTACAATAAGACCAGCAAGGATGACAAAATAATCTTAGCAAAAATATCTATAGCTCCCTTAATGAGTGGCAAAACTATGACAGCAGCAGAAAGAAATGCTGAAAGGAAGAAGAAAAAATGTTTGGTAGCATTCACCAGAGGTGCGTAAGAGATTTACAATATAAGAGAACCAGTCAGATCCTAATGGATTCCATCATGTTCTCTGGGGGAGAGGGAGAATTTTACTTTTTCAGTTTCACTTGTTCTCATCCTCAGAACAAATCAGTTCACACCAACTAAACTACTTTGCACCAAGAAAAAATGAAATCCTAGTTTCACAGAAGGGAGAAAGGGGTTTTAATGTTAGAGGGTCAGTTCTGATTAGGATATCTTTCCATAAAGTGATCACTTATATGCAGGCAACAAGCACTGTACACACAGTTACAACAGAAGGAATTTGAGGGGGGGGAGAAGCCATAGCTAACAGATAAAATAAGACACCTAGGCTACGTCCAGACTGGCATGATTTTCCAGAAATTCTTTTAACGGAAAAGTTTTCCATTAAAAGCATTTTCGGAACAGAGCATCTAGATTGGCATGGACGCTTTTCCTCAAAAGCACTTTTTGCGGAAAAGCATCCGTGGCCAATCTAGACGCGCTTTTCCGCAAAAAAGCCCTGATCGCCATTTTCGCGATTGGGGCTTTTTTGCGGAAAACAAATCTCAGCTGTCTACACTGGCCCTTTTGTGCAAAACTTTTGCGCAAAAGGAACTTTTGCCCGAACGGGAGCAGCATAGTATTTCTGCAAAAAGCACTGATTTCTTACAGCAGGAAGTCGGTGCTTTTGTGGAAATTCAAGTGGCCAGTGTAGACAGCTGGCAAGTTTTTCCAGAAAAGCGGCTGATTTTCCAGAAAAACTGGCCAGTCTAGACACAGCCCTAAAGTGTGTTTTATATGGCAATGCTTTTCCTACTTAGCTGAGAAAAAACATAGGCAAGTGGGCTGATAGAGGTCTGAAGTGGAGGAGGGAATTAGTAATATGTATGTGTGATAAAGGAGGGTGAGATGGTGGTAAAGAGCATAAGAGAGGGGAGGGAACAGTAGGATTATGATCCCATTAAAAGAAAACTAAGGGCAGAGAACACTACCGTATGTAGGCCCTAGACCCTAATGTATCTCTTTACTGTCTGACACCCTTACTTTTTTGCCCTCCTTAAAACAAAATCATTTCAACAGTTACAATTCTATTTACCTATATTAAAAATTAGCAATTGAACTACGAATAGATCTGGGAGAATAATTCATAATCATTATGCAATATATTTTTCCCATTTTGCTGTCCATGAGTGGGCCATCCAGATCACATGTTTCTACGTATATATTTTCAGCAAATATCATACTAATAATTTTGAAAATATTTTGGTCTGTACTGTATTTGCAAATGTAGCATTGGAAGTAATGAGGTTAGAATACTTCCACACTGAATGTGATGAATCAATCACATGATGAGTGTCTGTACTCGACTGAATGTGCATAATGTATATCCAGGTTTCTGCTGTGAATACTTTGATCTATCATGAATATTCTGCACATTCAATTAAAATCCAGTGTTTCCACAATTGTTCCCTGTCAGTCAACTTGATCACTGAAATATTCAGCCATACATAAAAGGGCCACATTGACAGTCACTAAAAATGACTTACTTGGTTTGAGGAAATCTTCACAGTGTTTGCCTAAATTGTATTACACTTTGCCTATTGACTTCTCGTGCATTCAGAGATACCCTTAGCAAAAAAACTAGTGTGGTTCTTCTGTGCATGGGGGAGGTAGGATCTCTTGGGTTAGGGGAGGTTGTACTACTCTGTGGCAGTGAGAAGGTATGTTCATGTCATGTGTGTGGGGAAGATGTTGTCCTTCACTAGAGGAAGGCAACAGAAGGAATCAGCAAAAGGAACTTCATGGCACATTAAGTTCCTTCTCCCTGTATCTCCTCACTCCATCACCGAGCCTGTTATCTGGATGCAAGATTTAACGTGTCCCTAATTACTTGTGTATAGATTCTTTGAATGGTTCCTCTAACACCTTACCCAGTGTTCCTGTTAAAGTAACTATACAGTAATTCTTGAGAAATTTCCAGGTAATTGTAAAAGGATGAAGACCCTCAAAGTCATAACATTTCCAAGCTTTATCTTGCACCATTTCAACAGGAAGAATAGCAATTAAGTACATTTTAAACATTGTCTTAGTAGTCTCTGTTATACTTATCTCAATTCACATATGTTTTTGTTTTCTTTTTAATGTTGCATTGTAATTCAAAGCATAAGTAGTCTATTTTACTATGTTTAAAAGCTAGAATTGCTACTTCATTTTTATCAGCCCAATTTATTATGATGATTGTAAAGGTGTTAAAGAGATTAACCCTATGGTTTATTTTTCTGCTTATCTTTATTAAAAGCCACAGGGAACTGGATACTATAAAGACAACCCTGAGAGGAATAGCTGCAACAGTAACATGTATCAGAAATATGAAATTAGCCTTCCATCAAGCAATAATACTCATAAAGCCTACCCTCATAAATCCTATGGAGAATTTATAGGAGTTTATTGCTTTGCATGAAAATTCAGTTTATAAAAGTTTGATAAATTTGCATGAACATTTAATTTAAATTCAAAGTGAAATTTTCAAGTGGTATAAAAATGTGACAAAAAGCAACTCCTATTATAAGACTTTAAACAAGTTCTGGTGAGTCTTGGTTATAAAAAATTAACTAAGAAGATTTTGTCAATTAAGATCAAATAGTATCAGTGCACTACAAAGCATACTTCTATGAATATACTTCCTAATTTGTCAATGAATAATGTAAATCCCTTTCCCTCTTTGGCAGGTAAGTTCCCAATTAAATATGCAAAGCCATAATAACTTGCTTATTAATAAATTCAGTTCCCACTAGATTAATCCTGTTCAGACCAGCACAGAAACAACAACATAGGGATCACCAAGTTACACTGATATAATTGATTATGATGAAATCATGTTGATGCTTTGCAGTTCATACTGGTGAATATTCCTGTTGCTTGCAAATCTATAATCTTAGATATTTCTCTTTCCATTCTCCTCTAGTATTCCTTCTTTTTCTATCCTCCTGCCTCCAGAAAACGATTTGAGTTCCCAAGTAACATTTTCTTTTATGGTTGACATTAAGTACATTATAATGATGAAATCATATATACATTCCTTGATTCTGTTTTTTGGACAAAGAAATCTCTACATCTTTAAGAGATCTGCAGCTAAAACATGAATTATAGCTTCTGGGACAGGCAGTCCCATCCCACATGCACAAAAGACACCAATACATGAGCTATTCAGAAATGATACACTTCAGAATTATTGTAAGATGACAAAAACATTAGCTTGCATCAAAGTCTCTATAGGGTTACAGCCAATTTAATCAGGTAGAGATAGTTTTCATTGTTGGGTTGTCAATATCAATTTAGACCACCCGCTGGTTCTTATTTATTTTTTAAATCAATGATTCTGCATCTTCTTGTTGATATTGTACAGCTAAATTTTCTCTAATGTGACAAGACTTTAAGGATTTATAGACATTTCTCAAGCTGTAGCAAATGGTTATTCTAGCAGAGGTCCAGCTATAATCCTCATAGGAAAAATGTTGCAAGAGAGATACCATCAGAGTGATCCCTGGCTGCTGAGATAGAAATGAATACAAATCATTTTTAGTTATAAGTCAAAAGATGGTGGCATATAACAATCATTTATAAGAAAGAAAAGAAAAAGACACCTAAATCCAACAGCAATGTTAACAGTTTTGGAAGACTGTAAATATCTGGCTTAACATAGCAAATACAAGTAACCATTAATTTGTTAATAATATCCACTCAAGCTCATCTGAAGAAGTGGGGTTTGCCCATGAAAGCTCATGATACAATATATATTTCTGTCTGGGTATGTCTACACTAGCCCCCTAGTTCGATCTAGGGAGGCTAATGAGGGCGACCGAAATTGCAAATGAAGCACGGGATTTAAATATCCCGCGCTTCATTAGCATGTTCCCGGCCGGTCGCCATTTTAGAAATTGACTAGCCCGAAGTAACTACCTGCGTCTACACGTGGCAGTGAAACAGGATTCTGAATTAAAGCCCTAAATCGAATTAGCTGGTATTCCTCCTGCAATGAGGTTTACCAGCTAATTCGATTTAGGGCTTTAATTCGGAATCCCGTTTCACTGCCTTGTGTGGATGCGGGCAGTTACTTCGGGCTAGTCAATTTCTAAAATGGCGACCGGCCGGGAACATGCTAATGAAGCGCGGGATATTTAAATCCTGTGCTTCATTTGCAATTTCGGTCGCACTCATTATCCTCCCTAGATCAAACTAGGGGGCTAGTGTAGACATACCCTTTGTCTCTAGCCACAGGGCTACTCATTGTTATTAATGTTACAGACTAACACGGCTACCCTTCTAAGATTTTTAAACATTAACATGAGACACACAATAATAGCTGATGAAAAGGATTTTTTTCTCTTCTTCATATTTTTTCAGGTTTTCATCAAAAGATTTAAAGACCCTGCCTAAATCAAAACCTTTAGATGCTCCCTCCATCCCCCACAGGATAAAATGTTGTTTTGTCAAAAGGCCATTTTCTGTTGAAAAAAAAAAGTTTAACAGAAAATTTTCTGAGCCCTACAGATAATGCAGAAAGCCTGGCATTTGGTTTTAAACTAATTTTCTGCTTGGTTTGTATCCAGGCAGGAAATAGCATCGAGTCCACCTTCAATTCTCCAGAACCTCCAGTGGAAGCCAGGTCATAGAATCATAGAGCAGGAAAAGACCTCAGGAGGTCTTCAAATCCAGCCCCCTGCTCTACGCAGGACCAATCCCAACTAAATCAATCCAGCCAGGGCTTTGTCAAGCCAAGACTTAAACACCTCTAGGGATGGAGACTCCACTACCTCCCTAGGTAACCCATTCCAGTGCTTCACCATGCTCCTAGTGAAATAGTTTTTCCTAATATCCAACCTGGACCTCTCCCACCACAACTTGAGACCATTGCTCCTTGTTCTGCCATCTGTCACCACTGAGAACAGCCTTTCTCCATCCTCTTTGGAAGCTCCCTTCAGGAAGTTGAAAGCTGCTGTCAAATCCCCCCTCACTCTTCGCTTCTGCAGACTAAACAGACCCAACTCCTTCAGCCTCTCTTCATAGGTCATATGCTCCAGCCCCCAAATCATTTTGGTTGCCCTCCGCTGGACCTTCTCCAATGCGTCCACATCCTTTTTGTAGTGGGGGGGGGAGGGGGGCAGAACTGGACACAATACTCCAGATGTGGCCTCACCAGAGCCGAATAAAGGAGAATAATGACATCTCTGGATCTGCTGGCAATGCTCCTCTTAATGCAACCTAATATGCCATTAGCCTTCTTGGCTATAAGGGCACACTGTTGACTCGTCTCCAATTTCTCATCCACTGTAACCCCCAGGTCCTTTTCTGCAGAACTACTACTTAGCTGATTGGTCCCCAGCCTGTAACAATGCTTGGGATTCTTCCGTCCCAAGTGCAGGACTCTGCACTTGATCTTGTTGAACCTCATCAGATTTCTTGTGGCCCAATCCTCCAATTTGTTTAAGTCACTTTGGACCCTATCTCTGCCCTCACCCGCATCTACCTCTCCCTCTAGCTTAGTGTCATCTACAAACTTGTTCAATAAAGATATTGAACAAAACCGGTCCTAGAACCAAACCTTGGGGCACTCTGCTAGAAACTGACCACCATCCTGACATCGAGCCATTGATCACTACCCGCTGGGCCAGGCCTTCTAGCCAGCTCTCTATCCATCTTACCATCCATTTATCCAATCCATATTCCCTTAACTTGCTGGCAAGAATATTGTGGGAGACCGTATCAAAAGCCTTGCTAAAGTCAAGGCATATCACATCCACTGACTTTCCCATGTCCACAGAGTCAGTTACCTCATCATAGAAGCTAATCAGATTGGTCAGGTACGACTTCCCCTTTGTGAATTCATGCTGACTATTCCGATTCACTTTCCTCTCTTCCAAGTGCCTCAAAATGGATTCCTTAAGGATCCCTTCCATGATTTTTCCAGGAACCGAGGTAAGACTGGCCGGCCTATAGTTCCCTGGATCGTCCTTCTTCCCTTTTTTTAAGATGGGCACTACATTTGCCTTTTTCCAATCATCCGGGATTTCTCCCCATCTCCACAACTTTTCAAAGATAATGGCCAAAGGCTCCTCAATGACATCTGCCAACTCCCTCAGTACCCTCGGATGCATTAAGTCCAGACCCTTGAATTTGTGTACGTTTAGCTTTTCTAAATAGTTCCTAACCTGTCCTTTACCCACCAAGGGTTGTCGATCTTCATCCCATCTTGCATCACTTAGTGCATTAGTCCGGGAGCCCACCTTGTCCGTGACTATAGAAGCAAAGAAAGCATTGAGTACTTCAGCTTTCCGCACATCATCTGTCACTAGGTTACCTCCTTCATCCAGTAGGGGCCCCACATCCTCTCTGACCACCTTCTTCTTGTTAACATGCCTGTAGAAACCTTTCTTGTTATCCTTCACATCCTTTGCCAGCCGCAATTCCATTTGCGCTTTCGCCTTCCTGATAACCCCCTGGCATTCTCAAGCTATACATTTAAACCCTTTCCTGGTCATTTGTCCAAGTTTCCACTTTTTGTAAGCTTCCTTTTTGTTCTTAAGTTCACCAAGGATTTCCCCTGTAAGCCAATCCAGTCTCCTACCATATTTGCCTCTCTTGCTAAGCATCGGGATGGTATCTTTCTGTGCCTTCAATAAGGCTTCTTTAAAATACTGCCAGCTTTCCTGGACTCCTTTCCCCTTCATGTTAGCATCCCAGTGGATTCTACCCATTAGGTCTCTGAAGGAGTCAAAATCTGCTTTTCTGAAGTCCAAGGTGTGTATTTTACTATTCTCTTTTCTTCCTTTGGTCAGGATCCTGAAATCTACCATCTCATCTTCCCAGGTTGTCACCCACCTCTGCTTCCCCTATTAGTTCCTCCCTGTTTGTGAGCAGAAGGTCAAGCTGTGCACGGCCTCTGGTCGGATCCTTCAGCACTTGTACCAAGAATTTATCCCCAACATTCTCCAAAAACTTCCTGGATTGCCTGTGTACTGCCGCATTGGTTTCCCAACAAATGTCAGGGTGATTAAAGTCCCCCACAAGAACCAGGGCCTGCAATCTGGAAGCTTCTCTCAGTTGTCTGAAGAAAGCCTCATCTACCTCATCCACCTGATTCAGTGGTCTGTAGCAGACACCAACCACAACATCACTGCTGTTGTTTGCACCTCTAAACTTAACCCATAGACTCTCAACAGGTTTTTCTCTCTCTTTATACTGGAGTTCAGAGCAATCATAGTGCTCTCTTACATATAGTGCAACTCCTTCTCCTTTTCTCCCCTGCCTGTTCTTCCTGAACAGTCTATATCCTTCCATGACAGCGCTCCAGTCATGCGAGTCATCCTGCATGACTGAAGGTCTGTCTGCAAGGCTGGATTACCCAATAGGCAGACTAAGCACGTGCTTAGGGCACCAGCAAAGCAGGGACACCCAAAAAAAAGAGATTTTACAGTATAGTATTGTTTTTATTTTGAATTAGCTATGGGGGGTACTAAAATCTTTTCAGTGGTTAGGGCCTCTAAAGATCTTAATCGGGCCCTGTCTGTCTGTGTGGCTCGGTCACATTCTGCATCAATTCTTGCCCCCCAGTTTTTCCTTTCCTCCTAACTCCTTGTCAATACCCACCTCTACCTTTGGGTGGGTCCCACAGAAAAGACAATGCAGCGTACAGATTCAAGTAAATGGAAGAAGATGGGGCCTTTCACCTTATCCCAACCACATCTCCCCCCGCACTCATTAGAGAATGAGAAATTAGTGTTCTGAAGGAAGAATGAGGCCCGTGCATGGAACCTATGTGGGTTGGAAGAGCCCAAAAAGGGGGAATACTGTAACAATATTTCACCTTTCAAATTCACCACAAAAGATCATTGTGGCAGATATTAAGGCTCAGTGTAAATGGATATCTAGATGGTATGCTGTTACCAACACTTGCTCCTATAGAAGCTACAGTAATGACAATGAATAGTGAAATCTCGTATTTCTTGCCATAGAACGGTAACCTGCAGGAATCATGAAAGACGTATTCTGTATAACCTCTGCCCTGCACAATGAGCTTGGTGAATTGTGAGAGTTTAAAGGCTTCATTGTTGTCTCACTTAGGGTATGTCTACACTACCACCCTAGTTCGAACTAGGGTGGTAATGTAGTCAATCAGAGTTGCAAATGAAGCCTGGGATTTGAATTTTCTGGGCTTCATTTGCATGTTGCCGGGCGCCGCCATTTTTAAATGTCTGCTAGTTCGGACTCCATGCCCCGCGGCTACACGCGGCACGAACTAGGTAGTTTGGAATAGGAAGCCTAGTCCGAACTACCTAGTTCGTGCCGCGTGTAGCCGCGGGGCACGGAGTCCGAACTAGCGGACATTTAAAAATGGCAGCGCCCGGCAACATGCAAATGAAGCCCGGGAAACTCAAATCCCGGGCTTCATTTGCAACTCTGGTTGACTACATTACCACCCTAGTTCGAACTAGGGTGGTAGTGTAGACATACCCTTATATCATGAGCAACTGTCCTGAAATCAGTGAAATTCACTGGTGTGTGAGACAGAAAAATCACAGCTAGCTGTCATGAGGTTGCACTTCACTGTTAGGGAAGAGGAGGGAGTAGCAAGAAGCTGATGTGATGGCTTTACAGCTTGGAACTGAGATTTTTTTTCCTACAGACGTCATAGAGAGAGCAAAATCTCTTGTCACAGAAATGGAGAATCACTGGCATCATTGGTAGAGTAAAAGTGGGAGTTTGTCTTCTGTCGAGATCAAAGGTCAGACAGCGAGGGCGGGGCTAAACTGCAAATGGCTTTGAAATAAGGACAGGAAGTTGGTGTGCAACTGAGTGGAAGAAGGGGAGCTTTAGGGTGTGTCTAGACTACACAGTTCTTCCGGCAAAAGATATGCAAATTGCGGTTCGCAATTTGCATATCTTTTTCCACTTCTTTTTTTGAAAGAGGCTTTTCCGACATTTGGCCCGTCTACACTGGGCCAAATTTTGGGGAAAAACCTTTATCGGAACATCCCTGCTTCCTCGTAAAATGAGGAAAAAATGTGTCTGTTCTTCTGAAAAAAAATTCGGAAGAGCAGATGTGTCCCTTAGACAGGTATCCCAGAAAAACTTTGCAGTCTATACATACCCGTACAGAGAAAAGTGACATAGTCAGAGCAAAATTCCAAGAAGAGTATTTTAGCACAGAGTTGCCAACAGAATTACTGTGCCCGTAGGCTAGGTGAGGGTGGGAGGAGGTTCTGCAGTCTTGGAAAGGGTAGGGCTGGGAGCAGCCAGTCCTCAACATCACCTAAAGCACGCCATATCCCATGCAATCTGCCCTGCGTGGCATTCCAGCTGTGATTTAAAGGGCCTGGGGCTCCGGCCATCACCCCTGCAGCAGTGGCAGTGGCCAGGAACCCCAGGCCTTTTCAAATTGCTGGGTCCTGTGGCAGCTTCCCCCTTTTGCTCCCCTCCCCACTTGTAGGCAGGACTCCTTTATGAAGGAGAGATGCGGACCATAGGTGCATCAAGGAGAGTGGGAAAGAGATGAGGAAGGAGAGATCATGACCCAATAGAAGAAAGTGAGGAGGGGGAATAACCAATGGGCAATGAGGTTAGAGGAATCAAGAGTCAGCTTCTGCCTCAATATATACACACATACAATCCACTTCCACTATGTCCCGTATCTTCAACAGCATTCAGAATTTACAATACCTTAAATTAAGGGACCATTTTTCACTGAACGCATGGTACCATAACAGAGCCTTTATTTTTTATTATATGCTGCACTTGCAAAGGAGAATCTGCTATCATACATGACAACAGACATTTATCCCTGTGAGTATCAAATGCCTGATGCTGCTCATCAGAAATCACTGTATTGCAATCAGCAAGCACTGCAGGATCTAGGACATTTACTAGCTGATATTGTGTCTCTTTTTTTAGAATGATTTCTGAGGCCTACTTCTTTCGTCTGGCATTAACACCAAGGGAAGCTTAGAAAATTAGAAGCTTCTGGAAAGCAAGACTGTTAAATGTACAGGCATTACAATGGTGCACTGGAAAAGACTACCGAAAAGCCCACCATACAGAATGTCTAGCAGCAAAAGACTCCGACACATTTATTAGAAGTCTGATGAACATTTGTCAACAAAATTTAGGTTATGAAACAGTATAAAATCCCAGCAAGTTAGATTGATTTTTCCCACAATTTTCAAAAGCCAAGCTATGTCTTTTGACACAAGAGGATATGAACCAAGAAATTTGGTCACTTAAAGTAGAGATCATAACATTCATATTATCAGTTCACTTGTAACTCGCCCTAAGGGTTTGTAAATAGGCAATTTGTAGGATGATGTACCACTCAAATGGGTTAAGGGTAGCAATATCAAGATCACAGAAATTGATATGCAACTATAAGCTTTATTTTTCGCTCCTAACACTTGTAAGGCAAAGGGGAGATGAAAAAAACCTGATTTTTAAAGAAAATAAACTGACATGGTTGGCTGGGATACAGATTCTGCTGTTCATTTCCTCCCTTTAATTTTTAATTTCAAGGAGAGTGGTCTAGTTTGAAAGAAAGAACTGGGAGTCAGCAGATCTGAGTTTCATATTGGTCTATGCCACAAACTTAGCTTATGGCCTTTGTAACTTACTCTCTCAGGATCTCATCAGTAAAATGGTAATTCCTTACTTCATAGGGGTGAGGTGGGAGGCACAACTAATCAATTTAGCAAACTTCTTTCAGACTCCTCTAGGTTAGAAACTCTAGAAATTATATTAATTATTTGCTTATTCTTGTATCAAAGTCACAAAGGTTTGGCAACACTTACACCTAGCCAGGTGGAGTGACCAATAGGAATGTAGGTGGGATTTTTCAAACTGGGACAAAGGAATTTGGGTTTTTTTCCTTTCTCCCTTTTGTCTCTCTGAGGGAGTTCTCTGCAGCTACAGAGAGGGACAAGCATGTCTTCATTTTCTGTAAGTAGGGTAAAGTTTAGGTAGTTTTGTTAGGTTTTATTGTTTTAAGGATTGGGTATGGGATCTGAGATCTGGCACTGCTTAAAAGATGTTTTGGCTTTTCTTTGTAACTAAGTTCTAGGCCCATGGAGTTTCTCCATGAGTATATTTTGTTACCTCCCTATCTAGTCATTATGTTTGCAACAGGAATATTGATGTAATAAAAAGAAAAGAAAGAACTTTTATTATTAACCTGGCATTGGTTAACGGTGTGCCCTGATTTTTATTTTAGGGGGAAGATTTCCCAAATGATCTTTCCCCTGGTTTCTTTAGCAACATTTGGGTGGTGGCAGCGGAAGTTTTATTCCCAAGATCTAGGTTTTTAAGATCTTGGGGGAAGTTTTATACCAAAGCCTGGTAGATAAGGCTTTGGGGTACACTTGCTGGCCCCCACTTCTGCATTTATCATGCCAGAGTGGGGAAGGAGCCATGACACCAGTTATGATCAATACAGATAGGAAGCAGTAAAAGCACAATCAACATGAAGGATGTATTCTCCCACAGCGTGACGATTTATATTCATACATATTCTTCATGCAAAATAGATATGAGGCCTGAGTCACAAAAGTCATATCCAAATCCAAGCTCTCCAGAGGTTCAGAAGCGGGATTTGAATTCAATGTTTCATCTCATTTCATTCCAATCTAGAAAGGAAACCTAAAAGCATGAAGCAGGAATGCTGCCCTGCTTTTCCTCTCACCAAAGTCGTTCCAGTGATATACTCCTGATTTAGACAGGTAAGGAGGAAATAAATCAGACACTATAACTAAATCAGAAATATTAAATACTGGGAATAAAATAAACCTACAGTCTGTGGGGTAAATTATCTGGTCCAGCCAAACTATCCAGCACAGGACTACATGGAGATAAGAGATTGGGAAGGAAAAGTTTGGCCTTAAATAACCATTGCATCATGTCTCCATCCCCACTCTCAGGGTTCCTAGGATCAGGCAGATTCCTGTGTAAAGAAGAGCAGCATAAACAGCTTTCCCTAAAAATATGTCCCCGCAACTGGGACCTATACAAATCAAAGGGAAATCTGAGAGGAAAAGGTAGTGATTTTCATCTTAGATGATGATAGGCCAAGTAGAATTATAGTTGGAGCCTGTTCAGGGTGCTTTGATTGACTCAGACACTAGAGTCAACTGAAAAATTCAGACTTTGATAGTCACTCCGATTCTGAATCAGCTTGCAATATGCAACTTAAAAATGCTGCTGGGTGTTTGGATGTTTGGTTTGAAGATTTTGAAACCCATTTCTGTAATGTAAAATGAGCTGCTTGTGAAAACTGGAAGAGATGAAGTATAAACAGAAGAAGCAGAACACAAAGAGACCTTTTCACTTGACCAAAAATAGCTCGGGTGAAATCCCTGGCCCCACTAAAGACAATAGCATAACTCATGTTGACGTCAGTGCGGGTTAGAATTTCATCCTTAGCCCAGGTTATTGCTTTGGTCCACATGAAAGTAGTAGACCCTAGTGAAAATGCATTAGCTGATATTTGCTTTTCACTAAACAGCCAAGGATGCTGCCGGTACTGAGTTTGTGTGTCTACCTGAAATGGATTAGGTCCACAGCCATGAACTGAAGCTAATCCCATTGTAAAAGTTATCTTATTAAACCTTCCGGTTGAAAATTAAAATGTGGAAACACAAATTTAAAATATTAATTGAAAGGCAACAGAGCAGTAGTGCAGTTGTAATTTAATATCTAATCTTTTAGACATAAGGAAGACTAAGAACAAATATTACTATCAACATTTTCAGTCATCATGGACCCCAAACACTCCTGTACAATTTGTGGGGGAAGACTCAGAGAAAAGGATGCTGTTATGAATGTAAGACTTACCATTGATTTTCTAACACATAATCTTATGTCCTTTTGAACTTTTAAAGTTTAAATAGCCAGGCTGAAATATACTCTGATTTTAGCACTCTTTGAATATAACTTCTCCTAATGCACAGGACATTCCCTCAGTCTTCTCCTCTCTCCAAAATACAGATGCAAATCACATGGATATCATTCAAAGCAAGGCTGGATCAAGGAGGTTACAAGGAGCTACTTCCCATAGCTTTGCCTTTCTATCTTAGTGCTGATAGCTTTTTTAATGGGTTTTGTAAGGTTGGTTAGCTTTTAGGTTTGAATCATGCATGCAAGTTAGTTTAAGCCTAAGCCTGCATTTTGGCCAAAATAAAGCTTTTCAGATAACCAGTGAGCAGCACTGAGGAGTGCTGTATCTGCCATAGTTATATCCTGTCTACATTTTATCATCTGTCTGCCTGTGAAAAGCAGATCAAGTTACCACCATCCCTTTCCTCCCCTTTTTTAATTGTTTACTTATAGGAAATAGAATAGTGATAGAAATGTAGCCCTGTTAGTCTGGTGTAGCTGAAACAAAATACAGGACTATGTAGCACTTTAAAGACTAACAAGATGGTTTATTAGATGATGAGCTTTCGTGGGCCAGACCTATTTGATCTGAGGAAGTGGGTGTGGCCCACAAAAGCTCATCATCTAATAAACCATCTTGTTAGTCTTTAAAGTGCTACATAGTCCTGTATTTTGTAATAGGAAATAGATACTTGCTTTTTTCCTGTACTTGCACTATGAATATGTCAGGATATATCCTGCAAATCTTTGCTTATACGTGTAATACTTGTAAGAGCAGTCCAATGACTACAGTGGGCGTTTCTCCTATGAACAGTCAATCCTAATCAGATGAATAAGGATTTCCAGGATCTGACCTTTAATAACAACTAGCTCTTATATAGCACTTTTCATCAGTGGACATAAAAACACTTTAGAAAGGTCAGTATCATTAGCCTCATTTTATGGATGGGAAATTGAGACACAGTGGGAGAATCTTGCCCACCGACACCCAGAACTGCAACACAACGGACAACAGAACCTTGGTCTTCTGTATCAAAGTCCAGTGCTCTTTGGTAAGAACACATATCTCATTTACTTGTTTGTCAAAGAGCCATTCATTAGCATAATTATTCTATCATTTAGTAACAAAGGAAAAGTAAATCATTTTGAAATGGTGTAACATCACCTCTGGTGAAAACAGATAATAAAGGGACATATTGCGAGAGAATGTCTATAAATGGATTGGGAGTAAGGGGGTGATTCCCAGCTTTACACTTACCTACATTACCTGCTAAAAATAGGGTGGAGCTATGGTGAACTGTGTGATGGGTTAGCAACTTTGAACATGTGCCTCAGCTCTCTGATGGGCATGTTACTTCCACGAGTCGTCCCAGGAGTCACAGCTATTCAAATTAGTCATCCCAATAAAACCAATGGGTTTGCTTGTATGACTCAGTTAATGCTCAGCATGCCAAAAGGAGTCACAGTCTGTCCCAAGGAAACTGGTAGTATATCCCCATGAAATATTAAAGCTTCCCATGTTTCAGTGCATAAAGGAGACTAAGCTGTTTGACATTGTTTGACCCCGTAAACTTTTTTGCTGTGGGTAAATTAAAACACCATCTGACAATGTACTAGATGAAGATTGTTTACTTTTAGGGGGTGCAAGGGAGGAGAAACACTATATTTGTTTTCATTTCATCAAGAATTCTAATGTTTTTCTTCAACTCACACAAGAAAGCACTGTATAAATACTTAGATTTCTTAAAGTTATTGTAAATGTCAAAACACAGAAAATGAGAGGAGGGAAAAGAGAACTTTAATCCAATATACTGCATTTAAAAAATAATAGTCCAGATCTGCAGATCCATTGAAATCAAATTAGTCCAATATGTTGCATTTAAAAATAAAAGTCCAGATCCGTAGCTTCATTGAAATCAATGGATCTTCACCATCTAACACCAGTCAAGGTTTTAGCTCAGGGTTTCTGACATAGGCATGGGAAGTAGGGTGCAGAGGTGCTGCAGGCATGCATACTGCAGCACTACATGCTCTTTTTCAGGTTCCCCTGACTATCAGGGAGCAAGGGGAAGTACATAGCTTACCTGCATTCCTCTCCCTCCCAGTTAGTGAGGGGAGTGATTTGTGCAAACTGTGTACTTTTCCCTCACTCTCTGATAGTGAGGGGAACAGAAAAAGGAGCAAGCAGTGTCCCAGTACACGTGGAAGTAGCCCTCCCCCTTCCAAAATGGTGCCCTTGTCCCAGAGGTCTAGACCCTGGTCTATTCTTCAGGGTCCCACCTGGGACTCTGCGGCTGACTCCAGCTGTCGGTATGACCAACATTTGCTCTATCCAGTCTGGAAGGCTACATGTGACTCCAACCTGGGTCAGTGAGGCAAATGAGGGGAAGGGGAGTGGTGCAGCCAGGGTATTTTCAGCACCACCGGCTTCTGTACCGCATTTCAGTCAGATTCTCAAATTCAACCAGCGTTAGGGGATTAATCAATCTGCAGAAGGTGTGGATAACTCTTTTAACTCTGACATTTGTACAGTTTAGCTGGGGGAACTTTTTTAAAAATCAAATGCCAGAGATACATTACGTCTACAACATCAAACCTGCTCTGCATTCCAAGGGCCAGGATGCTCTTAGCCTCCCTTCCCATTTATCAGGTTGAATTCCTCACTTATTAGAGTATGTGTGTGTGGAGGGGAAAATAAGAAACTTTTCTGTAGATCTAAAAGGTATAAACAATCTGCATTTTTCCTTACAGATTCTGGAGCACTCATCTGGGGGCGAGGAGGGGAGGGGGCAGGGGTGGACCCTGATACTACCTCTAAAAATAGGGTCAATATTTAATACATCAGATTTAAGTGCATTTGTGACTTTCTGTTTTCCCAACCTAGTAGAATCATAAAATCATAGAACGCTAGAACTGGAAGAATTCTTGAGAGGTCACTGAGTCCAGTCCCCTGCCCTCACAGCAGGACCAAGCACTGTCTAGACCATCCCTGATAGATGTTTATCTATCCTGCTCTTAAATATCTCCAGAGATGGAGATTCCACAATCTCCTTAGACAATTTATTCCAGTGTTTAACCACCCTGATAGTTAGGAAGTTTTTCCTAATGTCCAGCCTACCTCTAAATTGCACTGAGCGATAGCTTAGTGGTTTGAGCATTGGCCTACTAAACCCAGGGTTGTAAGTTCAGCCCTTGAGGGGGGGACCATTTAGGGATCTGGGGCAAATCTGTCAGGGATGGTACTTGATCCTACTATGAGGATAGGGGACTGGACTTGATGACCTCTCAAGGTCCCTTCCAATTCTATTAGATAGGTATATCTCCATATAAAAAAAGGTCTCTCTTGATGCAGTTTAAGCCCATTGCATCTTGTCCTATCTTCAGAGGCCAAGGAGAACAATTTTCTCCCTCCTCCTTGTGACACCCTTTAGATACCTGAAAACTGCTATCATGTCCCCTCTCAGTCTTCTCCTTTCCAAACTAAACAAGCCCAATTCTTTCAGTCTTCCTTCATAGGTCATGTTCTCTAGAACTTTAATCATTCTTGTTGCTCTTCCCTGGACCTTCTCCAATTTCTCTACATCTTTCTTGAAATTGAGGCCTGATCAGTGCAGAATAGAGCAGAAGAATGACTTCTTATGTCTTGTTCATAACACTTGTTTTAATGCATCCCAGAAACATGTTTGCTTTTTTTGCAACAGCATCACACTGTTGACTCATATATAGCTTATGTTCCACTACGATCCCTAGATCCCTTTCTGTAATACTCCTTCCTAGACAGTCGCTTCCCATTCTGTTTGTGTGAAATGGATTGTTCCTTCCTAAGTGGAGTACTTTGCACTTGTCCTTAGTAAACTTCATTCTATTTACTTCCGACTATTTCTCCAGTTTGTCCAGATCATTTTGACTTATGACCCTATCCTCCAAAGCAGTTGCAACCCCTCCCAGCTTGGTATCATCTGCAAACTTAATAAGAACACTCTCTATGCCAATATCTAAATAATTGATGAAGATATTGAGCAGAACTGGTCCCAAAACAGACCCCTGCAGAATTCCACTTGTTATGCCCTTCCAGCAGGATTGTAAACTGTTAATAACTACTCTCTGAGAACAGTTATCTAGCCAGTTATTCACCTTGTAGTAGCCCCATCTAAGTTGTATTTGCCTAATTTATTGATAAGAAGATCATGCGGGACTATATCAAATGCCTTACTAAAGTCTAGGTATACCACATCCACTGCTTCACCCTTATCCACAAGACTTGCTATCCTATCAAAGAAAGCTATCACATTGGTTTGACATGATTTGTTATTTACAAATCCAAGCTGGCTGTTACCTATCACCCTATTATCTTCCAGGTGTTTGCAGATGAATTCCTTAATTGCTTGCTCCATTATTTTTCTTGGCACATAAGTTAAACTGACTGGTCTGTAGTTTCCTGGGTTGTTCTTATTTCCCTTTTTATAGATGGGCACTATATTTGCCCTTTTCCAGTCTTCTGGAATCTCTCCCACTTCCATGATTTTTCAAAGAGGATAGCTAAAGGCTCAGATTCCTCCACTATCAGGTCTTGAGTATTCTAGGATGCATTTCATCAGGCTCTGGTGACTTGCAAACATCTAACTTTTATAAGTGATTTTTAACTTTTTTTTTAATTTTATCCTCTAAACCTATCCCATTCCCACTAGTATTCACTAGATTAGGCATTCCTTCATTATCAGACTTCTTGGTGAAGACTGAAATAAATAAGTCATTAAGTACCTCTGCCATTTCCAAATATCCAATTACTGTTTCTCCCTCCTCACTGAGCAATGAGCCTACCCTGTCCTTGGTCTTCCTCTTGTTTCTAATATATTTATAGAACGTCTTCTTGTTACCCTTTATGTCTGCAGCTTGTTTGAGCCCGTTCTGAGCCTTTGCCTTTCTTATCTTGCCCCTGCATACATATAGGCTATGTCTACACTGAAGGCTTTTGCCACAAGAACAACTGTTCTTGCGCAAAAACTTGCAGAGCATCTACACTGCACGCTCGTTCTTGTGCAAGTAAATTTACAGTAAAGCGTTGGAAAACAGTTATTCCTCTCCCCACAAGGAATAAGTGCTCTTGGGCAAGAGCTCTTCCACAAGAAGGCAGTGTGACAGGCAATAGGGTTTTCTTGCGCAAGAAAGCCCTATGGCTAAAATGGCTCTCAGAGCTTTCTTGCTCAAGAGAGTGTCCACACTGCCATGGACGCTCTTGCGCAAAAGCACATCTCTCCCACAAAAGCACATGGAAGTGTGGACTCACTCTTGTGGAAAACCTTTTATGCAAGAGTTCTTGAGCAAAACAGTTCTCGCTCAAGAAGCCTGCAGTGTAGATGTTTGCTTATATTCATCCTTTGTAATTTGTCCTAGTTTCTACTTTTTATGTGACTCCTTTTTGATTTTTAGATAATGTAAGATCTCTTAGTTAAGCCAATGCTGTCTTTTGCCATACTTTCTATCTTTCCAACCCAGTGGAATAGTTTGCTTTCAGTCCCTTAATAATGTCCCTTTGAAAAATTGCCAACTCTCTTCAATTGCTTTTCCCTTTAGTCTTTCTTTCCATGGGACCTTACCTACCAGCTCTCTGAGCTTACCAAAAATCTGCCTTCCTGAAATCCATTGTCTCTATTTTGCTGTTCTCCCTTCTACCATTCCTTAGAATCATGAACTCTATGATTTCATGACCACTTTCACTCAAGCTGCCTTCCACTTTCAAATTCTCAACCAGCTCTTTCTTTGTTAAAATCAAATCTAGAATAGCTTCCCCCCCAGTAGCTTTTTCAGCCTTCTGAAATGAAAGTTTAGTCTTTTCTTTTCTGGATGTATATAAGGCAAAATTGCAAACTCAGTGGATCACTGGAGGGCAAACACAGGAAGCATGTGATATGCACCATTTTAAAGCATGCAGCAGGGATGGCTCTGTCATTAGATATCTTGGTCCTCCTTGAGGCTCTGTATCAAATAACTTGCCTCAGGACTTTGGCTCTTCACCCCTAACCCCAAAAAGAAAAGAAAACAAACAAAACCCTACAGGATCCACAGAGGAAATGGCCACCCTTGCCTTGAGCTCCATTTGTTTGCACTGGGTCCCCCAGCAACATGGAGGATGCAGGCACCTGGTGGCTTTGAGAGACAATGGAAGTCTATTGTTCAGACCTTAAGTATGTTATACTGGCAAATTCTCTCTCTTTTGATATATGCTTGTAACCCCCTTTTTCCTCCCCGGGTTACTGGGGAGCAGGTCACACTCACGGGTATGCCTGGGCACCCGATGTTTTAACCTAAAAGAGATCCTGAGCACTCCAGTGGTGATGGTGTTTAGTTGGGGAAAGCCCTATCCGCCCCTTGCTGCAGTCCCTTGCTTGTAATGAATGTACAATGATGGTGCCTCCACCTGGCTGGCCTTGTACACACACTGG
This sequence comes from Pelodiscus sinensis, assembly GCF_052426305.1. Lineage (NCBI taxonomy): Eukaryota > Metazoa > Chordata > Testudines > Trionychidae > Pelodiscus > Pelodiscus sinensis. The sequence goes on along the minus strand of NC_143063.1, from coordinate 24,843,107 downwards.
TGTGCCTTGAGAGCCTCCAGGAATATACTCATTCCAACATAAATCTGGATCTAATTCCAGAACAACTACAAATCTAATAGAACACTTTAAAATAAACAATATTTACTTAACTTAAATAAACAGGGATTAACAGATTTAGCAATGAATAGCATTAACAAAACACAACAATAATTAAAGCTTATACAGCTAACATTTGTATTACCAGTGACCCCACCCCAGAGTGTGCACACCCCTGGACTCACAGTCCCAGACTCTTGCTTGCTTGGGAGCGCTGATGTTGAAGCTGTAGTGGAGATGCGGTCCAGGCTAGACAGCAGCTCTGTCCCAGGTAGCACTTTTTCAACAAGGCCCAGAAACGTACTGCCTCATGCTGTGCCTATCAGAAGCAGCCTGCTAACTCCCAGTTTCAGCAGGCATCTAGTCCCGGTCTGTAGCTGCATCCAACAGCCCCTGGACTGGATCAATGTCCTTGGCAGCAGCCTGGCTCCCCCTTTGGTTCCAAAACTCCAAGGCAGAGTCCCAGACTGCTAGGCCTCTTTTTTTCAGGCACATGGAGAGAGCAGTCCTCTCTCACACAAGAGTCCTTCCTTCCTGTTTTTCCCATGGGCTCATGAGAATTGTAGTCTGGATTGTAGCACACAGGGTCTTTTCAGAATAAAACAGAGGTCCCTTTAGTAAGGGAACTACATGCTTTTATATTTTATAATTTTGGTGGTGGAAGCTCAGTATTAAACAACCCTGCTCTCCTTGGTGCTTGCCATGATCACAGATGAACCAGTGAGGCCATAATAAGTGTAAAATACTGTTCCTAAACTCATTTTAAAGATATGTATAGACATGACCTTTATAATGATGAAATACCCAGAACAGGCACTGAAGTGTTCCACTGCTGCAAAGCCATCTGTTAACTGTAGGCAGAGTATTAGTTTATTCAGGTTTACTTCATAACTATAAGAATGCCCACGTGAGATCATGAAAATGGAACCCAGAGAAAAGTTGCTGACATCAAAACGTTGTTGTTTTCCCCTTTGTTAATGTTAACATGCTGAAGACTGGGCTTTTTACAGAGAGGAACCCTGTAGTAGCCAGCAAGGGAGATAAGACTTCACAAATATAAAAGCATAGGAAAAATTTGAAATAAAAAAGCTGTGCTGGTAATTTGTTATTGAGACAAATGAGAGATCTTGCAGATAAGCTGCAAATACTCTCTACTAACAAACACTATCTACTGTTTGAATCACTTTTCTTCTTTTATTAATACAAACTTCTTTTTTGTTCATGTTTGAAAAATACAATCATTTAACTAAAGCATGTACATTTTCCTCTTATTTTCTACACAAACCCCAAAACCCATTACTTAACTAAGGGTATGTGTACACAGCAGGGCTAAACTTGAAATAAGCTATTCAACTTGAGCTATATCAATTGCATAGCTTAATTCAAAATAGCTTATTTCGACTAATGGCACCGTCTACAAAGTACTTATTTCAAAATAGAGCACTCTTCTCCAAACTTCCCTTACTCCTCGTACAATGAGGTTTACAGAGGTCAGAGTAAGAAGCCTGTTATTTCAAAATAATGGGCTTGCTGTGTCGACACACGTTATTCCAAAATAATGCTGCTGTGTAGACATGCCCTTAGAGACCTGAGCAACACCACATACATCTGCTAGTAAATGCATGTAAGTGGCTATCGTTTCAATGGCATGTTGTTTTCAGAGAACACAATTACGGTAACAAACTAGAGAAATCAACTGCTTTCTATTTTGCAGTGTGCTGATAAACTCAGTGTAATTCCTCCTTGGTGCAATGAGAAAGCCATTCTGCTTAGTTCAGCAGAGTCTGGCTCTAAAGGAATAAAACTTTCAAATACTAAGGGAAAAATCCATCCTTAGGTATCAAATGAAGCTGCCAAACTAGATAAGAAATTAAGAACAGTATTTGTAGCCATTTGTTAGTGTTTAATGATTGCCTAGTTAATAGTTCCTAATAGAGCTACAAGGAAGGAAAGCAAATACTTTTAAGATTGACCTTATCACTAAAAGGAAAATATTGTTCGCTTGTGCACTGTGACAGAAGCTATCGGAGGATGAAGACTTATTTGCTCACTGAGCTGTCTCAGGTGCTGTGTAAACAGCTTAGAGAGTGTAATAAAGATGCAGAAAGATCAAGGAATATTATATGGTGCTGAAAGAAAATAGCAACAATTATGCAGGGCAGTATCATTTCTTTCTTTATCACAATCTCAGAAATAAAGGCAGCAGTATTACAGTGATTTATTCTGGCCTTCGTGGTCAGTGTAATTATTGTAATAAAGATAATGGAGTATAGATAGCACAAAATAATTACCAAAGTGTAAGTGGTTATTAACGAGCAATAAAAGTTAGTCAATTAGGGAGTGTGAAAAGGAAAATGACAGCTGCTACTATTTAACTGTAGAGTCTAATTTTGGTTATTGTGTCAATGAAGCCACATTAAAAACATTTTTCAAATGAGAAAGGAAGGAAATTATAAAATTTACTAAAATAAATCACATTTTCTAACATGGGAGTTCTATCAACAGAGGTTTTGGTTAATGTATTTGACAGCCCTTTATGCCTTCACCCTGGCATATCGTTATTGGGAACCGTTTATAACATTCCCATTCTGTCTGTGAAAAGACATTTTAATTGAAAAATCATTTGCCCATAAAATTATTATCATCAGTTCACATTCTACAAAGGGGTTGCATTATGACCATAAAACAATTTGTAAGTGGATTCATTTTACTCACTAAATCACTTTATATTATGCTATGAACAGAATGATTAAAGCAGGTTAGCATTTTGTTGGCACAGCAATTAGGTTATTATGCATTTCATCCACACAGATACTTATAATGGTTACTGCATTTATCTTGTTGACAGAACATCTATATGTATTGGACAGAATACATTTTATTTAGTTGATACAATTTATTTTATTCACAGAACAATTTTAAACTTAAGCCAAAATTTTGTTACCAAGATAGATTTAGCTATGGAACAAAATTAATCTTGTCCACATCAGCAGCAGTCAGAATTTGTTGGTAGACAACTTTTTAAAAGCTTTAAAATGAAATGCCTGGGGAAAAAACAGCTAGGTAATCTGGAAGGAGTATTCAAGTCTTGGGCCTCTGTAGAAAAGAATTTTTTTCCCCATTGATGCAACGCAGCAGGCAAATCAAACCCTCACCTACAATTCAGTATCACATAAACACAGGTCACAATAGTATTTGACTTGCCATAGAACACTGTTTGATGAACAGCCCGTTAAATGGCTACTTCATTGTCATACCAAATATTGTCTACCCAGCTTTTACTGTGCCTCTTCCAGTCACAATGGTTGGAGACTTGGAAACTCAGAGGTATTCAGACTTTCAAGCCACCCTTACTTCAATGCAGAGATCAGGAGATTTAATCATACATTCCCCCAACCTTTGAGATCCAGCCACTCCTCCATGGACCTAAAACAACCTATTCCCATCCCTATATCTATCGCCTCATAACTCATCACTCATACATAGTACCAACTTGACAAAGTTCAGGCAAACATAATAAGGAGAATATGAATTAGTGCACCATTTACAAATGGCAGATATTTTCCATGCAGCTAGAAAAAGGATGCAAAAAAGAATGCTGGAAATGAGGTGGCTGCCATTTGTCCCCTTATTAGAGTCATGTCTATGACAAACAATGTTTTAAACAAACAACAAACAAACAATATTGGTGTGGGAATTCTCTCCATGGTCATACAGTCAGTGCAGTTTTCAAGTCCATGATTGGGCCTGAAATGCTTTAAGAAATTGTGTTTCATAGTTTGTATATAAGAACATTGAGATGGCCAGTTTACACATCTCCAGATGTTGAATGAAAATGTCTTACTTAACGTTTACAAAATATGCAGAAGGCAAATATTTACTGGAAAACTTGTTTCATCATATATATAATAGCTCAGTGTCTGAGCGCCTATAACACTGAAATGCTGGCTGTTCCCTCTGGGTGGCACTGTTGACTGAAATGCTGGCTGTTCCCTCTGGGCTGCGCTGTTGCCGAAATGCTGGCTGTTCCCTCTGGGTGGTGCTGTTGACTGAAATGCTGGCTGTTCCCTCTGGGTGGCGCTGTTGCTGAAATGTTGGCTGTTCCCTCTGGGCGGCCCATGCTGCATGGGGAGTGCGGGGCCCAAACGGTTGCGTGCGCTGCTTGCTCCCCCGCGGTGGCTTGGCTGAGCAGCGCAGAGGTCAGCTGATTGCCATGGCGGGAGAGGAAAGGGGCGGAGTGATGACTTACATGGCCAGGGGGTGGGACCTGGATGAGCGTGCATCCCCGATGGAGACAGAGGAGAGTGGAGGAGACAGAGAGGAGGCAGAGAAGAGCGCAGACAGAGTGAGAGGGAGGAGGGGGAGAAGAGAAAGAGAGAGATGGAGAGAGAGGCAGGAGGCGGAGGAGAGCTGAGAGAGAGGGGGGAGACAGTAGGAGAGCGAGAGAGAGAGAAGAGCGAGACAGAAAGGGAATAGTACGTGGAGGAGAGACCCGGAAATCCTGTCTTATGATGGGCTATTGGCTAGTTTTAAACACTTTAAAAGTAAAAATTCTCTTCAAACCTTTCAGTCACAGAAAGGAAGATGATTAGTGCATATGTTAGAAAGGAGGGCTCCCTCTTTTATTAGCAAAGAGTGAGGCTTGAGCATACTATAAGATTAATAAGCAGAATTTTATTACACCCTGTGGGCTGCATAGCTTCTCACCTAACTCCCTGCTTTCCCTCCTGTCCCATCAATCACAATCCCTCCAGGAAGCATTGGCTCTCTCACTGTAGTTTCATTGCTTCAGAGGGGTAGCCGAGTTAGTCTGTAACAGGAAAAACTTACTAGTAGCACCTTACAGATTAACAAAACATGTAGATGGTATCATGAGTCTTTAAGTTGCTACTATACTATTTTAATTGAAATGTATTTTTTTTAAAGTTTTTACTCTTACAGACTAACTTGGCTACCCCTGTCTGGTCATCTGAAGAAGTGGGGTTTGCCCACGAAAGCTCATTATAGCATCTACATGTTTTGTTAATCTTTAAGGTGCTACCAGACTATTTGTTGTTTTTAAAGTTTTTATAGTTTTATTGATCATGATTCATCTTCTCTGTATTACAAGCATTTTATATAAACATTAAATACAAATAACTAATGCCCAGTGTAGTCCAGTAGGCCAGCTTGCCCCTACTATATTCACTTATTTACCTAATATTCTGCTTTATTATATTCTGAAGTAATGCAAAGAACCTACAAGATTGTATCCTGTTCCTTTGGATCGCTTTTCCCTCTTATATAGTCACCTCTTTCTGACAATCTGGTTTACAGAGAACTCATGTGTATGTAACCATCTGTACCGTGTTACTTCATCATCAGGACAATTATGTCAAAGGTAAACTAAAGACATACATTAATAAAAATAAGAAGTCCCATGGCACCCTAAAGACTAACAAATTAATTAGGGCATAAGCTTTCGTGGGCTACAGCTCAGTGAGCTACAGCTAACAAAAACACATGCCCTATTAAATTTGTTAGTTTTCAAGGTGTCACAGGACTTGTTTTTGCTGAAACAGACTAACATGGCTACCACTCTGAGACATGAACTAATAAGCACTTTAATTTTTCATTTGTATTAGACATTCATTTTTAATTTCCTTGCAGAATATTTTCAACATTTTATCAAGCATACAAATACTGCAGAGAAGGGGTCTGTATACATAGATGTCCTCGTGACTTAGATGAGTGGAAAGGGCTCATGTAATGACATAACATATTAAGAAAGGAAGAAAATACAAATTTTCTTTCTTTGTACCATAAACTGGTATCAAATTTAATGTAAATTTTTTTGTTAATGTCCTATTTTGTTTCAGGACAAATCACTCTTTCACAAACCAAGGCCCCAATTCAGAAAACAGTTAAACACATGGTTAATTGACCAAAGTAAGCACTTTTTTTAGTATTTGCAAAATCATGGCAAAAAGGCTGTAAAATACCTTAGGGTCTACACTTAGGCAGAACATAGAGAACAGAGTTTAACCTTATTCTCCATTTCCTGATAAGAAATTGATTTCAAAGTTTTATTGTTAGAAGATTTCATATGCCAAGTATAGCCAAAATAGTAGCAATTGCCTGGCTACCCCAGTAGTTGATAAAATTACTAAAACACTTCATTACTGGTACTCTTTTCAGAAGCAGCATGGCGTGCAGTATAGACAAATGCAATAACCTCTCTCCTTTTTATATGGCGCTGATCTTAGGAGGAGCTCTGGATCCAACAACATTATGGCCAAAACTAAAAGGAGAAGAGCTGATGTGTTTTCTGAATTTTTAACATCAGTTTCCTTTCTGAAATACATTTCTATGCAATAACAAATATGGGATAACTCATTCCTGGTTAGTCAGAGTTAAACTCTGGCACACAGTGACATAAATGTGGTTCCTAGACAACTTGGTTAAAGACTGCTGATTAGCCATGTACTTGATAAAAAGTAAAGTCTTATGCATATTAAAAGTGTTTTCCCAATTCAAAACTGAGTATCTAAGAACTGAGCATAACACACACGAGATTTTATAATAAATACCCTTCTAAAGAACTGCAATTATCCCTTCGAGAGAAAAGCTATAATCATAACCTGAAAACAAAAAATCTAATTTAAACAGGCAAAGTGACCTCACTTTGAGTGACCTCAAAATGTTTGTAGATATATATTTAACAGTAACCTTTATTTTCAGACTGAGATTCATATCAATGCAAAGCAGAATGCAATTATAGTAATATACGAGTGCTAAAAGTTCAAAAGAAAAATAAAATAGGGTTTTAACTATATTCCAAGAACTCAGGCATGCTAAAAAACCAACATTAATTTACTTTTTACATAGTATTAGAGAAAAAGAAAAGCTTCTGTAGTGCAAGAACGAAACCTATACTTCTACAGTTCAATGAACTCATTAATTATTTAGCACTACAACGGTGGAACATTAAGGGTTCAATGGACCTTGGAGAACAGTGAAATGTTATAATGGTGTGTATTTCACAGGATGGTTCTATAGTAGCTGAATCGATTAATGGGAGTGCAATCAGTTTTAAGACCTCACAGGAAAAACAACAAAATGAAAACCACTCATCATTTAGGAAACCACTTCATTAGAAAACACCCAATGATGGAAAAGACAACTAAGGGCATTGGAAGTGGGATTTAGAGCCTTTCCCATATAATTTACCAGCTCAAATTAAGACTAGGTCACTAGTGGCCAGAAGTCATTACTAACAGATGTCAATCTAGTGACATGTGAAATGACTTGATGGTCTCAGCTGAGATGCTAGTGGGCAGCTGTTCAGATCACAGTTGGCAGAGATGTCCAGGACTGAAAAGACACGAACACTGAGTAGTTCTTTCACCTCTAGGCATGGTGTAACCAGAAAAGAGTTAAAGTATGCTCATAGCATGCTGTGAAGAAGTTTGTATTACACCACTTTTCATCCCATTTTAACAGAGTAGATAAGAGCTGTCAGTCCAATATCTCTGATGAATATTAAATTCACTAAAAATATAATTCATTGCTTTGTCTTTAGCCTGCATGGCTTTTATTTGTCCTCTTTTGGGACAATTTATTTCTACAGAAAATTCAAGAAAAACTGTAGGTAATGTCTGTTTGATAGTTCTCTCTTTTCAGTAACTCTGGCCTAAGGAGAAGAATGCACATATTCTGGTGGAAATATTTCCACAAGAAGTAAACTTCCTACACCCCTTGAAAGAACCCACTGTTAAATAGTATTCTTGAATGACATATATCCCAAGATGTGGCTATGCCATAACCCTCTGTGTTGTCACACCCAACCCTCAGTAGCAAGATACCTGTCACACCTCAGGAATATGCATCAGTAGTAGGGATGTGAAGGACTAGTTGACTATCTGATAAGCAAATGCTTTTTGGATAGTCAACTGGATAGTCGACTAATCGCTTTCTCCCTCCCCCACTCCTTCTATCAGAGGGGTACAGGAAGGAGTACTTCAAAGCAGCAGCGCTGCTTGAAGCCTGGAGCCAGACCCTGGGCTCCATGCAGCGCTGCCACTTTGAAACATTGCATGCAGCCTGGGGCTAACTGGGGTGTCCACAGGCTGCACACAGAGTTTCAAAGCAGCAGCTACACACAGAGCCCGGGGTCAGCAGGGCAGTCCCCGGCTGACCCCAGGCTCCATATGGTGCTTTTGCCTTTGAAGTGTACCAACAGCCCTAGAGCTGTTGCTACACTTCAAAGGCGGAGGCTCCCTATTGACTAATCAAATAGTCGATGCAAAATACATGGACTATTGGATTAGTCAATTAGTCGACACAACACCCTTAGTAAGCACATGCTTCATGTTGTGGCATGGATCCATATCCATACTGATTTGCAGTATGCCATGTCTCAAGTTGCAACAGTCCTTCATTCCCATTCCTTAAATACACTGAAATATTTTCTTCCTACCCCTTATCCCTCTAGTCTATAAAGTTCACTTATAATTATATCCCTTTTTCCAGGGTCTTTGAAGTTGTGGTGTGGTTTCTTGAGCCATGATAGAAATGAGCATGTGGGGAGGTCTCCAAAAATAAGATGGTACGAGCACATCATACAGAACAATACTGGTTCTATGGAATAGAGTTCTTTTATCCTCCACCCCCTTAAAGTATAATCCTGATCTCACCAGCAGACTGGCATCATGCAATTTTCCAGTGGTTCCTTCATTTGTCGTCATTAATCTGCTTTCGGTCCAATAAGCCTGGCAGAATAAGCCCTTTCAATTCACATATTCACTTGCCCCTTGTGGTGGGCAAAATATTGGGATATGGATGCCATTAATAGCCCTTGCACAGGTCAGAAAAGATTCTGCCAAAACCAGCTATAATTTCTGGAACGTTGCCTATGGCAACCGCCCGTAGGTAAATCACTTTGTTTAACAGCCTCAGCCCTCATACCCATAACCCCTGCAGTGGACTTTCCAAATCTAAAATGGTTTGTAATGAACCTATTGCTGTCTGGGGTCACCAGCTCCCACAAGGCAATAGCAGCCTGCTTCCGAACCAGTAGGACTTTTCTCAATGGAATATTCTCAAGCATGAAGGTTTGTTTGGTGAAAGTTCCTCACATGGCTCCATGAAGATCTACTTCCTCACGGGGAAGTTCTAAAGCCACTTTTGGTCATTCCTGGTTTCCACTTCCATTTCACTTCTCTCTATTGACTCTCCTGCACCAGAAGCAACAGTGAACGAAAGGGCATGTTGTGGCAATACTGGCATTCGCCATGTCAGTAACTTGTGAGCTGAAGTATCATTGCCATTCAGGAGACAACCAGCTAAAATGTGTCAAAAATTCTACACAAAATTCCATTCTGCATCTCGCCAATTGCCTATTTCACTGCACAACCATTTGTCCCATAATAAGGAACAAGAGCAGAACCAGATCATCATCCCATTGCTCCATGCACTACATTTCCACTACATGCATCTGACGAACTGGGTCTTTGCCCACGAAAGCTTATGCTCCTACACTTCAGTTAGTCTATAAAGTGCCACAGGACTCCTCGTCGCTTTTGCAGATTCAGACTAACACGGCTACCCCTCTGATACTTGACACCATTGCTCCATGTTTTCCACTCCACTTTGCAGCATAATAGGGAGGGGGATGAGAATACAGCTCTAATACTCATATCCACTACACCATGTGTGGATGCTCAGTGCTGTATGGAAAGTGTACACAATCATATACACAATCCAGTACTTGAGTATGCACACTAGTGTAGACAAAGGTTTTGTGTTCTGAGCAGCATAGGCATTGACTCTCTGGGTGCTCCAAGTCTAGGCCTGGAGCAGATGCAAGTGCCTGTGCTGAATAGCACTGCTGTGAAATTTCCAAAGTAATGATTTTTCATTGTTGGAAAATGCCAATGTGTTCAAACAGAAACTATCCACCATTGTTCTGACAATTTTTTACTCAATTTTTTTTTAACAGAAAAAGTTTTGAAATTGTTGAAATATATCAAAATAAAACATTTTAAATACAAAAGAGGTTCCTGAGGTTCACTTTTTATTTTGAAATGTAAGCTAATTATAGGGGAAAAGATTAAAAATTATCAAAATCAAAATGACATGTTAGGATTGATCTCAGCCACACATTTCTTTTTTATTGGGAATGATTTTTGGATTGTGAATATTTGACATTGACTTTGTGTCATGATTTGGGATGGGAAATTTTTCAACATATTGAAAATTTCCACAAGACCGGAAAACATTCAGCTTTGCTTCTGACTCATGGTGGATTAACATTTATCTAACCAGATCAGTGGCATAAGTCAACTGTCTCAATATATTCTATGCTGGATAATTTAGCACTGTCATATCAGGTACCTTTATTGGCAAAGTCAGCAGGGAGATCAAGGACTGAAATATAAGTGAGCAATGAATCCTGTTTTTATTTTGCAAAGGAATACTGGAGTCTAAACAATTGCCTAGTTTGTCTGAAATCTTCAGATGGTGGAGAGTATCAGGATCTCTAGAGGCAGAGAATTTTCGTTATGTCTTTAGAAAACGAATAATCAAGATTTTTTGTTCAAATAATTTTAAGCCCAAATTAATTAGACATTGTAATTATTCGGTTTGCTTTCCATTATGCAGAAATATTTCTTATAATACAAAATATAGGAATTTTACATCACCTGGTCAAATGGCACCATCACTCTTTACAAAACATTGTGGCTACGTCTACACTGGCCCCTTTTCCGGAAGGGGCATGTAAATTTCATGAGTCGTAGTAGGGAAATGCGCGGGGGATTTAAATATCCCCTGCGGCATTTAAATAAAAATGTCCGCCGCTTTTTTCCGGCTTTTAAAAAAGCCGGAAAAGAGCGTCTACACTGGCCCCGATCCTCCGGAAAAAGTGCCCTTTTCCGGAGGATCTTATTCCTACTTTGAAGGGCACTTTTTCCGGAGGATCGGGGCCAGTGTAGACGCTCTTTTCCGGCTTTTTTAAAAGCCGGAAAAAAGTGGCGGACATTTTTATTTAAATGCCGCGGGGGATATTTAAATCCCCCGCGCATTTCCCTACTACGACTCATGAAATTTACATGCCCCTTCCGGAAAAGGGGCCAGTGTAGACGTAGCCCCTATGTATGAAAATGGTTTCTTTCACAATTGCTGAGCCCAATGCACAAGTGACAGTCCTATCGACCAGTCGGGCACAGCTATGCATGAGCAATGTTCTGAATGTGAGCAGCAGATTCTGGTCATCACAGAGCTTCATCCAGGTTACCTGGTTCCATCTACAGGATGACTCCACCAACCAAAGTGACGCTTTGCATTCTTTTCTTAGTCATCCACAAAGATTACAAAAGATACCAAGCCATCCTGAAATGTGCAGCAGTCTCTCTCTCTTTCTAACTTGGCCAATTTAGGAGAACAGCATGCTCTTTGGGATCTGGTAATCCAACATTTGCTTGACATGTCCAGGCCACGTGGGCCTGTTTTTACTAATGAACATCCCCACAAATAGCATATTAGCATGATTTAACACATTCACATTTGTCACCGTGCCTTTCCATCTTCTTCAAAGAATTTATGCAAGTATCTTTTATGAAAGCTGTTTAGTCTTTTGATATGGCTGACATAAATTGTCCATGTTTCCAAGACATACAGAAGGATGGATAACACACATTTCATAAATACAGATTTTCACTTTAGTTGACAATTTGTTATCGTTCCAGGCTCTGTCTTGCAAAAGATCAAAGTTCCTGGCTGCTTTGCCAATCCTGCTAGTGAGCTCAGCATCAAGATCTGCATTGTTGGTAACAGTAGAGCGGTGGTAGTGAAACAGATGAATACCACCAAAGGGGATATCTGGAACTAGTTCTGATGATTTTTGGTGCATGATGACAGTCCTCTTCAAACTTACTGCTAGTCCAAAGATTTGGTAATAAGATGTAGATCATCAACAATGAGCCACAAGTGCTGCATCATCTGCAGACTACAGTCCCCTTTATTTTAACTCTGAATCTTGTATTATTAAACAAAGCTACATCATGTCTAGTGCTAAGATAGACATCCTCTCAAACACGACAAAACACACGGGCTGTGTCTAGACTGGCCAGTTTTTCCGGAAAATCAGCAGCTTTTCCGGAAAAACTTGCCAGCTGTCTACACTGGCCACTTGAATTTCCGCAAAAGCACTGACCTCCTACTGTAAGAAATCAGTGCTTTTTGCGGAAATACTATGCTGCTCCCGTTTGGGCAAAAGTCCCTTTTGCGCAAAAGTTTTGCACAAAAGGGCCAGTGTAGACAGCTGAGATTTGTTTTCCGCAAAAAAGCCCCGATCGCGAAAATGGAGATCAGGGCATTTTTGCAGAAAAGCACGTCTAGATTGGCTACGGACGCTTTTTCGCAAAAAGTGCTTTTGCGGAAAAGCGTCCGTGCCAATGTAGACGCTCTGTTCCGAAAATGCTTTTAATGGAAAACTTTTCCATTAAAAGCATTTGCGGAAAATCATGCCAGTGTAGACGTAGCTATGCTGAAATAGGAATCAGAAGTAAATATTAAACAATGTAGGAACCAGTACTCAACCCTGCTTCACTCCACTGATGGTATTATACAAGTCAGACTCTTGGTTTTTGTACACTACAGTTGCCTTCGTGCCATCTGTGACGGGGCGGACAGTCCCTGCACTGACAGACAGAGGGTAGCCCAGGCCCAGCTGGCTGAGAAGGCCCCACCCCTCCAACCCTGCTGGGCATGCTCCCAGCAGAGGCCGGGTATAAAAGCAGAGGGAGCCCTGCAGTCAAGGAGTCCGCAGGGTGAGGGGATAGACCAGGCTGGGCCAGTGTTTCTGCAGCTGCTGAGACCGGAGTCGCTGACCATGTCTGACCCTGACACAGAGAAAGCAGCCGCCGACCCAGGGTGGCAGGAGCACGCCCACAACCCCGGCAGGTACGGCCTCAGAGGCGAATGGGCCCAGGGAAACCGGGGCATGGTAGGAAGCAGCCCAGGGCAAAGGATACAAAGTTTGGCTCAGCGTGTATCGGCCAGATTCCCCGCTGAGCCGGCAGGAGCCATAGGCCCTGCCCAAAGGGCCCTGGGCTGGGACCTGGTGGAGAGGGAGGGTCCGGGTCCCCCTACGACCCATTCCCCCTGCCCGGGATAATCAAACCCTGGGTGAGGAGAGGCTTCTCCAAGCGGCTAGGCCTCTAGTACCGTATATGCCCTGAGAGAGGGGCCTGGATTGAGACACGGGCCAGGAGAAGGGGGCCGCAACTCCCATCAGGGGCGTACCCCCTGACACCATCATATAAGGACTTCACAAGGTTTAGCAACACAGATGAACAAGCCAGCTTCTTCAGAACAATGTAAAGCTATGACTAATTGCGTCAAAGGCCTTTGTTAAATTTAAAAAAGGGCATGTATAGTGGAATAACCTTCTTTTTGCACTTTTCTTGCAATTGTCTCACAGAGAAGATCAGACCAGAAGCCATTCAGTCTTTCAAGATAGATTTTCACAGCTGAAGTTTGAAGTCTAGGTAGATAAATACAACTTAAGGTTTTTCCCACACTGTTATGTAGAGACATTCTTTGTGATTATTAAAAATCACTTCTGTCATCTTCTTTTTTATGGAGTTCAATGAAAGAGTCCTTAAAATGTTATGAAATAGTTTCTTCCTTTCGAGAGAGTAACAGCACCTCTTGCAATGTTTGCAGCAGGTCTTTGCACATTTATAGATTTCAGCAGGCACACAGTCAGATCCTGAAGCTTTGCTCAAGTTCCTCTACTGTAGGCTTGGTATCCATTGAACTTCTGGCAATTTGTCTAGCACAGGATCTACTACAGAGTCCCTTGAGTACGTCATTCCACAGTGTACAATCCATCACTCCAGTTGCTTCCCTTGTTCAGTTGAAATGTCTTATTCTTTATCTTTGCCTTCTATTTCTATCGTTGTTCTTTGCTGTGTTTATGCTGACTTATTCTTTATAATACAGAATATAGAAATTTCACATTATCTGGTAAGCTCCAGTAAATAAGCTTTTGACTAGGAGAGAAAAGACATGATGAACAAAAGTTTGATTCTGATTCATAATAACTTTGTCACATCAGTCATGCAACTTAAAGCCAGAAATATATCTGCTTCCATAATCGGAATGTGTTTCTAACAAATAATTTTAGTATAAAATTACTTAGCTAGTTGGAGGAATAGCCACGCAGCAAACAGACAGGCAGACATAATAGCCCATTTTTATTTTCTATCCAACTCATTTTATTATCCAAAGGAGTTGCCTGTAGCAGTGGCTTTCCTATTAAGGAAAAGGAACCCACAAAGTGATTTCATTTTTATGACTCCAAAGCCTTTGAAAAACTGACAGCAGCATCATAGCCCTCCACACACATTCCATTTTCATTAAATGGCTAATCTAAAACCAATCAACCAAAACACATAGAATTACTACACATAATAAGAATGGTTTACTCCTCACCAAGAACTCAAATTAAAACAAATCTACAGTAATTACTCAGGTATAAGTGGCCTGTAAAATGAATTTTCCCCCTAGTGTGCTTGGTAAAATGCTGAAGATGTGATGGTCAGGGTATTAACCTTTTATCTGTTGACTAACATTTGCCCTATGAAAATAAACAAACTGCATTATTCATTGTAAAGTTGTTGAATACTAGTGAGGCTATCCAAACGCAGAGATAGAATAAGGTGGCTTTGTCCGATGAAGTCTGACAGCTCTACTACTGAAATTAATGCGGCATAATGCATGCATGTTTGTTTAATCCTGCCTTAAATTACTTATTGTACAAAATAATAGAAGATGAAAAGCCAAATCTTGTTTCAGTAGCATCAAATTATTGCTACTAATTACCCAGAAAAATGATATATTGCAGCCAGTAAATTTCAATGTGATCACTGTATTAATGCCCAGCTAAGATAGCAAATCTTCAAAAAAATCTTGCAATGAACTTTTGAGATGTACAAAAATAAATTTAAATATTATTATGATGAATTAGCAGATGGAGTTTAAAAGTAGCTTTCCCCATACTCTCTAATTCAACCTGCTAACTTCTGTGACAAACTGCTTTGTCTACACAAGAACGGAAATTCAACTTAAGGACACGCCTTTTTTTCCTAGTGAAGACAGCCTGGAGACAGGGTGGAAAACAAAAAGGAACAGCTACACCTGCTGAAGGATTTTATTTAACATGTCTTCTTAATGCAAGGAGCAGCTCTTTGAAGTTCCCCATCCCGCTAGAGATGGTAAAAAAACTGAGTCAAAATTCTGGCGTTTAACAGAAAACAGACCACAAGATAACTTTTTCACAAAAGTTTCATCCTGCTTTTTCATCAGATCTATTTCCTGGTCAGGCCATCAGAGCAATCCTCATTCACCCTTGGAGCAGGGAAATGAATAACTGTTACTTTTTCATCATGATAGCCTCACTAAAAACAATGAGGTTCCTTTAACCGTGGAAGAACTAAGTAGTCTGAGTCTTTTCTGGAAAGGAGGAGAGAGCACTGGGGCTGAGATTTTCCAATTAGGTTTCTAGCCCTATTATCTCAGCACTCCTCCTCTCAACCTGAAATATCAAGGTCCCTTGTCTTAATGAAACACTAACCCTCTTAGGAATTCCCCTTCCCTAGACATCAGCTCCACACTGATGGCCCACAATTCTCAGCTCAAATCTAGTCATGATATTTCCCACAGGCTGGGCTATTCTCAGATGACCCAGGAAGAGATTGTACATCTTTATTATGTTCAACCCCTTCATGGTAAAGCAAAGAAAGGGGTGTATGCACTGTGATTCCATGATCAGTCACACATTTCAAACAGTTCAGGCTAGATCTCCAGCTGGTGAAAATCAGAGACATTCTATTGACCCACTTGAGTAAGCAGCAAAGAATCTCAGATACATGAAAAATAGTTCATGAGCAACTGTTGGATAAAGTTACGTTCACACAATCAAACAATTATGAATACATTGATAAAAATCAAAAGTCAATTTATGCATAACATTTGAAGAGAAGAGGTGGCAAATCTGCCTGATTGGTGCTGCAGTGAATAATCTGTCTATTGCAAAGAAATGACCGTTCAAACAGTATATTGCTACAGAATGTTAGGAATTCCTGGTTTATACTCCTTTGGCTTGAACACACCTCTCAATGAAAAAAGATACTCCTCAAATCAGCACTTTTCAGTGCTGTGTTAGTAATGCAAATAGCCTGGCCTATTTATTGTATGTCTACATCGCATCCTTAACTGAATCTATGTAACAAAATGTCTTTAACAGTGAATTTCAAGCAAGAAAAATGACCCTCCAGAATCACGTAGGGCAAGATTCTCCAAGGCACTAAGGGAGTTTATTTAATTTTTTTATTGCTGACCTTGGCACCAAAAGTGGAAGTGTCCTAATAAAATTTGCAGATGACACAAAGTTGGGAGGTATTGCCAATTCAGAAAAGGATCAGGATATCATACAGGAAGATCTGGACTACCTTGTAAATTGGAGTGATAGCAATAGGATGAAAATTAATAGTGAGAAGTGTAAGGTTATGCATTTAGGGATTAATAACAAGAATTTTAGTTATAAGCTGGGGACATATCAGTTGGAAGTAATGGAGGAGGAGAAGGACCTCGGAGTCCTGGTTGATTATAAGATGACTATGAGCTCCTATTGTGACATGGCCGTGAAAAAGGCTAATACGGTCTTGGGATGTATTAGGCGAGGTATTTCCAGTAGGGATAAGGAGGTGTTAGTGCCATTATACAAGGCATTGGTGAGACCCATTTGTAATACTGTATGCAGTTCTGGTCTCCCAAGTTTAAGGAGGATGAATTAAAACTGAAACAGGTACAAAGAAGGGCCACTAGGATGATCCGAGGAATGGAAAACCTGTCTTATGAAAAGAGACTCAAGGTTGTTTACCTTAACCAAAAGAAGGCTGAGAGGGGACATTATTGTACTCTTTAAATATATTAGAGGGATAAATACCAGGGAGGGAGAGAAATTATTTAAGCTTAATACCAATGTGGACACAAGAACAAATGGATATAAGATGGCTAGTCGGAAGTTTAGACTTGAGATTAGACAAAGGTTTCTAAACCATTAGAGGAGTGCGGTTCTGGAACGGCCTTCCAAGGGAAGTAGTGGGGGCAAAAGATCTAGCTGGCTTCAAGATTAAACTAGATGGCTACGTCTACACTGGCCCCTTTTTCGGAAGGGGCATGCTAATTTTGAAAGTGAGAATAGGGAAATCCACGGGGGATTTAAATATTCCCCGCGGATTTAAATAAACATGTCCGACGCTTTTTTCCCTTTTCCGGAGGATCTCTTAGTCCTACTTCAAAGCCGGAAAAAAAGCGGCAGACATGTTTATTTAAATCCGCGGGGGATATTTAAATCCCCCGTGGATTTCCCTATTCTTACTTTCAAAATTAGCATGCCCCTTCCGAAAAAGGGGCCAGTGTAGACGTAGCCGATAGGTTTATGAAGGGGATGGTTTGATGAGATAACATGATCTTGGTAACTAATTGACCATTCATTATCAGTGGGAAATAGGTCAATGGAGGGATGATAGGAGTTACTATAGAGAACTTTCTGGGTGTCTGGCTGGTGAGTCTTGCCTACATGCTCAGGGTTTAGCTGATCGCCATATTTGGGGTCGGGAAGGAATTTTCCTCCAGGGTAGATTGGCAGAGATTCGCCTTCCTCTGTAGCATGGAGAAGCTGGAGTATTCTCTGCATCTTGGGGTCTTCAAACTATTTGAAGGCTTCAATATCTGAGATATAGGTGAGAGTATTATTCTAGGAGAGGGTGGGTGAGATTCTGTGGCCTGCATTGTGCAGGGGGTCAGACTAGATTATCATAATGATCCCTTCTGACCTTAAAGTCTATGAGTCTCAATGGGTGTTGACTTTGAACTGGAATTGGAGGTCTAAATGTCCTTTGCCTTGAAAAATCTCCCTTTATTGTTTCTTGTTTGCTGGTGTTTAGCCTGGCAACAGCATAATATTTTGCTTTCACTTCGCTAAAATATTTTGCTCTTCTGAACTAATATCACATAAAGAGTATGAATTTCTTCTTTATATCATTGGTACTTTAAGATTTCCCCACAGCAAATTATTGTGAACTGTGATTCCACTCTGAGAAGTGACTATGTAAAAATGGCTGTATCTTATTCAATAAATCACCTTCCCATATGTATTTAGAGACATAGGTGCAGACTTCAGTTACAGAAGTAATTTTCACTGCTTTTTACTCCTGCTCGAACTGTTGGTCACACATCATCAGCAGAATTTTTATCCATACTTAAATTACAAGGTCAATGTAGTTACTCAAATGTAACAGAACCAGAAGTGAGTGAGGTTGTACAGGTATAACTAAAGGTAGAATTTGAGCTGTTAATCTTTATTATCAGTGAAGAACAGGCTCCAGGAAGAACACAGTGTGACTTTACACTCCCAACCCAGATTGAGTTTGTAGAACCAAACATTCCTGAAGTTATCAAGCAAACCAGTATGGAAACCCACAATGTCATATTAATGTGGTTTAGTAGTAGTAGTAATGTGAATCAGGTACTTTTCAGAATACAACCACACTTCCAAAATGCTTTTTAAAACTTAATTAATGGGATTCCAATTTGTATTGAGAGAAGGCTAGACCCAAAGATGAGGTTCTCTACTGTGCCATTTCTCCCTCTGCCTCCCAAATACCGGTGAAGTAAATATTGGGCATAGTAAGTATTTAGAACAAAACATTAAAGACATTTGACTGCTGTATGAGACATGAAGTAAATGGACAGTCTCCTTTTCCTCCCATCACAGAAGACTGACTTTCTGCTCTGTTAAAATTGTGTGAGGCAACAATGTACAGTAGGAAACTTCAGTATCAGGCAAACTGGTTGAAATTATCATACAGAACAGATTAATATGATATAATGGGGGAAGAGTTAACATATCTTTTGTAAAGGGAAATCATACCTCACCAACCTATTACAATTCTTTTAGGATGTTAGCCTTTGTCTCCATGCATGTTATCAGGTGATTGTAGTGTACTTGGATTTTCAGAAAGCTTTTGGCAGGGTCTGTCACCAAAGGCTCTTAAGCAAAGTCAGTAGTCATGGGATAAGAAAGAAGGTCTTCTCATGAATGAATAAACTGATTGAAAGATAGAAAACAAAGCCTCAAAACAAATGCTCATTTTTCATTCTTAAGAGTGGTAAATAGCAGTATTGCATAAGGAGTTGTACTGCAACCAGTGTTGTTCAACATATTCATAAATCATCTTGAAAAATGGGGTAAACGGTGAGTGTGCAGATGATACAAAATATAGTTAAGACCAGACTGATTACAAAGAGTTACAAAGGGATCTCACTAGAGGAGGCAGTGGGCAACACAATGGCAAATGATAAATGCAAAGTAATGTACATCAGAAAACATAATCTTAACTCTTTATGCAAATTGGGGATATCTAAATTAGCTGTGACCACCCAAGAAAGATCCTGGACTCATCATGTACAATTCTTTGAAAACATCTGCTCAATGTGCAGCAACACTCAGAAGAGCTAGCAGTATATTAAGAAGCATTAGGAAATTGAAAGAAAATAAGACAGAAGATATGATGTCAGTATGGAAATCCATAGTACGTTCACACCTTTACATTCACACTTTGAATACTGTATTTTGTTCTAGTCATCCCATCGCAAAAAGATATATTTAAATTAAAAAAAGCTCACTGAAGGACAACAAAAATTATTAGGAGTATGTAACAGCTTTCATATGAAGGGAGATTAAAAAGACCAACACTGAATGGTAGAAGCCTATAAAATCAAGAATGCTGTGGAGAAAGTAAGTATTATTGCCCCCTTCACAGAACACAAAAACCAGGGAGGGTTACCCAATAAAATAAAAAGGCAGAAGGTTAAAAACAACAAATAAGGAAGCACTTGTTCATACAACCCTGTCAACCTACAGAACTGATTGCCAGGTAATGTTGTGAAGGCCAGAAATATAACTGTATTCAGAAAAAGAATTAGATGAGTTCATAGAGAATAACTCAAGATGATAAGGGGTGCAACATCAAGCTCTGGTGTCCCTAAACCTCTGAATGCCAGAAGCTGAGAATGACAGGGGAAGGATTTTTCAATAAATTGCCCTGTTCTGGATTGTATCAGAAGCACTTGATACCAGCCACTTTTGGAAGACAGGATACTGAGCTATATGGACCATATCTTTTAGACTACTGTGAGATGGTGTGAAACTTCTTTAGCAGGAAATCAATATGAATTAAATATCTGAAAGGGACCATAAGGATTTTCAAAGGTCCTTTTGAAACAATGTGAACTTTTAACTTTTGTAGAAGGGAGTATATGCCAATACAATTCTTCTGCTTATCAACCCTTTGAAATCAATGCTCCCTGGGAAAGTACACTTGCTAGTTCAAAATGGATACTCCAAAGGACAACACACATTAAGAAAAGGGTTTTTTTAATAAATAACCTGTATTGAGACTGACTCAGAGCCTTTTTTCTGATCTGGAAAATGGACAGAACATATGGGTCATGTAGGCCTCCAGTCCTTAAAGAAAGATTGGAGGCACTTGGCCTACTGTGATCTCATAAGAGTGAGAGCTTGTTTTGAGCTGAAACTAAAGAACTTGTAACCATAAAGAGATCCCGAGGGTGGAGAGCTAAAATTTTTTCATGCCAAAGCTCATGTTGGAGAATTAGAAAGACCTCTGATAAAACCAAGGCATTGATATAGGTTCTTTTAATGTGGTTTAATGCTCTTTACCTTAAGAGAAAAGTAGACTTGTACAGAAAGAACTGTGTAGTAACTTATATCTGTAAGCAATCTTACCAGTCTCTGAAGAAAAAGCAAACGGAGTGTTCAGGCAGACTGTTGCTGGAAAACGCATGAGAAAAGCAGAGTATTGTTTAACCTGGATATATCCTGGTCACAAGGGCAAAAGATACAGGTCTCCACCCAAGAGAGGCAAGAGCTGGGGAGCCAGAAGCCTGATATTGGGTGCACTTTACTGTCAGCCGACGGTCAGGGCAGTGTGTGTGTGTATGTTTCCGAGAAAAGGTTTAACGTCCGTGTCTTTACTGCTAGGACCGGGGTCCCATCGCAGAGGGTGGCCAGCAGGCCAACAGACGCCCCGAGTTTATAGGAAGAGCTTATTACGCTTCAGATTTTAGCTGCTAGAATTTCATAATTCCTTCGCAGCGGGCAGCCTCGGGGAGACTGAGAAGCGCCCCAACTGAATTTTGCCACCTGGGTGTGACACAAATCCAAACGCCCAAGCTCTCCCTATATCTGTCCCTTTATGACCGGCTGAAGTTCTTTTAAATTGTGCTTGGTTCTGTTACAGCAACTGAAGGAGTCAGGTTAAAGCTTAAACAGTTACAGGTTTATTGAGGAAGCTTATAAATCATATGGTTACAATGGCTATTGCTCTATTTCTTAACTATTAGCAAAATATAGGTCTTAAAAATGGTTACAAAGAAGATAAAGATAGAAAAATAGAAATAATGGTACCAAGTAACAGCTTACTCTTTCTATGTGTACACTTAAGACAGAGGACCACATCCAGGTACCATTTTTACCCCCTTCTGTGCCTCTCGACTCCAGCATGTCAGGCCAGGGCCGGTCCCTCAATTCCTAGGAAAGACGAAAATACGAGGTGGGCGTCCCCATAGAACCTCGGGAGGTCAAACACCTAACCCGACCAGCAGGTAGAGGGTAGAATGACACTCAAAGTGAGTGTGTGCTGGGCTCATCTTTTATAATCATGAGGTCACGTATTTCTCTTTCTTATCTGTCATGCCAATTGATGCTGGTCTGTCTGCTGTGAGACCAGTTCTTACAAGGGAGTTGTGAACTTAATTTACACTTGTAAGAGAGATTTGAGGTGATTAAATTTTGAAGTACTGGACATTGTTTTCTCAGTGGGAAATTCCTCTTCCTGGGACTGTGTGTTCGAATCAACATAGGTGCCAGCCGCAGCCTCGAGGCCAGCTTATTGACTTAGCTGCTCTCTATCCACATATCTGTGTTTCAGCTTCTCAGGATCAGATGAGCCAGCATAGACTATGCTGATATTATTGCTCCTTCTCTGCCCTGTGCTTCAGAGAGGCAAATAAGATGGATGATATGGGGTTATAGTCTGTCTGGCCACATTTACTGAGTCACTGAATAGAAATGCTGGTGCAGTTGCCCTGGACTATGACACTGGATTTACAATGCCTACTGGGCCTGGGCCACAGGTGCCATTTTCAATGCCTATAAGAAAGGGTAACATGAGAAGCTGAAATACATGTCAGAGATAAATATAAGTGGCAATGCTCAGTCCACTTCTTTCATCTACCTCCCTTCCTTTTACAGATGAATTTTGATGTGGCTTCTGTGCTATTTTCAGTTTATTTTCTCTGAGCTTCCTTTCTTTAGTCTATACAATATGTTCCCCTTCCTCTTATGGACACTTCCTCCTCTTATGGACACTTTTCACTGCAGCTGTAATTTAAAAATCCTGATTATTTTGTCTACATGCTTCTCACTCCAACACCGAATATACAAATTGTAAGAAATTGCCAGCACCTTTTATAAACAAATCCTTTTTTAAAAGCTAGATTGCTGACACCACTGAAGGAATAGTTATGATGACTCTCCAAGTTCTTGTCATATAAATTAAATTTACTGGCTCTCCTGACAATAAACCCAGGTCATCTACATCATCAGAAATAGAAATTTTCTGCCAAGATCATGTTCTGGTCATTATTTGACCTTATCAATGTGAAGTTCATTTGATTTTCCTGGAGAATTTTAAATAGAGTGAAATCAAAACAGCAATGATCTACTCAAACTCAGGGTCTTAAATTTTTAACTGCATCTTGTAGATTTTCCAGTCATCTGGTTGCCACTAAAATTTAGGCGAGGTCTTTGGGAAACAATCACCATTCAGACATGACTGATCGGGAATAGAATTACAATTACATTACAATTCAGCACTGGTGCCATAAAATTAAATTAAAAAGAAACCAAGAAAAAGCCCACAGATGAATTACATGTGGAGGAGAGAAGATGAAAGAGGGCATTGAGAAGGAAAATAATGCTGCTTCATTCTGTTCAAAATCCTTCCTTAATGGGTGGATCCCTCACTCCAGTAAAGCACCTCAAATGTGAAACTGATGTATACCACAGACAGAGCTGAACTGACAAACAAAACTAATACTCAGATGTTGATGTTCTATTTGCCAACTACATCGATGGAAAACCTCAAACTAACTACTCTAATCAAAGGAAGTTAGAGACAAGACAACATGGGGTAACTCCACTGTTTTCAATTGACTCCACTGACTTCTGATATACACTATGGTAACAGAGAGAAGAATCGGGCCCATTCTGTACATTTTCATATTTTACTCAATGAGATAGCATCATGGCATGTATCTGTCATTTGTACAACAGTTTCACAGGAACAGCCCCAATAGTTGTTTATTCCAGTATATTTCAGTATAGCACAATGCAGGATACTCATGATCAAAGAAAACACTCCCAAGAGCTCTTCCTCGGTGAGTTCAGGTAACTGAATCCTAGTGTTTTAAGTAAAGTTGTTAAGGAGTCATATGACAGCTGGAACTGCTAAGGACACAGTAACAACAACAGAGTCAAAACTGAATTACAAATCTGCTTATACACCAGTACATAAACACTCTCAGTAAATGTTCAGCCTGCTTAGACCATAAATTTGTACTTTCACTCAGAAGTAAATAGGAACTGACCCAAACCTTAACCCATTGCCAAAACAGATCCAGCTATTCAGCTTTCAGTATCCTCACCCACAACACTCTACTAAATCCAATTTAAAGAATTAACCTAGCAATGAGCTAAAATGCTGACCTCTCTCATTCCGGGGCATGGAGTGAAAAATTCAGTACTATCATGCACAGGGAGTGGGCTAGATTCATTAGTCAGGTAGCATAGAGTGCTTTGAAAGTTTTTTCAGTGGTAAGGCTGGAATTTCTTCTTTGGAGTGACTCTGTTCCTGTCTTTCTGCACAGGAAGCTACATTACTTTCCCTCTTCCTCTTATGGATCCACCCAGGGTATGTCTACACTATGGGGCAAAGTTGAATTAAGATATGAAACTTCAGTTACATTAATTGCGTAGCTGAAATTGAAATAGCTTAACTCAGCTTTTGGTGCTGTCCACGCTGCAGGAAGTTGAAGGAAGAATATTCTCCCTTCAACTTCCCTTATTTCCCAAGGAAGCATGTTTATTGGCATCGACCATTAAATCACTTCGAATTAGCTGTCTTAACTAGACTACTAATTCAAACCCTGGAAGATCGACAGCAGCAGCTTTGATCCTACTCTGTAGTATAGACATACTCCCAATGTCTAACGGAGGTATGCAGACTGGGCAATGCATAGATAATTTACACAATTATGTCTCTTCAGTTAATGCCTGTTTATTAGAACGGTGAGAGGTGCAAGATATATTCCTCTAGCAATGTATTATAAAACCCTGTTTCCTACAGTACTCAAGGGCTAAAGCATCTTATCCTGCAGCAGCTTCTCTTATGGGAAATATTTCATTATTTTCTCTCCATTCCATTCTTAATTCTCTGTAGTATTATTTTACATAAATCTAGCTTTTGACACCTACTATTCCACCCATTTACTCCGCCTATGCCCAGCTTTGTCTGAGATCATTTGATGTTCCTCCCATTTTGGAATCAACCACAAAATTAGAAGTATTTATAAAATACCAACATATTCACAAAGTAATTATCTGTGAACTGCATACCATTGCCAATTTGAATGTTGGTCTCTACAACCTTAATTTGTCCCCCTCATACACACAGGCTATACAACAGGGTAGGGGAGTAAAAAGGGGGCAACTACCCCAGGGCCAGGTGATTCAAAGTGGATCCCAGCTGCCAATGCCACTGCTGCATCAGTGGCAGCACCTGGAGTCCTGACCCCTTTACATTTCCACTGGAGCACTGCACAGAATGCTATGGAAAGCTCTTAGGGCTGCCTGGGGAGGCAGTGGTGTCTCATTGCACACTGCTGGCAGTGCTGAGGGGGGTGCTGTGGTCCAGGCATCACTGAGGAACAGCTGGTCTTGGCCCAGCCCCTTCCACGTAAGGCTCCACCCCTTCTGGGAGAATGGAGCCCCCCCCCCCTTGCCTAGGGGCCTAGCGTGGCTGTCAGCTCCCCCGCAAATATATATATTGTCTTACACTACATTGTTATGTAGTATTTTTTCCACACAATCCTTGCTTCATTCAGTGCACAAAATGAACAGTGCTCACTTAATTTAGTGCCCATTCGATTTTTGTTTTATCTTTATTGTTACAAGTAGTAATTCTTTCACTTTTCAGTACTAAGAAGCCTAAACTGAAGTAGTGTGTCTAGTTTCAGGCACTACACTTCAAAAATATTTGGATAAATTGGAGAAAGTTCAGAGGAGGGGAAAAAATAATTAAAGTCTAGACAACATGGCCTCCAAGGAAAGATTGAGTAAACTAGTTTTGTTTAATCTGAAGAAGAGAAGACTAAGGGGGGAACATGATATCAGTCATCAAGTACATAGAAAGTTTTTCCTAATATCTAACGTAAATCTGTCTTGCTGCAATTTAAGCCCATTACTTCTTGTCCTGTTCTTAGTGGATAAAAAGAACAATTTATCACCCTCCCGTTTAGAAAAACCTTTTAACTGTAGAATAGTTAAGCACTGGAACAAATTATCTAAGAATGTTGTGGAATCTCTGTCTTTGGAGGTTTTTAAGAACAGGTTAGACAAATATCTCTCAGAGATGGTTTATATAATACTTAGCCCTGCCTCAGTGCAGGGGACTGGACTGGAAGAGATGACCTATTGAGGTCCCTTCTAGATCTACATTTCTATGCGTCTGTGATTCAATGTGTGGTCCTACAACTTTGTGCTATGCAAATCCTACTATGAAGACAGAATTGTTATTTCTGCATGGACTTTTCTATGACTCTCTTCCCTATAGTATAGATAGTGAGTACTTCAAAAACATGAATTATGACAAAATCCCTGTGCAGTGAGAGTGATATTATCTCCATTTTAAGTAAGTAATACCCATTAATTTGGGAAGCCCAATTTGAAATCTCAAACCCCTTTCAAGCCAACTGGTTCCCAGTCCCATTCTCCACCCTTTCCTTCACCAGGTTCCAATCCCAGTCTCTCACAGACTCAACCACCAGTTCCAATCTCCTGGCCTAACCAATTCCCATCTCTCTCTAACTCCCAGTCAACTCCAACACTCCTCCTCATCCCAGTCCTGGAAGCCTCATTCAAATCCAGTCTTTTCCTTCTCCCTCTTCCAATTTTTGTCCACACTGCATTTGAACCAAACAGCCAGGAGTGCTGGAACAATATGTATAGTGAGG
The DNA here is from genome assembly GCF_052426305.1 of Pelodiscus sinensis. Lineage (NCBI taxonomy): Eukaryota > Metazoa > Chordata > Testudines > Trionychidae > Pelodiscus > Pelodiscus sinensis. The sequence goes on along the minus strand of NC_143063.1, from coordinate 24,816,623 downwards.
ATGTTCACAGTCATTGAACCAAACAGTAAGCTCTGTATATAATTGAAACATATCAAGCCAGGCAGTGCTGAAGCATCCCCTCTCCTATACTCTGAGTTCCAGAACCTATGCAAACAGCTTCCTCCTCCATGCTGCGTATGCCAGTGGGACAGACCACTGAGCACAAGGGAGAGACTGGCTCCATGCTCTTAGTTCCAGTACCTAACCTGGAGCTCATGGAAGAATAATTACAGGGAAAGTTCTTACAAGCCTCTATAGCCTTACAGCAAGGAAAAGCTCAACCGCTCTGTGAGAATAGTGCATGCACTGTCTGGTCCACACTACAAGCTGAGAGAGTCTTGATCACACTCAGGCTAACTAGGTTATTTCAAAATAAGTTATTTCAAAATAATTACTCCCAAAATAATTATTTCAAAATAAGCTTATTCCTCTTCACAAGCAGGAGTTGTTATTTCAAAATAACAGGTTTGGCACTGTAGATGCTTGCCTTGTTATTTCAAAATAAGGGGAATTATTTTTAAATAACTCTCCAATGTAGACATGCCCTCAGTGAGTATGAAATCTTTAGAGATTTTGGCCACTAAAACTAAAAGTATCTACTGAGCATGCACAAAGAATCTTTTTTCAAAGAATTATCATTTAGCCAAATTCAGGTGGATTTTCACAATGCGTAAAGGCTTCACAAATCCTGACAGAGTTCAAATTTCAAGTCCCTTTCTAAAGCATTGAGATACTTGAACCGTTTAAAGAAAAAATAAATTAAAAAAAATAAATATGCAAAATAACATTTTCTCTTAATCTTGTTCTAAAAAGCAGCTGGACTGATTTGGTTGAAATTTTCCAAAGCAGTTCAGCCTCAGAAAGGTCACATATATACTTTATCTGAGGACTGACACTCTGGAGATCAATCTTCTGGTGTTCAATTTAGCAAGTCTAGTAAGAACCGGCTAAATCAAATGCTGAGGATGCTCCTGACAGCGCTGGAACCCACATTGACTTCCCATTGAGGGATGGTGCCAAAGTTCAGATCAAGGTATGTCAACTCCAGCTGTGCAATTAACATATCTGGAGTTGCATTTCTTAGTTCAAACTTAGAGCACACCTGGCCTCAGAATGGAAAATTTCAGGCCAAAAGGCTATGGTTTAGCAAAGATATAAGCTACTGAAAACAGGTTCTTATTATGGAAATGTCTGGCAACTTTAATAATAGCTGGTGCCATCAGGCAAGATCCTCAAAAATACAAGAACCGATCAGCATTATTCAAGTGGCATTCTCTAGGGGTATGTCTACACTACCACCCTAGTTCGAACTAGGGTGGTTAATGTAGGCAACCGAAGTTCCAGATGAAGCCTGGGATTTAAATATCCCGGGCTTCATTTGCATCTTGCTGGGCGCCGCCATTTTTAAAGCCCCGGTAGTTCGGACTCCGTGCCCGCGGCTACACGCGGCCCGGAGTAGGTAGTTCGAATTAAGCTTTCTAATTCGAACTACCATTACTCCTCGTTCCGCGTGTAGCCGCGGGCATGGAGTCCGAACTACCAGGGCTTTAAAAATGGCGGTGCCCAGCAAGATGCAAATGAAGCCTGGGATATTTAAATCCCGGGCTTCATCTGCAACTTCGGTTGCCTACATTAACCACCCTAGTTCGAACTATGGTGGTAGTGTAGACATACCCTAGGGGGTTTTCTTTTGAAATCACCAGATCCTGGGGCAACTGGCATCTTGGCTCCTCTCTTCCTAAGTAAGCACATTTATTATTAAAGTTAAAGTATTACAGATAAAACATACTAAAAACAATAAAAGAACCTAACTGCATGACAATAAGTTTACCAGAGATCACCCCAACATTAACAAGCACTCTGGCAAGTGAACAGTCATTCAAATCCCACACAGGGATTTTCCTGTAGTTATAAGTGCATAACTCCTTTTGTTCTGAGCAAAACCATTCAATCTTATGGGCCCTTAGTGGGCCATAGTTCTTCTAACAGCTGTAAGGACTGGGGTCTCCTTGGACAAGAGGCACCATACATTTTGTGGGATCAGAAAGAAGGCCCATAACAGTTTGTCAGACTACTTAAGTCAAAAATCCTTTCTTTGCCCATTAGTCACAGGAGAATCCAGACCAAACTGGCCTATTGCTGTTTCTGTGGAGGTTCTGTAACCTAGGAAAATCTGCCAAACAATCCCCATAGTTCTCAGTTCCCAGAGGAACTGTAGCTACCCTTCCTCATGAAAATATATACAATACATGGTCCACAAGGACACACAAGCAATTCATTTCATACAATTGGCTCAAAAAATATCAGATTTAATTCAATAAGGTCCAATCCAATGAGTTCTGACTCAGTTCAACAATACTTGTTCAGAACAGCACAGGAAATTGCCACATCTGTCACAATCAGCACTTAATTTTATCTGGGCACAAAAATTGATTCATGTGTACCTGCAATTATCCGCAATCTGTAACAGCATGGACACAGTAGATTATATTTGGCTAACTCTCAGCTTGTCCAGGAAGTGCTTATCTATTACCAAACTTGAGTATAATTTGCAAATATTATCCCATTTCTAGTCTATAAGGAGTTTGTAGGAGCATGAGATTGTGCAGATTTCCCACTGATAAATTCAGTAGCACTGCAGACTTTCCTACTATGCCAGCCATATTAAGCACGTTTTTGTCGAATTTCATTTGGGATTAAAAGCATGTTACTGGTTTAAAGCTTCTTTTAGACTAAATCATAATTACAGATGTGAGAAGATGAGAAGAATCACCTGGCAGGCAAGCTAGCATTATATTTAAAAAAAAAAAACTTGCCAAGCACAGGCTCACTGGAGACTGTAACAAACCAGAGTCCTGACAGAAAATGGTCTTTTGGAATTCAGCCAGCTCCTTCTCTCTCTGCATCTCTTATGATGAAGGCTGGTTTCAGCACAAGGTCTGTTGGCTCAATGGCTCGCCTTTCACTCACTCCTTCCTGAGAGCCTCCTGGGCTACTGTTCAAACCTCGGAGCAGCTTGCGGCAGATTCCACAGGTAATTGAAGTAGCCTGAGTTCCTTCCCCAGGTCAAAGCACTAATTGCAACAAATATGTTCAACTTTGCAGCACAACTGCAAAACACTGTGGGATCCTAGCCAATTGTTGTTCTGCATATTTGTTTCTTTTAGCAAGCCCCTCTTGTGAATGTTGATTAACAAGGCGCCAGATGTGCTAACTACCAAATGAAAACATGATGCTCTTCCTACATCAAAAATTAAATGTGGCACATGCAGCAATTGCCTGTGTCATGGTGCACATACACACAATTAAAACGATTCTAAAATCAAATGAGAAAATGCTTATTGTTTCAAAAATTCCATTGAATATTTCCTCTTGGAGCAATATTTTTGCTTTGGTGCTAATACAGTCTCAGTTTTACTATAAAACACAGTAGCCACAAGAGCGAATCAAAATGTTTCCATTTGTAAATGCTAATTTCACAAAATCATCACTTTTTGTGTCAACATCTAATCTCATTAAAATTTTTAATGGGAAATTATCAAAATGTTTCATTTGTTGAAGGTGAAACTGAAGCGTTTTGTGGGATTTTATGCAAGACTGAAGTCAAAATGTGAATTCCAGGTAAAACTCAGATCCAAAAAACATAGATCTTTTCAAGGAGCCAGATTCTGCTATCTTAACTCATACTTAGTATCTTACTTAGCAAGAATACGTCTACACAGCAGGGCTAAAGCTGAAATAAACTATGCAACCTGAGCTACGTCAACTGGTAGCTTAAGTTGAAATAGCTTATTTGGCTTTTGGCACTGTCTACGCAGCAGGAAGTCCGAGAAAAACCACTCTTCCTCCAACCTTCCTTACTCCTCGTAAAATGGGAGTTCCAGGAGTTGGAGTAAGAAGTCCTCCAGCTCAAGATTATTTTGACATTATGTCAAAATAACTGCCTGTTGTGTAGACGCAGATGTTAGTTATTCTGAAATAACATTACTGTGTAGACATTCCCCCAAGAGGCCTATTTATAGCGTGAGTTACTACTCAATGTGAGCAAAATGGCTGAATTGGGCGGCTGATTTGCCAAACAAATCTGGGTTCATAAGAAAAGATAATATTCAAACAGATGCTAAAGTTGATGCAGAATATTTTGGCACTTCTTTCTACTGCTCAGATTTCTAGATATGATTTTGAAAACAAATTTTAAGGAGTTTGCATTTTGGCTAAGTTTGATTTCAAAGCCCCCCCAATACATAAAAGTTAATATAGAGTCAGGGATAGCTGCAGTGAATTTTGTAGTATTTGAATCTAAAACTATAAGGTAACTAGAAGATTTATCCAGTGTTGTCCCTTCAGTGTAGGATGGTGAGGGGATGAGGTACAGAAGTCAGGGCAGGGGCTCAGGGATGTGATAGACTCAGGGCAGGTGCTGGAGGTGTGGGAGGTTCAGGAGTCAGGGTTGGGGGGGTGAGGAGAGGCTCAGGGCTGGGGATGGGGGTGCAGGAATCAGGATAGGGGGTCAGGAGGTGTGGAGGGGTGACCGTCAACTGCTCCCTGGGGCCAGCCTGAGGTGGTGGGAGCCATGCAGCCTGGTTGCCAGCTGCTCCCTGAGGCCAGTGGCTGCTCCCTGGGGCTGAGGTGCTTTCTGCCCCCCTACGGTCATTCAGGAGTATATCTAGCCTGCTATCACAACCTTCCCTTTCTGCTTGATAAGAAACAATTGCATTCCACACACACCTGGCACAACCAATCCCTTACTATATTTTAAGTTATGAAAGAAGAATCTGCATACAAAATGTGGTGGTCCTAACTCTTACCGTTTAAGAGGCATTCTTGAGCAAATGTACTCACAGATGGACAAACAGACATACCGACAGACAGACAGGCATGCAAAGTCTCTCAAATATATAGTAGACCAGGAGTGATGACCTAACAATTCTTGAATTATCTAATCCTCTCTTTTTAAATTTTACAACCGGTAATGTCACACCCCTCATGGACTATTATATAACTTGATGTAGTTATTTTGTTTTTAAATGAAAAAATTATAATATATAAGGGTATGTCTACACTACCCTCCTATTTCAAAATAGGAGGGCAATGTAGGCATACCGCAATTGTAAATGAAGCCCGGGATTTGAATTTCCCGGGCTTCATTTGCATAAGCGGGGCGCCGCCATTTTTTAAATCCCCGCTGGTTCGAACCCCGTGCCGCGCGGCTACACGCGGCACGAACTAGGTAGTTCGAACTAGGCTTCCTAGTTCGAACTACCGTTACTCCTCGTGGAATGAGGAGTAACGGTAGTTCGAACTAGGAAGCCTAGTTCGAACTACCTAGTTCGTGCCGCGTGTAGCCGCGCGGCACGGGGTTCGAACCAGCGGGGATTTAAAAAATGGCGGCGCCCCGCTTATGCAAATGAAGCCCGGGAAATTCAAATCCCGGGCTTCATTTGCAATTGCGGTATGCCTACATTACCCTCCTATTTCGAAATAGGAGGGTAGTGTAGACATACCCTACCAGATACGGGAATTGGCTACAATAGAAAAGTGGGAAATTTTAATAAAAGGTTACAAGTCAACTGTTTATCTTTATGAAGCTCTTTATGATTTGATATGAGAAACCCAAAACCTGAGTCCTTAGCATGTAACTACCTTTCAAATAAAAAACTGTGAAAGCTGATGTTTACCACCATAGTACTTGGATGAAAATTGCAAGAGTTCTATTTGATTCAGTTGTGACTGTTACATTTTATATAATGCAACATCAATGTATTTTACGATCAAATAAAAGTATTGTAAAAATATATCCACTGGCACAAAATAGGAACGCATACCAAGCTGGTGCTAAATGTTTTAATTCAGAAACTATGACAGTAAAGTAAAAACTATTGGGCTAGAACTCCAGTGTGACAGAACAATCCTTAGTGCAGCTGGTGGGGAGTGACGGGACACAGAAGGCTTTTATTCAATTTTCTTTCCACCTCTACTCCCCAAACCTGGCAGCTGCTGCATTTGAATCAACCCTTCGACACAAGCTAGAGTAGGCTGCTGTGGCCTGGAATGTTGGCAGTCTGGCCTGGTAGCTAGAGCAGGAGTCAAAGCTAGTGGGCAGAACTGGCGTACAGGTTGAGGAACGAAGCCAAAGGTTAGCATCAGAGTCAACTGTCAGTCACCAGAGCCAGGGTTCAAGACAGCATCAGAATCAGGAATCAAAGCTATAGGTTAGAGTTGAGGTCAAATGCCAAATGCCAGAGCCAAGGAGCCAGCCAGAGTTTGAGTCACAAGACAGAGGCCCAGGCTGGAGTCACAGCTGGTAACAGGATTGCAGGTGAGGTAAGGGAAGGAGGAGAGGCAACTACCAAGCAAAGGCCAGGAGCACAGTGGGAGCAGGAACAAAAGCATGGGTGAAGCAGGAGACAGGAACCAGAAGCAGAGCTGGAAAAAGCAACAGAGCACCATGGGTGGGCTCTTAGTCTTTGTACATTCTCAGTCTACCAAGTCTCAGTAGGCGGTGGCTTTCTGGAGACTCCCAGGCCTGGGTTCAAGAGCTGGGATGTCACACAGCCTTAGTGCTCCTCTGAAGTTCACTGCTGGATAATGGTACTCAAGAGGCTATTCTATAAACCAGACTTGCCAGAGTGAATTACTTTCTGCTCCTGCCCCCTCCTACCAAAGATTCAGCCTCAGAATGGCAAGTACAGTAGGAGAGGGAGCCAAAGGGCAAAACTTGTTACCAAATAATGCTTAATATGTGGTCTATGTGAAATGAACTGGTAGTCTCAGTCCTATTACTAATGGACAACTGTGCACCTATCACACATTAGTAGGCATCTTAGCCAAAGGCAACTTAGTAGAGTTGTTCAGAAAAATCCTGACAACTATTTTTTTTTCCATTGGCAGCTGTTGATATGTCAAAAGAAAGAACATTCGGGTTTGACTTATATGAAGTTTCAGTGGAATCCTGCCTATACTCCATCCTGCCTGTAGGACAGCCTAAGCATTGTCTCTCCCAGCCTGCAGCTCCAGTAAAGCTCACTAGGATGATGGCTCAGAATGTGGGCTCCACTGCCTTTCACAGAGAATTCTGAAATGTTGGGAGTTTGTTTCAAATAGAAATGAAACCAAATTTTAAACCATTGAAATCCTCCATGAAACAGAATCACCTTTCTTCACAGCCCTGTCAATCTTTCACATCCTTATAATTGTGCCCTTTGGGTGGAGGAAAGGATACACTTTTGGGGCACTGTGAGATAAGTGACTGTGTAAGAAGCTGCTAGTCAATCATCCTCCATTAAATCTAACGCTCTATAATTTTTGAAAAAAAAGTAAACGTGTGATTTTAGGCTGGATTCATCAGTCTATCACTGAATTGAATTTTTCTAAAAACCTTTAACTTTAAAGCTTATGTCCATGGCTACAGCAAGTATATCTACTGTATATAATCAGTGTAAAAGTACAGGCACTTCTATTTAATTTGTATCATTTTTGTTTCATTGAAAGATTTAAATGATGTCATAAGGTACTATTAACTTAAGTGTGCTATAGTAAAGATTTACTTTATTGGGAATAATGGAGAAAGACTGCCTTTTAGCTGGTAGTGCTTTGTATACTTGAGTGACAATCAAGCTTACTGTTGTGAGATGGCATCATGTAGTGAGCTATGATCTGCCCATAATTACCTGGTATAGATTTTAAAGGTATGTCTTTACCTCACAGACTCTAGGTTATATTTCTGCCTGGACATAATTACTTTTATATTTGGATTTCTTTCTTACACTGGATAAAAATCAGATAAATGGCATTTGCTGCATAAGACTATTTAACACATTTGCAATCTAAGGCTGTTTATCATGGTAACTGCCAAATTCAGGGTCCTTAGTTAAGTTATTGAAAGATGAGTCATGTTGGAATGGCAAATCGTAGCATTGCTGAAAGGACTGGACTTACTTGCATATCCCACCACATTTTAGACCATACCCCTTTAGGCCAGAGATGGTCTTTGTGCTTGTAAGGCAGTAGAACATTTTGGATCCTACCTCAGTCTAAATAAATGATAACAAAAATAGACAAACCTCACAAAGTGTAGAGTTTGATTGAACCTCCTGGGTATGCAGAATTGGAGTGGAAATCTCACAAGCAAAGAATTTCTAGTGTGTTTCTTGGTACTGTCTATAGTATCTAGGAATCTGATTTGGTGAGGAAGAACCTATCACACTTCCCTATATCTGCCTGAGAACTCACATGAGTAATTCTGCTTATGCTTCTAAAACACTTGTATCAAACTGGACATGCTCACAGATTCAACAGCATTTAGCAGAGTCACTTGGCCACTAGCATTACAAATCCCATTTGTACAGCTTTGCCCTTTTTAGTTACATGATACCTAGCCTTATATTTCCCTGTTCTTAGTAGGGCAAGAAACATCATGGGGTCCAATCCAGTACTGAAGCAAAATTTTAAGTCAACTGAACTTCAGTGCAAGTTTTTTAGCTCAGTCATGGAGTTCACAAGTAGCTCTAAAGCATCATTTTCATGGTGTTTTCAACTTTTAGGCAAAATTCATGTTGACTTTATTGTTGGCCTGATCTTTCCAGAAATAGTAGCTTCTAAAAGTGATTCATCAGTACGTGAACCTCAGAAGGGAATGAGAGCACGTTTTTTATCTACCTATGGTGTTGCTGGTAGGTGCCCAAAAGAGGAAATCTTCAAGCCTCTTTCTTTTAAACTATTAACTTTGTACCCTAGCACAAAGAGGCTGTGTCTAGACTACATGCCTCTGTCGGCAGAGGCATGTAGATTAGACTCATAGGCAAAGTCAAATGAAGCCGCGATTTAAATGATCGCGGCTTCATTTAAATTTACATGGCTGCCGCGCTGAGCCGACCACAGCAGCTGTTTGTCCACTCAGCGCGCTAGTCTGGATGCTCCCCTGTCAACATCAAAGTCCTGTGTCGGCAGCCCCGTTATTCCTCGTGGGATGAGGTTTACCGGGGCTTCCGACAAAGGGCTTTGATGTCGGCAGGGGAGCGTCCAGACTAGCGCGCTGAGTGGACAAACAGCTGATCAGCTGTTTGTCGGCGCAGCGCGGCAGCCATGTAAATTTAAATGAAGCCGCGATCATTTAAATCGCAGCTTCATTTGACTTTGCCAAAACAACAAATCTACATGGCTCTGTTGACGGAGCCATGTAGTTTAGACGTACCCTAAGAGAGGAAGCATGATCCACTGAATAGGGCACACGCTTAGGGGTCAGAGCCACTATTCCTGACTCTTTCACTGACCCGCAGTGTGACCTTCCTTGGGCAAGTAATTTCACCATTGTGCTTCCACTTCTCCACCTGTAAATGGAAATTATGATACCATCTTTGCTTTGAAAGCATTGTGAAATCAATTAAAGAATACTATATATTTTTGCATCATCTATTTTGTCCTACAAGTCTGCAGTTCTGTGGAGCTCATTCATGGCAGCCTCTCAAAGCACTCAGCAAATGTGACTTCTCACCTTCCTTCTTCCATCTTCACTATATTCCAAATATGTTACCTATAAATTCCCAGTGGCAGCAGCAGCAGCAGTCACAGCAGTTTAGCTATTTGTACATTTGAGAGTACAAATCAGATTGATTAAAACTACACGCTGGTGAATATTTATCAGGAACATTTCAGTTGGGGAGAAGGGGGGATTACTCAGCATTTGGTCTGAACCATTTTCCCCTATCCAGTTGATATTCTTATTTAATTCTATACCATTCTACTCAGCAGATGCCATTTCATTTCGCTAAGGAAATATCTTTGCTAAATATCAGAATGGAAGGTTAATATTAGGGTCAGATTTTCAGCTCATGTTAGGTAATCTAACTGCACTGAATTCAATGAAGAGACACTATTTTTAAAATATCCTAATAAGGTGTAAATTGTTGTATCTTATATTGGGGTTTTGAGCTACCACACATCATCGTAGTATTTGAGTGCTTTCCACATAAAAGATATTCCTCTTTATACTGTTTAAGAAATCCATAGAGGTGTGGAGGATCAAGGAAACTAGCAGTAATAAATAGGATTACTGGTACGATTCTTTATTTCAAGCAGGCAAAAAGTCAAGCAGTGTCCCTGAATAGAATGTAAAAATTGTAAAGGAAATTCTGGATGGTTTTATGTAGCTGCTCAAAAACTATGCTAAATCACTCTTAGAAAAAATGATTTTGTATTTTTTCATTCAATCACTTATTTAATTATGACTAAAGTGCCCATTGCTAGTGCTGTGAAAAGCACAAATACACTTGGAGGCCTTAAAGGGTAAATACAATTATGCATTGTAATGAAACCTAGCAAAGATCTTTTCAGCCAATGGTTCAAAGCATTCAGATATGCTTTTGGAGAAGCATAAACAATGCAAAAACCTATAATTGCAATGTCAGTCATGGCGTCCATACAGAATACCAAGTACACAATCATACCTTGCTTGATTTATTTCCAGTGCTCTTTAGCAGAATAAAGAACAACAAAGCTAACTGAAGGAGCACAGTGTCCTCTGCTGGGGGAACTGACTTTGATTTCTTACCTGAACATAAAAGAAACCCTCTGACTCTCATAACCAAAACCGTACTAGACCAATCAATCATTGTTACAAAAATCCCATTTTTCATAACACACACAAAAATAGTAGGAGACAGAACACCATCCTAGAGATATTGCTTCAGTGACTTCTAACATTTCCTACTTGATTAATGGCTCAATAGCCATCACTTATATAATTCACCATAAGTGATCTTAAAATGCCTTACTTTCTCATGCATACTGTCATTATTGAAAAGAGACGATTGAACCATTTGTCAAAGCTAACTAAAAAAGCTCTGAGCAACAAATGTCCTTAATCATTTTTTATCACAATTCAGCTATAATATGTGCCATCTGTAATTTCAGAATGGAACTAGGACTGCAGCATAAGTCAATGGCTCCATTTGATTACTGGATGTTATCAATTCAGCTGCAGGTCTAAAGAGACTTCAGCTTCTTCTGTGGAAAAAACAAACAAACAAGGAATTTTATACCAATAGCTGGGGAACTAAAACTTGCACATAAAAGTCTCCCATTTTAAAACAGAGGCAGCCAACACTGCACTGAAGAATATAAAAGGATTCCACAGCATACATGACTGTGCAATAACATAGGCATTGGCTCTTCAATATTAAATGAAAATATAGTATATGTTTCAGATAAAATAACCACTGCATCTAAGTGAATGGAAATTGAAAAAGAAAACAATAGATGCTTTAAATTTAATTTCACAGAAACCAAATAATTTATTCTTTTAGACCCAAAAAGCTGAAGTCACACCCCATAGCAAATGCTAATCTTAAAATATAAGCAGTAGGAAATACATCTTTTCAACAATGTCTTGCATACACACAATTATTTTACTAGATCTAAGACTGAGATGTGTGGGCTAAATTTTACTTTCAGTTAACCAGTCAATGAAGCTACTCTATATTTACACTCAGTTAAGCTGGAGCAGAAGTGTCTAAGTTTTCACTAAATAACTCTTTAATTTCACTTTATAGAAGGAAAAGTAACTGACAATGAAAAATGCTGCATTTTTTGTAGTTTACCCATTTATTTTATGTAATTTGTAGAATATTTCATTAACAATACTGTCCTGTTAAAATGGCTGTAAATAAAGTAGAAACATTGACTATAGATGCAGAGCCAAAAATCTCCAATAATCTTTGCCCCTTCAAAATTCAAAAGTGCAGCCATCAAGTTGGATGGGGACCAGTGTTGCCCTTAAGCTGTGAGAGATTCAGATGTTGTTCAGCAGATTAGCAGAATGCCCACATGTGTTTCTACTGGTTGTGCACATCCACATGCCTCAGTGTACATAACACATTTTTTTTTGCACATGGATGGGAAAAATTAGAGGGAACATTTATAAGTACCTGGAGTCAAACCCCATAAGCCCCATCATGAGAGCAACATTGGCAGTAAAAATTGCTTCTACTTCTTTGTAATGCCATTGAAGTTGTGCAGAATGTAAAAAGTGAAGAATTTGGCGTTTCGTGCACCAATTGTATCTCAAACTGGTGCTATCTGTGGAAAATTAAAATGTCCCTTTTTATGAACATTCCCTATTTAAAGTCTTCACTGCTGAAGAACACAAGCAGACAGTCATTTGCCAGATTTGATCTGACATCTGAGAGAGGTAATGAGATATAATGAACTTCCAATAGTATAAACAAATGCAGCATGACAATGAAACATCACAAGAACTTTCCACTCTGGAAATCTCAATCCCAATGGTAAAAAAACCCAGATTCAGCATGTGGTAATTTGGGAGAATGCATCTCCCTGACAAAATATATTCTATTATTGTCCTTCCAGTTGGCAAAAGTTTGTGTATTTTTAACTCACTTTTGTCTATGTATGTGGGTGAGATAATATCTTTTATTGAACCAACTGCTGTTGGTAAGAGTGACAAGCCTTGAAGCCACAATGAGCTCTTCTTCAAGTCTGGGAAAAGTTACAACAAAATACAAGGTGGAACTAATTGATTGCAAGGCATCTTTCTAGTTAAATACTTATTACCAAGAGTCTGTATGCTGGAAAAATTATATGAGGAATTAAATTTAATTGAGCAAATTTTCCACTTCCCCAAATGTAATTTTAAATTTTGTTTTCATTCATATTCTGTTAAAATCATGTGGACAGATTCAAAGAGGTGCCATGCTTTAGTTTTGATGCAGGTACTACATCCTCTACTCTTGTTCCAACATCCATTTGAGATAAAATAGGAGAAAGATATACAAATGCTAATTCTCTAGTTTCATAAGAGTCCATGTGGCTAAACAACATTATACTATTAGACCTTTGGCTGTATGGGTCTTTGTCTTGTATTTCCCCTGTCACAGTGATTTGGCAGGCTTTGTTAGACATCTGGCAGAGCTGCTATGTCATACGCCACTAGTCAAAGTGTTCTCTCGGATTATTTATTCTTTTTGCAGTAGAAGCCTTCTTACACTGAGTCTGCCTGACATCAATGAATTCAGACAAATAATCATATTTGTACAACATTCTGAAGCTAGAGTTTCACATTTGTTTTGAGTTTAGTTGGCTTTTTCTCTTCATGTAAATCTGGACAATGAAATACTAAAGTGAACAAAATCAAAATCACTTCATAATCAATCCTCTGTAAACCCTGCTTAGTGGAGGTTGCCATCAGATTCCTTCTTGTTTGCTTAGGGTCTACATTGTCAAAACTCAGACTATCAGGAAACTTCCCCCAGTACACAGAAACATGGTCTTTCAAAAAAAAGGGCTTTTCAAACGTAAAACCACCATCTAGACACAGTTCTTTTTAAAAACAAACAAACCCTTTTTTTGAGGAGTATGGGATCTTTCAAAAAAGGGTTTTTTTCCCCCAAAAGAATCGTATTTAGACAGCACGCTCACTTTCGAAAAGCCCTTTTTCAAAAGACTGTGTGACCACCATTATGCAAATGAAGTGCAGGAAATTCAAATCCCAGCTTCATCTGCAATTTCGATCTGTTTAATTTACATCCCTTTTTTCGAAAGAGGGATGTAGTTTAGACATACCCCGAATGTGAGAGCTCACTTTACATTCCCTGAGCTAGGCACATAAGCAGCATTTCAGCACAGGGTAAGAAATCCATGCTTTCAAACTTGATTGATTTAAAGCTAATGCCATATTGAGGCACCTAGAGAGACATTGATCTTCAGAGGTACAGAAAGCCCATGATTCTCTTCAGGTTAATGAAAGCTACAAGTGCTCAGCACTTCTGAAATTCAGCCGCTTTAACATATGCTTGTGTAGGAGTCAAAATGGAGGAGAGGCCAACTGGCAACAACAAAACTTTCCTCAGACCAAGTTTTAGGAGGTCCAGGGAAATATCTGTAATTAGAGCAATAATCCAACAACAGATCAAGGGCTTGTCTACACAGTGAGGCACCGCGGATTAGAAGGGGTAATTTCTGAAGTGCACTAAAGTTCTGTTCATTAACGGATTCATGTAGATCCTGCTGGTACTCATTAAAAATTGCCTATTTCACTTTAAAGTACTATTGTTTCAAGCAGCACTGTGCTAAAGCCATGAGCAGGGTCTAATGGACCACTTACCCAATTGCACTGGTGTGGTTAGGACTACATCCACACTACAAGCCAGAGGCATGAGTAGGGTCCTTTAGATATAGGTGGATGAACATTAATTCTCCTCTCAGTTTCCAATAAGACAAGTTAGAGGTGTGTTTGACCTGCTCATGGACACATACTCACACTTGCTTTCATCAAGCTAGCACCAGTATAAGTAACCACGGCAGCAGAGGCCATGGCTGAGCTGTGCTGAATAAATACCCACCAATTTCAGGCAGGTTTGTAACTGGCACAGGTTCATTGTGTCTCCGCTGCTGCTGCCCATGCTAGTGCAGATATGCTGTAATTTGTACCAGTGCTTGCTCAGTGAGATCTAGTATAAGGATATGTACATGAGGAGCAGAATCACAACCCCTGGCTTGTAGTGGAGACCTTCATCCCCCAGGTCCACATTACCCCACCATGTAGACAAGCCGTCACTTGAGCATCGAGTGTGGTCATTCCAGAGGGACCAAATGACAAACCTGCTTTGGGCCATTCTTAGACCTTACCTTTCTCTCAGGGAGGCACAGAGAGTCTCTCTCACCCATATGGCTTTCAATCAGTTTGTGACCTCTAATCAGAAGGAATAAAGCAGAGCGGGGTGGGAGTTTAGGCTTTCCCTTACCTCAGGAAACCTGGACAAGCCTTCACCAAGCAGATAAATAATATGTAAAATCTGATTCTGTCAGAGAAGCCCTGCTGCTCCCTTTTTCTCTTCAGGACACAAGCTCCTGAGTTCTCAACCATGCCTCCTTTCCAATGCAGTTTTGTCCAGGCAGTTGAGAAATACATTATCTTTTCTCTCAGGGCACTCAGACTCTAAGGCCACTTCCTCCATTTTTGTCCTGTTCTCCCATAGTTGTTGAATCATCCACTCAGGCTTGCTGTTTCTGATAGGTGGGATGAATCAATGGGCTAACTATAAGCCCCTTTCTGTACTGGTCCACAGCGACATTTGTACCGCTCATCACAGGGCCAGGTTGTCCTATTTGCCTGTTGAGAGTTCTCTGGGACAGGGACCGTCCTCTTACTGTATGATTATACAGTACCTGGCAGAATGGGGGCCTGTGATCACAAATTGATGCTCCTACGTATTATTGCAATATTGTAATCTAACCCCCCCCCACACACACACCTTTTATGGCAATGTGCTGAATGACCCTCGCAGTCCAGCAAAGGGAATATCCAGCAGAGATTCTGCAGTGGATGAAATGTTCATCATTTCATTTGCAGTTCATCATTTTAGTAATTACATGAGGCACAAAGGTTATAAACAACTGCAGAATAGCAAAGAGATGGAAATGTTTAGTATCTGAAAGTTTATTCCAGTGTGAAAGGAATGATATTCCTTTATATATATGTATATATATAGGAACATAAAACTTACTCCAGTGTGAAAGGAGTTATATATATATATATTCCCACATCTCTCACCCTCTGCCTCCCTGGCATACAGGGCTGGCGGATAACAGGAAAATGCCTTTAAATGTGGGGAAAATATATATCAACTATGTTCTGCTGACCGCAACATTTACATTTTTCTTTAATTTCTTTTCTTTTTTTCATTCTACTCCACTGGCCCTATTGTATTTGATAAGTACTTACTGAATCTTGAGCATTAGTGATATCTCAGTAATGATGAATAATGAATCCATCACGTTTATCCTCTCTCTCATTCTCTATATAAATAACAGTCCCTTCTTTCCATCTACCCATCTTTGTCTGACTTTTACTTCCTCTAAAGAGGTACAATGCTCTTTCTTTTTATGAATGTCTCCTTTCCACTTTCTCCTCCTCCTGTCACATTTCCCCTTGACAAGCCTTGCTCCCTTCCTTTCCCTGTTACCTCCCATAAGAGGTCCCTCTAAAATCCATCATTCAATCCTTGACTCCATTTTCTTTTTCCCTTCATTCTCTGTTCTTCTTACATTCTGACATCCTGCTTACTCAAGGTGGATTCAATTCTTTCTTCCATTCCGCCACTGCATGACCTCAGTCTCCCTCATCTCTCTTTTCCACAGCACAGAATCCCTCTCCATCCTTGTACTAAACATGCTTCCTCTCCCTTTCTCCTTCAATTAGATAGGCCCTGTATTTCTCTCTTCCTTCAGGCCACCAAGTCATCTGCCTCACCATGGCATCAACCCCTTGTTGGTTTCCTAGCAATATAGCTATGCCTTCTTTGCCTGACCGACAGTCTCATTTCCATCCCCCACAGTCATTTTATCTATGTTATGCAGGGCAGCAAAACTTTTCTTGATAGGCTGTGCACTATGGCACACAATAACCTGTGGCACCAATTCCTCTCTCGGCTTCTAAATTTCACATGTGAAAATGTCCATGTGGCCAAAATCTAAGAAAAAAACCCCACAACATTTCTTCATTCACAAATTTCAATAAAAATGACATTTTTGCAAAAAATTTTATGAATACATTTTTCTGCCTCTCTCTCAGCTCCAGTGAAACCATCCTGACATACACACACCAAAAGCCAAGAATCAGGTGCTGGAAAACACTTGGAAATATGGGCTATTCTTGTCTACTATATAATGGATCTATGTACTCATCACTTCCCATCAAATTTATTTTGTTCACAGCAGGATTATGGGGTCAGCTTTCCCTCCCCTTCAACAATTAGAACATACAAAAGGGACCTGAGCTCTAAATTTCAGACCTGCATCCAAGCACTTGAAAAGTCCAGGTGTATTTGTATCTGGTGTTTTAGGTTAGGCCTATGCTGGTTTGGAGAGAACAGAAAAGCGTGTGTGTAACTGCATTCAGATACGTAGGTTTTCTGCAGGTGGCATGCATCTACTCAAGAGTCTCATTAGTAGCTAAAGCACAGTTACTTGTGAAATAAATACCTTTCTGCTGAATTTTTGACTCTGGTTATTTGACAAATAATAGTTTCATAAGCAAGAAGGAAATAGCCCTTTAGCACTGGCAGATCCAATATTCCTGATGCTAAATGCTAATGTACATTGCTTTAGTGTAGAGCGCTGGGAAATCACAGCACCAGTGCAGTCTCTTTCTATGAAAAGTGTGAATGATGAATGCACCCGAGTGATGGTTGTATCTGCAGAGCGAGCCTAAGACAGCAGACTGCACACTTTCAAAACACCAGCATTAAAATTAAGTGTTGGCAGCACTGAGAAAAAGGTGAGGATGACAATTTACAGCAACAGGAGGTTCACAGAGTGAGATGCAGCACGGCAAACAGTTTCTTAGGTATCTCTCTAACAGCAGTGCCTGCCAAATGGAACAGGGAATGACAGAATCTGAACGTCCTTAGGGTGGTAAAGTTTAATCAGATCAATCCCTCCTCTGAATAGTGCTCAAAGACTGAAGTTATTCAGAACTAAAACCCTTTAGGAGGCGTTTAGTGCCCTGAGCGGGGGGGGGGGGGAGGGATGGATAGAATTGTCAGGCCCCTGAACAAGGTGGGGGCCCCGGCTTTGCATTTCTGGAAGGGGTGGGGCTTCAGGCAGAAGGGATGGGGTTAGGGTAGCCAGCCTTTAGCGCCACCTGGACTGTGCTTTGCACCTCCCCCTGCCAGTCCTTAGTACCACTTGAAGCATGCTGCCCAGTGCTCCAGTGGCGATTTAAAGGGCCTGTGGCTATGGCTACTGCTGGCAGAGTAATGGTGGCAGCAACCAGGGGCCACGAGCCCTTTTGAATCACTGGACTCTGGCGCAGTTGCTCCCATTGCCCTCCCTATTGGAGGGCTTGGGCCTGGGACTGGGATACCACCTTTTTCCTGTCCAATGTTTTGGCTCCAACCATCAATGACTTGCATAGATTATTGGCTCATATTCCCAGTCTGTGCACTGTCCTAAGAGATGAACAGTGCCTATTACATACCAGTATGAACAACATATAGGTGCCATAATCCACCCCTTTTCCAGGAGGCTCTAGGTCCCTTCCCTTCAACACAGAGATATTGGCACCTTTGGTTCCAGAGTTCCAGTTCTGGATGGTCACTCACACGGGACCCTGATGGTCATACCTGGGTCCATACCTTCCAGCACTGGAGGGGCCTGCAAATCCAGACCTGATGAGAACCTATCAGCTCAAATGCTTTGGCATCAGAGAAAGGGGACATGACAAATCATTTACATGGTTGGAGCCTTAGTTTTCAAGTGGCTAGTGCTAGCCTCAGGAGGCCCTGACTATTCAACATTGTGCTTTATTGGCACAGTATAATTCATTAACAAAGGGAGGATATACCTGCCACTCTCTTCAGAGCTTGGGTCTTTCACCTGAACTTCTCTTCTATGAGGATCCTTCAGCCTCCACCCAAGAAACTATGGTGCCAAGAGAGGAGAGTCAAAAGAGCAGAAGACAGGAGGTGGAAAGAAATAGCTCAAAATAGACTTAGTGGGGCTAAGGATATGGCCCCAAACTTTATAATTAAGCTGCCATGACTTGAAATAATATACACTTCTTTCATTAAGATGCCATTCTCCATGTTATTTATAGTCATTCTTCACATGAGATCCAGCCAAGACATGGGTAATATTTATGTTACTCAGCATGACTGAAAGAAAAACATAAGGGTCCTCCACAACATTATTAATATCCTAGGAATAGGTTGTTTTCTGTTGATGGGGCTTTTTTGTTTTGTTTGGAGGAGGACTTGAGGAGATGGGAGAGGATTTGCACAGCTAAATTGCCTGCACTACATGATAATTAAAGAGAACATTTTATGACTCTGGTATAGTTCAAAAGATGGTTAGTGTCTTTACCAGACCAGATAGGCGTCAATTTTTGCTAGACATTTCTAATTCAGAGAAGCATTAACATATTCTATGTCATGTTTAGTTTGTTACTGCCTAAAAGAGATACATAGAAAGCCCATGCTAGCCTCTAATGGCATATTTAACAAAGTGGGAAATAAAACTCATCTGAAGAAGTGGGTTTATATATATATATATATATATATATATATATTCCACAGGACTACACATTGTTTTTAAAGCTGGGGTTTGGGGTTCGAGTCTCCTCCCTTCCCTGCCCCAGGAACAGCCAGGCAGCCACCAACAACAACTTCCCCAGGGCTAGAGCGGTCACCAGCTAAAGGTAGGGAGGATGAGGTAGCTGCTAAAGTTAGGGAAGTGTGATGGGTCCTTCTGTGGCCTAATATATAAGGAGGTTAAACCAAGCCCTGTAGGAGTTTGAGTGTTTTTCCATGTTGCGTTACGTGAGCGTTACAGATCATTTGAAGTATAATCCTGTTCTTGCAGCTTTCTTTTCTATAGCCTTCGCCAATTTATCAACCTGAATGAGCCCACCAAATATAGCAATATTTCCCAGGACAGTAACATATAGAAAAAGACCCTGTGTTTTATGTATGCCCTTCTGCAACATATTTGACATTGTGGCTACTTGGAACAGCCTGTCAATATCCAAAAGTAAGGCATATAGTACATTTCTGTACTTCTACTTGGATCTACGTATGGGATTTCTTATCGTCTGTGCGTCTCTGTGAATTCCTGACCAGTAAATCTGTTCTACTGATAGATAGGCGCAGTAGGCAGATAAAAAAACCAGAAGAGGAAGCAGCCATAAAGCATATGCTGTGAAGAAGGAACACTCCATAAGATGAACAGTTTCAAAGAATAATCCAAATATACAGCTAGCCAGATGTTCAAAGTCATGACTAAAATTGTAGCACTTGAAACATGCACACTTAAACCACATAAAAATGATCAGTCTGACTTCTTGGTTTAATGGAAGAACAATATCTGTGACCCACAAAGATAAAGTATTAAATGAAGGGATATAGATTTTTATAAAAAAAAATCCAATATATTCAGAAAACTAGATTATGTAAAAGTTCCTCTTTGTAAGTTTTTTTCATCAGTGCTCTTAGCTTGAAATAAAAAAACCAATGGTGAAAAACCATTATATCCCAGGATCCAGCGGCTAATGCTTTATCCATACCCACCTCCCTAACTTCAGCAGTTGCCTTATCCTTCCTACCTTCAGCTGGTGCCAGCTCCAGCCCTGGGAAAGCTGGTGGTGGCTGCCTGGCTGCTCCGGGGCAGGCAGATTGATATGGGGCTGCACTATGGCCCAGCTCCAGCACATGGCCAGGGCAGGCTGTCTGGTGGCTGAGCACACCGCCAGAGCAAGCCACCTGCCCCACCCTCAACCTGCCAGTTCTAGCGCTGTGGAAGCTGGTATAGGCTTCCCAGCTGCTACCTGGGCAGGGGGAACCCAAACACACAATGCTAGGCCCCGGAGGCTGATGTCTTATTCATTAGGCAACCGGAGAACCCACCTGTCATGTCACTGGGATGTAATAGGAAACTGCAGATCATTGTTGCACCCACTCTTGTGTATTTGCCCCAAATTCCGTGCAAAGTGGGCCAAATGAGGTGTCTAATAAAGCTTGTGCTTTGCTAATCCTGTCGATGCTACTCATATATGTGTATGATCTGTGTATGTAAAGTTATTAATATGGGCTCTGTACTTCTATTTAAATGCTTTCTGTCTGGGAGACAGCAATAGGTGTTGACCTCCTATTGTGAGGGGTGATTATTCAGTGCATGGCATGGACAATGGCTCTCAAAGTTGCCACTAAAAACCTGAGGAATCCAGCTGGGAACCTACAGACCAGCAGGCACACTAAGGGGCTATGGACAGGTCACTTGATCATATGATCAGCTCCTGTTTGGGAGGTACTAGCACTCAGGAAAACAATGGATTTCCCTCTGTAAGAGTAAGATTATAAAAGGATCCTGAGGGTGCCTCCATCTTTGTCTTCAATTCTGTTCTTGACTTCAGAAACAGCTCTGCTATGAAGAGAGCCAGGAAGGATCTGATGACCCGTCCTAACATAGGATATACAGGAGACCCCAGACTTGCAACTGCCCAAGTTCTGACCCCCTGCCAAAACCCCCCCTACTTACGTCCTTATCCTGCATTTATGACGGTGCACAGTGCCTATCGTAAATGAGTAATAAACCTGGAAATCTGAATTGTTCAAGCAGATTATTTCTTACCAGGTAAATCAATAGGAAAAAATGATTATGGATGAAGAAAGATATTATCTTGAAGATATTGTTAGTCCTCTTGGCTGTAAATAATTTTGCCTTCACCCATAAATCAGGCAGACCGAGAAAGTATCAGAAAAATTGGGATCCGAGGCCAGCAGCTGGCTTGCTGATTAGTCACTCCTGTTACACCTAAGAAATTGATCCTTTATAGATGAGAGCAGCAGGAAATGGAATGGGGTAGAGTTACCAACTTTCTCATTTTTTAAAACCAAACATGCTCCCCCCACCAACAGGTCTCTTGGTTCCCCCATTCCCATTGCTTGCTCACAGCCTCTCTTCGCTTGCTCACCCACTCGCCTTTTCCTCCTGGATTCATATACCACCTGCAGCACTGGCCTGGAAGCTGAATCAGAGCCTGCCTGCCTGTCCACGAAATGCAAGTCTAGTTGAGCAATGGCTGGTCTAAGTTGATGACTAAGTGCCTTTCCCCCATTACTGGCCCTTCCCAGTTCCCCTATCTAGCAGGTGGCAAGAGAGCAGGCTAGCAGTAGCATTTGCTTACAGCCCCCCTTTTCGAGCACTTATGTAATAATTCTGAAAAAAGAATTAATATTGTATTCAACAAAACATTCAATCCAAAGAACAATGCTGCTTCTATGTCAGTAAACTTGCAATGTTTGTGTGCTGTCTTCTAAAATGTACATTATTCATATTGCTGGCAAATCCTTTCATGCTAATTCACATCAGTTATACACCAGTGCTTGTGTCTGTTTGGTATTAATAGAATTATAGACACATAAGGCTGGAAAGGACTTTGAGAAGTCATCTAGTCCAGTCACTTGTGCTAAAGCAGAACTAAATATATCTAGACCATCCCAGACAGGTGTTAATCTTAAAAAAAAATCTTACAATAATGAGGATTCCACAATCTCCCTTGGAAGCCTATTCTAGAGTTTAACTGTCCTTATAGTTGGAAAATTTACCTTAATATCTAACCTACATCTCCCTTGCTGCAGATTAAACCCATTAGTGCTTGTCGCAGCTAGGTATGGAGTACAATTTATAACAACTCTTAGCATATCTGAAGGCTATTTATCAGATCCCCTCCCCTCCCTCACTCTTCTTTTCTTAAGATTTAACATGTCCCATATTTTTTAAAAACCCAACCTCATAGCTCAGGTTTTGTACAAATTTTATCACTTGTGTTACTTTCTCTGTACTCTCTCCAATTTGTCCATGTCTTTCTTAAAGTGTGGCACCTAGAACTGGACAGAGTACTCCAGCTGAGATCTCCCTCAAGTAAAGAGGGAGACCGCCTGACAATACATCCCAGAAAGATATTACAATAAAAGCTCTGTTATCCAGCATGTAGGGTGAATATGAGACTGCAAGTTAATTGAATATTCTGGCTAACAGACTTACATTTTAGCAATGGAATACCAATTTTCTAAGAATTAAAACACAATAAAATGAAGTATCAAAGAGTATACAGGTATTCTCCAATCCAGTAGCAGTTCACTACAGAGTTCTTGTTTTCATGAAGTGCTTAGGTGTATACAGGTACCATAGTTGTCCAGTAGCCTAGGCGGGGGAAGGCTTTGCCTTTCCAAATGCTAGGCATTGCCCAGTCCACATTCTGTTCCCCGCCCTGCCCCCCAGAATGCTTGCTGTAGGTGTTCTGGGGGCAGAGTGTTGTTGACCCCAGTGCCCACCCTCCCTGTGCCTTAGAGGCTTGGGAGGCTGCAGCCGTATGGCCTCCTCCCACCCTGGTGTTTCAGGGGCTGGGGAGGAGGTTGTCACATGGCCTCCTCCCTTGCCAGTGCTCTGGGGGCCAGCGAGCTGTGCGGCCTCCTCCCTCCCAGGTGCTGGGGAGGCTGGATATGCATGATGGCCCTGTCCCATCTGTTCACTTCCCTGTGGTGGTGAGGAGTAGAGCGTCAATGGACAGAACAGGTGCACCAACAGCCCATGACAGGTACACATTTTCTATATAGTAATTTATCTTATGACTAGGTCCCTGCCAAATTCATAGCCATGAAAAACATGTCCTGGACCATGAAATCTGGTCTCCCACTATGAACTTTGGTTTTTTGTGCTTTTACTTTATACTATACAGATTTCACAGGGGAGATCGGCATTTATCTAATTGGTGGTCCTGAACCAAAAGGGAGTTGCAGGGGAGTAACAGTATTGCCACCTTTACTTCTGAACTGCCTTCAGAGCTGGGCAGCTGGAGAGTGGCAGCTATTGGCTAGGCAGCCAGCTCCCCAGGCTGTTCCACAGCAAGCAGTAGTGCAGAAGTAAGGGTGGCAATATCCTACCATTTCATCCTTACTTTGGCACTTCTGTCTTCAGAGCAGTGGGCAGCAGCTGACTGAGAGCTCAGGTCTGCAGGCAGCAGCACAGAAGTAAGGGTGGAAATACTGTATCATGCTATCCTTACTTTTATGCTTCTGGGAGCAGTTCTGCCTTCTAAAGGCAGTGCTGCCACCAGCAGCAGCACAGAATTAAGGCTAGTAGTACTGCAACCACCTGACAATAACCTTGTGACCCCCCCCCTCCCAGCTCCTTTTTTGGGTCAGAACCCCTAGAATTGTAACACCATGAAATTTCAGATTTAAATAGATGAAATCATGAAATTTACAGGTTTTTAAATCCTATGACTGTGAAATTGACCAAAATGGACCATGAATTTGGTAGAGCCCTATTTATGACACCAATATTGTTGGCTCATATTCAAGTTGTGATCCACTACAAGTGCCAGATACTCTTCAATAGTACTATTGCCTAGCCAATCATTTCATGATGCACAGTACATGGCATATATCCAGATCACTAAAAATACACTTAACACTAAAACTCTACTGAACATAAATGTAATCTTTCTTTGATGATTTAGAAGGTACTTCAGGATCTTGCAGCACCTCGAGGTCATCATCATCAACATCAATTATCATTGTAGATGTAGAAGATGTAGGCGATTTGACTGAAGTGTAATGACCCTATGACATCCTGCAAAATACCTTTTTAGAATAAATCCCTGATTTCAGCTTGTTTTCTTTTCTTCTGCCTCTTTTGCATAGAGAGCAGAATGTACAATTGCATAATGTGTTGCACAGTCCTGGTTACTGGATTGAAGATTTGTTTGGGGAGATATCAGAAATGTTGGTTAATTGAGCTTCCTGGTTAATTGAGTGCCAGATAACAGAGCTTTTACAGTCATCCTTTTTTTCAACTGTATCACATTGTTGGCTCATATTCTAATTGTGATCTACTACAAGTGCCAAATACTTTTCAATAGTACTATTGCCTAGCCAATCGTTCCCTATTTTGTAGTTGTGGATTTGATTTTTCCTTCAAGTATGGTACTTTGCACTTATCTTTATTGAACTTCATCTTGTTGATTTCAGATCAATTCTGCAATTTTTCAAGGTTATATTGAATTCTAATCCTGTCCTCAAAAGTATTGATTTTATAAACATACACTCTTTTTCATCATCCAAATAATTAATTAAAATATAGATACTATTGGATCTAGGACAGACCCCTGTGA
The DNA here is from genome assembly GCF_052426305.1 of Pelodiscus sinensis. Lineage (NCBI taxonomy): Eukaryota > Metazoa > Chordata > Testudines > Trionychidae > Pelodiscus > Pelodiscus sinensis. Next base: position 24,791,935 of record NC_143063.1, on the reverse strand, counting down.
GATTCCAGTACATGTTCCCCCTAGTTTGACAGCAAGCTATTGATAACTATTCTTTGAATATGGTCTTTCAACCCGTTTTGCCCACACCTAATAGACATTTCATCTATACCACATTTCCATAGTTTGCTTATGAGAAACTCATGCACAACTGTGCCTTACTAAAGTCAAGATATATCATGGGTACAGCTTGCCCATCTCCACTAGGTTAACTCAAAGAATCATGATTTGGCATGATTTATTCTTGTTTGCTATTATTTATATATTTATTATCCTCCACATACGTATTTACAAAATGATTGCTGAATCATTTGTTCTGGTATCATTCTGGGTATCAAAATTGGGATGACTGGTCTATAATTCCCTGGGACCTTTCTAACTCTAGGTAGTATGTTTGCCTTTCTCCAGTCCTTTGTTACCTCACCAGTTCTCCATGAGTTCCCAACATAGTCACTAATGCATCCGGGATTGCTTCAGCTAGTTTCTTAAGTACCCTGGAATGAGCTTCATTAAGCCCTGCCAACTTGAATATATCTAACTTATCTAAATATTCTTTAACTTCTTCTTTCCCTATTTTGACCAGCATTCCTCCCTCCTCCTTTAGAATCTTCTTTTTAAATAGAAGAAAATGGTATGTATAACATGATATACCCGCCCAGCTGCTCTTCACTGGAAACATTTCCATTGACATCAAGGACAGCAGAATAATGCCGTCAATCTTTGTGATGTTCCCGTGTCAACGCTCAGCTCATCATTTGCATAGGTCATTGTGCCTCTTATGTCACATTATCTCATGGCATCTCAACCTAGAAGGATCCCTAATTGTTCAGTTGGTGCATTATTCATTCTCCAGAAAGGGGGCGAAACTTCCAAAAGCTTTGCCTGTGTGGCATAGAGGAGAAAGGCATTTCTGCTAGAATAGAATTTAGAAAAGTTTTGTGTTTGACTCGCTTAATAGAGCGAGAGTGCCATCACTCCTGTCTACTGGTAGAATAAGGAAAAGATGCCACAATCATTTAGTTGAAGTCAAAGTAGTGCCACAGTGATCCCCTAAGGCTGCTTTCTGAAGCTGGAAATAAATGATTTTCCCCTTTATTTGCTATGCCAAGAAAAGATAATGCAGCACATTCAGTTAACATTTGTCACTGAAGTACATTATCCCTCCAGGAGTAATATGTGGGAGTAGCACAGACCTAGTGTTTCAAATTAATCAGGGATAGGATTAATCATGCAAGAAATGGAAGTTGAAATTTAATATTGAAAAATAAAGTTAAAGCAGTAGCCAAGTATAATTAAAATATACTTCCTGCCTTTCATTTGTTACCATTTTTAGATATGCTTTAAGAGTTACTCTGCTTTATTAGTTAGTTGGTCCTTGAAATTTGTGTTTTATTAGTTAGTCCTCAAAAATTTTCAGCCAAATATCATGTTAAAACAACAATCTCATTTATTTAAATCCTAGTTAGATATATATGATGCTTTCCCACATTTTCAGCAAAAACTTGTTTTTTTAATTTTTTTCATTGTTTCACCATTATTTGTTAAAATAGGCTCTGTGGTTAGCTACAACCAATTATCACAAACAATAAACCAAAGGAAAACATAGTCCTGGCTCTAGGAGCCTGCAATCCAAACAGATTAGGATAAAAACAGCTACATCATAAGCATCCAGGAACACAGACCTTCAATCAGCCCCGTGCCAACTCTGCCCACATATCTATACTAGTGAATTCATCACTGGAACCAATCACATACGCCTCCAGATCAGAGGCTCATTTAACTGAACATCCACTAATGTGATCTATGCCATCAAATGCCAGCAATGCCCCCACTGCAATATATATTGGACAAACTGGACAGTCTCTACGGCAAAGAATCAATGAACACGAATCAGATATCTGTAAAGGGAACATACAGAAACCTGTTGGTGAACACTTTAATCTGCCTGGTCACTCATTAAGAGATCTTCAAGTTGTTGTTTTGTTACAGACCAATTCCACAAGCCAAATACACAGGAAAGGGTCGGAACTATAATTCATTCACAAGTTTAATTCTCATGCCAATGGTCTGAATCGAGATACCGGATGGTTTGGACATTATCAAACAAACAAACAATGAAGATACCAAAGGTTCCTTGTCTGGGTAGAATCTGGTGTTAGTACTCTTCCTCTCTAATTTATAATTAATAGTTCTTATCTGCTTATTTTAACTATCCAGTCTTTAGGTGCTTATAGACTATGTTTTGCCTGTTACATAGTGTTCTGCTTTCCCTTTGATATATATATATACCCACTGCCTCTTCCCTGTCTCCTTCCCTATTTATTTTTGGTTCTGCACATCCAACACTCCGGTCATCTGAAGAAGTGGGCTGTGCCCACAAAAGCTCATGATACCATCTGCATGTTTTGTTAGTCTTTTAAGTGCTACCAGTCTATTTGTTGTTTTTTAACTTTATCCTGCACAGACTAACTCGGTACCCCTCTGAAGCAACAGGATAAAATAGGTAAGGCACAATCTTCTACTGAGACACAGGATAACATTAGCTTGGCCCAATCAGCTCTTTCATTCGGAGGGAGGCGCATCTGTGTGGAACCTAAGCAAGACCAATGCCTTAAGGCCTGATATTACACCTGCTGAAGTCAATGGCAGTTTTACCACTGATTAAATGGGGAAAGGATTTTGCATGTAGAACTTCACTTTTGTTTGATTTGGGGAAATCTGATTGAAGAAATATTGTTCTGTAAGTCTGGGCATGTTGATTTTCGGGGCGAGCTGCAAGGTACTGTGTTTCCCCCTGGCCTGTAGGGGAGCTGGAAGAAAAGTAATATTGGAAACTACATGGTTTCATTAGTAGAGTTTATTGTACTCAACTCAGGACACTGTCAGGGGGCAAATGCCAAACTCTGTATTTTTATGAGTTTCTCAAGGATAACTGCAGCTTGGAACTGGCCATACATGGTTATTATAAATTGAAATAAATACTTAGAAACATGGGTTTGAGATTCAGGGCTTTACAGAATACAGGGAAGGCCCTAGACAAGGAGATGGTGGGCCTCTGGCATACAGACAGAGACTTGTAAGCACAAAAGTTTGAAATGAAGGAGAGAAAGGGCAACAAAAATGAAAGCAGAGCATTAGGCAAGAGCAGAATGATGCAGAGCCCCAGAGATGAGGACAAGAAGCATGCCCCTGATGTGTTAGGCAAAAAGAAACCAACATAGAGATCACAAGGAGGGTTTGAATTCACCCATTCTTGTGAAGATGTGCATGTCAATGGCAGCATAGAGACTCATTTGATCAGAGTTGCTCATATACATATATTAGCTTTCCTACTGTTCTCTTTCAAGATGTGTGAATCTCAATATCACTAGTTGTTTCGATAGGCATAGCAAATGTTGAAATATGTGGCATCTAGTGCAGTTTATGTTTAAAGCCTCTCTTAGAGCTTTTTGTCATCGGAAATTGTTTAGGCTAGTCCCGATTGGATGAGCCTGTATCCATCATACCACAAAGAAACTGAAGGACCCCAGGCATAACAATGAATGGATTTTGTGTATAAAAAGCTGAAGGTAGAAAAACAACAGCACACCAAGGCCAGGTCTCCACCTGCCACGCTGGAGATAAATCTTCTGGAGTTTGATTTAGTGGGTCTATAAAAACCCACTAAACCGAATGCTGAGGGCACCCCCAGTTGGTGCCAGTTCTCCACACAGTCACGAGGAATGAGGTGGCACCAAGCTCAGTTTAATGTATGTCACCTTCAGCTACATTATTTATGTAGCTGGAGCTGTGTACCTTGTGCCAACCTTCCAGATCTACTATAGATCTGACTTAAGAGTTGTCCCTGAGTAAACTAAGCTTACAATATACATGTAAGTAGTTAGTTATGTCTTAGGAAGAACAATGCAAGTCCCACATTTTCAAGAAAAAAATTATACTGCACCACGTTTCAGTAAAAGAATGACTAATCTGCCTTCCAAATCTGGAACCCATGAATTGGTTTTTGTTATCAGAAATCATAACAAAGTTTCCAAATGCTTATCTGTCCTTCTTACATTGGAGTCCAATGTGCAAATGGTACAAGGCATTGAAATCCAGTGTAAGGCTTTAATTTCTTTTTATAACTACCCCCCCCCCCACCTACGAACAGATCACAGACCCGTACTCAGGGTGTGTGTGAAGGGTATGAAAGCACCCCTCCATGGTCCCCCAAGTAAGCATGCTTCAATTGGCCAGGGAAAGGCAGGAGTCGCATGCTACCTGAGTCTCCCTCCCCCATGCTCTGGCCGGCCAGGGGAAGGCTGGGGCTGATTCTGCCACTTCCTTGGGGAACCATTGAGAGTGCATTCACATCCTTCCAATCCACATTTACAAAAAAAGTGTACACAAACCAGAAATTCCTGCATACGGGCCTGGATTGGCACTACTGCAGGGTCAGTGATAATCAACTCTGTTTCCTCCTACACTCCTGCAGTATCAGTCTACTGGCTAGTTCCACTTTCAGAACCACTCTCCAGAAATTTGTGTTTTTGTGCATTCTGATAATATTCCACCTTTAGGCCAGGGGTCCCCCAGGCCTTGCTTTCTAGAGGCAGAGAATTTCCTTGTCTATTCCAGGAATGAGTTCAGGTGACCCCTGACTTACAACTTCCCCCTCTCACCCCCCACTCCTCTCACCCCCCACTCCTCTCACCCCCGCATTTACAACCATTTTTTTCATGCAAGATAGCTCCTAAAATCCCCTAATTTACATCCGTAAATTACGACGACATCCAGCGCAGACTCTACACATCATCCCAAAACAGGAAACACACAAGGTCAGTCAGACTCACCAGTCTGCAGCTGCTGCTTGACCTGCGTGCATCTCCGCCACATCGGTCTTCACTTTTTAGTTATTTTTGGGCATTATTTGAACTATTTAGTTTAATTTTCCTCCATTTCCGTAGTCAATTTGGGTATTTTTAGGTTATGAAATAGGTTTCCAGGAACGGAACCACCATTTGTAACATTGCGCCTATAGGAAATAAGGGTTCGACTTATGACAGCTTGACTTACAACGGTTCTCCAGGAACCAATTAGATCGTAAATGCAGGAGTCACGTGTATGATAGATAATTATTATAATAAACATCAATTAATTATGTTGGCAGCTGGCTAATTCATGCAGATGCAGTTTCTGTTTACCCTAATTTTAAACCATCACCACGAAAATAAAATTAAAATAATGCCCCTTGAAGAAGAAGAATAAAGAAAACTTTTCCATCCATGCATATCTGTGCTGTGAAGTCTTCTGTGTTTAGTTCTCAATTTATATATGAACGGGGTTTCCTCACATCTTTCCTTTCTTATTCATATGTCTGGAAATTTGACATTTCATGGAATCAGAGTTTCATTAAGTTTTTTAAATAAGCTTAGCCATATATTTAAAGGTGGGTCTGCAGCGTGCTTTTCCTGAATTAACTGACAGTAATCCTGTGTTCTAGTTTTCAAACAGCTCCTTTCTCATTTTAATGAAAAGGATTGTCTAACCTTTTGGTTCCTCTCCCATCATGACAACAAGTAGCTAAAGGAACCAAATATGTAATGCTGCAGCATGTTTTATCTGGTAACATTAGCAATGGCATCACAGACTCAGCCTTTAAGGTCAGAAGGAACAATCATGATCATCTAGTCTGACCTTCTGCACGCGGCAGGCCACAGAACCTCACCCACCTACACCTGTAACAAACCTCTATCATTGATGAAATGTCAGGTAGAGCATTATAATTAGGATATTTGTGATTATTGCTGGAAAATAATCATTTGTATATTTTAATCAATTTGACTTCTTCTGTGATACCTTTTTCTTCTGTCCTATCTATTCACTCAGTGGTTCTTTGCCATTTTTATGCTGTTAAATGTGCCTTGCTAAAAGCTTCCTCTTGCCTTCCCACTGGCAGGCCAGAAGTGTCCTAGTAACAGCTGACTCATCAAGGTGGTAAAAAGAAGAAAACGTTTAAGGTGACTTTGTTCAACAGAGTTCAGATTTCTTTTGGGCAACTTAGTCCAATTGTACACTATACAGATATTGAGATTTTTCAGCATTAAAGCACTTCTTTAACTACACCTCTGTCAATCTATAAGATAGAGAACTGTCTTCAAGTCAGGGAATGAAAAGCTTAATGTAAACAAATGAGAGGTGACTCTGAGGGTATGTCTACACTACCCTCCTAGTTTGAACTAGGAGGGTAATGTAGGCATACCGCACTTGCAAATGAAGCCCGGGATTTGAATTTCCCGGGATTCATCTGCATAAGCGGGGAGCCGCCATTTTTAAAACCCCGCTGGTTCGAACCCCGTGCAGCGTAGCTACACGGGGCACGAACTAGGTAGTTCGAACTAGGCTTCCTAGTTCGAACTACCGTTACTCCTCGTAGACATACCCTGAAGAGGTTTGGAGGTATGGTTGTTAAAAAAGTACCCAGAAATTAGGTGCTTATAAGCCATACTTTAGAGGCCTGCAAATTTGAGTTAGACCTCATGAGGACATGCTGTGCTGTTACATTTCCAGCCCTGACTCTTCTGGTTAGTCTGCAAATACTCTGTAAACAATTTCTGACTACAGCCCCAGACAGAATAAAAAAATTACAAAAGGGATAGTCTCCTCACCTCAAAAAAAGATATGTTGGCATTAGAAAAGGTTCAGAAAAGAACAACTACAATGATTAGGGGTTTGGAATGGGTCCCATATGAGGAGAGACTAAAGAGACTGGGACTTTTCAGTTTAGAAAAGAGGAGACTGAGGGGGGATATGATAGAGGTCTATAAAATCATGAGTGGTGTGGAGAGGTTGAATAAAGAAAAGTTATTTACTTGTTCCCATAATATAAGAACTAGAGGGCACCAAATGACATTAATGGGTAGCAGGTTTAAAACTAATAAAAGAAAGTTCTTCTTCACACAGCGCACAGTCAACCTGTGGAACTCCTTGCCAGAGGAGGCTGTGAAGGCTAGGACTATAACAGAGTTTTAAAAAGAGCTAGATAAATTCATGGAGGTTATGTCCATAAAAGGCTATTTACCCAGGGGGTAAAGAATGGTGCCCCTGGCCTCTGTTTGTCAAAGGCTGGAGGAGGATGGCAGGAGACAAATTGCTTGATCATTGTCTTCAGTCCAACCCCTCTGGGGTACCTGGCACTGGCCACTATCGGCAAAGATGATACTGGGCTAGATGGACCATTGGTCTGAGCCAGTATGGCCATTCTTATGTTCTTATGAGAAAATGTAATATACCTATTTTAATACCAATTTGTTGAAACTTGACATTAAATATGTTTAAATTTCAAGAACGGTGTCAAATTTCTTTCTGTTTCCCTGGATGATTTGTCAGATCCATTTTGCTACTTGATTTTAGGGGTGCACTAGCATCCACTACCGGAGTTAACATGGTTTTGAAACATTTTCCACTTAAACAATAACATACGCAACCTGAGTGCAGCCTGCAGATAACCACTTTTTTTTAAAACATGTATCATTCCTACAGAATGAAGCAAAAAACCCACCTACACAATATACACAGAACTACTCACTGGACCATCAATATATTAAGATTCAAGGGTGAAGTTAGAAATACTAACTAAACTCGAGTTATGTTAAAGTATCTAAAGGTTTCGATGGATCAGTAATTATTCCTCATATATGCCATAAGATTTACAGCAATATTAATCCTACTAAAAACCTGAACAGCTTAGTTATTCAAATAAATCCTTATGCAGGCAGGTAGCAAAAGAATCCAAAACTTGCTTTATTTTTAAGGTGGCACAGCTTAATGTCAGGAATTTCTAAATACAGGCAAAATGAATCCTTTTGTATGAACATTCCATTAGTTAGGTCTGCAAAACAAGGAAGCTCACTCCTAAAAGTTCCTAAAACACTATTAATGCCAGTTTTGTGAAACATTAAATGAGACCAACTCCAGGAAGCAATTTTAGTTCATGCAGTAAGAGGGAAGCCAGAAGAGACTGTGTAGCAATCCATGAATTAATGTGCTGTATTTTTTGATAATTAAGTACGCTGACTATATGTCCCGATTTTTCAGGGAAAGTCCCAAATTTAAATACTCTGTCACAGTGCCCCAACAAGTAGTGAAATGTCCCAGAAAGTCCCACAGGACATTTCACTACTTAATTACACCAGCTTGCACCAGCTTGCGGGAATAAGTGACCAAGAATTGGCACCGTGCCATCACACCTCACACGGCACAGCGGCCTCCTCCTCCTTCCCCAGCATGGTGTGTAAGGCAGCCAGACTGGCTTCTGGTGGCATGCAGCCCCTCCTTCTCTTCATTCTCTCCCTTCTCCCTACAGGACTGCCTCTGCCACGTGGGGTCCTGGTCTGGTGGCATTACCTCCTCCTCTTCCAGGCTGCCTTGGAGCCCCGGAAGGAGCCATGTGGAGCCCAGCTGGGGTTGTGCGGGTTGGAGTTCACTCAGGCTTGGCAGGGGTCAGGTCTGAAGCAGATGCCACCTGTGGTGCTATTTGTAGTACCATATCCAGGTCCTTTACTTCTGATCATGTGTCCATCTTGACCCTGGGAGTACTACCTCCAGGGGTGGGACCTCTTTTGGCAGGGGGTGTGGCTAATAGGGTTAGGGGGTGTGACTAACAAAGGCCAGGGGGTGTGGCTAATGGGCATCAGGGGGCGTGGCTAATATGTCCCTAATTTTGGTTCAGAAAAAATGGTCACCATATAATTAAGTAACAAAATTTAAATAAGTGCTGTACTAGGAATCCACTGAAATCAGTCAGGCTACTGTGTATGATAGGTCTCTGTCCCTGAGAGCACCTAAGGATTTATCTGAATTTGTATTGCCACCTTTAAAAAACACTTCAACTCAGCACAAATGGTACATGGACAAAACCAAATAAAGAGTCATATTTAATAATGACAAAATTAGGTGCCTTTCTATTGAAAGCAATTCAGGTTGGGGAAATGAGATTTGGGGGTTTCTAAAAATTAATGAGGTTCTTAGAGGTAGCCTGAAATTTTTTTTTCTCATCCCAGGGAAAAAAGATTTCAAAAATTTTCCCCCATAGTGAATTCTGCTTTGTCCACAGGAAATTTTACCAGAAAGCAGAAGTAAAGCATGAGATTCAAGCTGAACTATAAGAACAGCATGAAAATGAATTTTTCTATGAGATGAAGTGAGAAAGGCCACTAGAGTGGTCATGAATCAATAGAAAAGGAAAATAAAGCCAGAATTCATTAAAAAGTGTGAGGCAGACTTTTATATGGATTCAGTATGGCCTCTCTATATATGCACACGTGAAATCATGAGCAAATTTGTATCTGCATGTGACAGCTTAGTTCTTTCTTGGAAGGCTATTTTAAATACCCTAACACCTGCTTGTGCTGAGATTTGCATTTAAAAAAATCTCATTTTGCATGCAGACAGCTGTTTGCTATCCCCAGGGGATAAAGTGGGTATTGGGATGCAGACATGACAAGTGTTGAGGAATTGTGTGTGCTTGGTTAAAGTTTAACATTCCCTATGTGCTTTTGTGAAACCCTATGAATGATTTCAGCTTTTTTTCAACGACTGTTAAATGCAGTGATGGCTTATAATGGACATATTGTAAACAGTTTTATTATGAAAAAATAAAAACCAATACTAAAGTTTCAATGAAACCAATGGAAAATGTATTTGGGAACACATTTAACTAACCAATCTTCTTAAGTAACCAAAGTTACACAAATCTTTAATTACTGCAACAGTGCAAACAAAACTGAAAGTGCAACAGTAAGACTATTTCAAATACAACAAGTTGGGGGGGGAGGTTAGGGTTAGGGGCAGACGCATAAAGTTAAAGGCAAGTATATGCCTAGCCTCTGGCACTTCTTGTTCATGTGGATTCTGAGGCTGAAGGCCTCCATTCCAAATTCGTAGGGGTTTTGTAGAGAGCGCCCCTTCCAGACATCCTGCCTATCAGCAGTACACAAAGGCTCTGTCCCTGGTGTCCTGGTGTTTGCAGGGGCTGTGACTGACAGGATAGGGGCCGGGGACAGCTACATATTGTACATCACAGACAAGTCATAAAGGATTCTTTTAATATCTATGTGTGATCTTACCTCTTCTTGTGGGAACCGTAGAGCTTAGTGGCCTGTGTGTGCTAAAAGTGCTGGGTGCATTTGAATTTCAGTCTACTCCAATGCTAACAGCATGAAAGCAGATACAATAGTCAGAGCTATGTTCCAGGTTTGTTTTTGCCATTGTTTTTCTGCTGGACCTATTTCTGTGGCGTGGGAGTGTAAATCTCTGATACGTTCCCTTTGAGGCTACGTCTACACTATGAGTTTTCTCAGCAAAAAATATGCTAATGAGGGACTCATTTGCATGAGTCATGACCTTATTTGCATATTTTCTGCCAATCCATTTTTGTGCTAGAGGATTTTGCACAAAAACAAGCAGTGTGGACATTGTCTTTTTGTGCGAAACCCCCTTTTTCCGCAAGATCGGTTGGGGCATAAGGATCTTGTAGCAAAAGGGGGTTTTGAGCAAAAAGAAAACGTCCACACTGCTTTTTTTGTGCAAAAACCCCTAGAGCAAAAACGGATTGGCAGAAAATATGCAAATGAGATCGTGACTCATGCAAATGAGTCCCTAATTAGCATATTTTTTGCTGAGAAAACTCGTAGTGTAGACGTAGCCTAAGATGCCTTCATTTTCACTGATGTTATGCTGAGGCAGATAACTAGGAGGCAGGGAATGGCCTTATTCAAAAAAAGCAAAAGGGCAGACCAGTGTGCTTTACTGTGAAATTATTCCCTAGAACAGTCCCCCACCCCACAAGAACCACAGAAGTAAAAGGACTTTCAGCCTCTACCAGAAGATAGAGCTAAACAGCTATTCCCTGTGATTTTTCAGTCTGAAGTTCTACTCTAACTACCCTGCAGACATGGAGCAAGTGCCAAGACACATAAATAGGGTCCTACAATGGCTGTCAGCTACAGGGCATTTGTATCTCAGAGGGCAGCAGCCCTGTTTGTGCCATCACCAGGTGTGCAATGTGCATTTATACCTCAGGGAAATGACAACATTTCTGTTCCTGTGAGCACCGTCGCAAACTGTTGAATTTTACACAAATGAATGCTTTTGTTATTTGATTCTGCCATAGGGGATGTGACAGACTGTCACTGGCCGTGTTAGAGGGTGCCCTTTTGAAGCAGTATAAAGGGAAGGGTCCTAGTTTACATCCACCAAGAATACTAAACAATTGTAAACACGGATTCTTACATTGCAAAATTCCCTCCTGGGGATCTGACTGATACCAGCCTGAGTTTCTGACTGGAACGCAGACTCTGCCAATGCATGGCAGGAATCAGGGTCCATGTCAGAAGTCCTAAGTTACAGAAAGATCCTGGCTCTCAGGGGGCAGCTCCTCTCCAGCTTCCTCCTGCTCTACCTCCAATGGGTTTTCCTGGTCATCCTGCATTTGAACCCAAGACCTCAGTGCAGGAACCTCTACAGCTTGAGCTATAAAGCCAGCTGGCTGTAAGTGGTCTAAGTACCACTACATGGGACAGTGAATCACACTAGAGGTATGTCTAGACTACATGGCTCCGTCAACGGAGCCATGTAAATTACTTTATTTGGCATAGTCAAAGAAGCGGGGATTTAAATAATCCCCGCTTTTTTAAAATAAACATGGCCGCTGCTCTGTGCCAACGATCAGCTGATCCGACACAGCGCGGCAGTCTAGACATGGATCTGTCAGCCGGGGAAGCCTTTGCCAACCGATCTCGCTGCGCTGTGCTAACGATCAGCTGATCCGACACAGCGCGGCAGTCTAGACACAGATCTGTCGGCTGGGGAAGCCTTTGCCGACCCATTCTGTAAACCTCATTTCACAAGGCATAAGGGATAGGTCGGCAAAGGCTTCCCCAGCTGACAGATCTGTGTCTAGACTGCTGTGCTGTGTCGGATCAACTGATCGTTGGCACAGCGCAGTGGCCATTTTTATTTGAATGAAGTGGGATTATTTAAATCGCCGCTTCTTTGACTATGCCGAATAAACTAATTTACATAATCAGTTGTATAATCAGTAACTTTCCCTGGTAAAGAGAGACGTGGTCCACATTTTTTGTTCTTCAGTATTTACTTCCTAGTCCAACCCTCTGTAGCCTCTTACTTTTTGTAATTCATACCAATTACTTTCCTGTTTTCATAGCTACCCTGAGCAAACTGACAGGAATTTCAGATATAATTCATTTGAACTAAATGAATGGACAAAATTTCTTTTAGTCAAAAAACTTTTTTGTCCAAAAATGTGGAATTATTTTTTGTTTTGCTATGGTGTTTGTGTTAAAGAAAAAAAGATGGAACATTTCATTTTGACATTTTCAAAATGAATCATTTACATTTGTTACACATTTTTGTTTCAAAAGTTCCTTCCATTTTAAAATCAAAACAATTTAAAAATGATTGGAATTGAAACAAAATGATCCATTTCAGGTGAATTTAGCATTTTATAAAAACCTGAAATGCTATCTATATCTATAACTATCTACCTTTGCATTTTCATCAAACTGGAATATCTATTATTCACACAGCTTTACATTGAACCCATTATTTTACAACTTATAAGCCAAGTAACTTTTAGGCTAGACAAAAACAGCGTCTGATTTTGTCCAGTGTCATATATAAACCCTAAAAACTTAAAAATGATTAAGGTCAAAGTTATAGCAAACCTCATGTGTGAATATGAAGCTACTTACAAATCATTTGGCATTTTCTACAGTCTAGATTTTACTCTATTCCTCATTTGGAGCATTTGTTCACATATAGGCTCCAATAATTTAAGAGATACAATGTGTCAGAGCCTTCTGTCTCACCAATTCTAACTTTTCAAAACTGCCAAACTATCTTCCCTGGATAGCAATGAAAATCCTATCATCCTCTCCCCCCTCAAAAAAACTCACCCCATCTCTAGCATATGACCTACTTTCATGAATAATTAAGTAAAGCAGGGCTACTCGACTTTGGAAACCCTGAGGGCCACAATGATACTCACAGCACATGCCGAGGGCCACAAGTTGTGTGTGGTTGCATACGCATGAAAATATATATGCAAATAGCTTCTTTCACACTGATGGCATGAATACAAAGATTAAGGCAAGATTACACAACACACAGGCCCCATTTAAGTCATTTCTGATGATATTAATAAAATGTAACATTTACCCGATTTCCACCCATATGACAGCACTTTTAATGAGCAATGACAGTCCAGGAATTTAACTACTAAAATCCATATCAACAGAAGACCATTATATTTACTATTTTTTTGTTGAGCCCCAGGTGAACCCAAACAGATGGGCTGTGGGCTGCATGAGACCTGCGGGCCACGGTTTCAGTAGCCCGGAAGTAAAGAATGAATTTAGGTTCTTAACAATATCAACCACATCAGCCATAAACTTTCAAAACAGATTATTTTCAAAATAGCTCCATTGATTCCTAGTCTAATTCATTTCCATTCATTTTCAAGAACAGCTGATTATTTATACTGAATTATTTTTTATCATATATTTTTCTTCAAGTCACTGCAAAATATGTACAGCCTATAAAAAGCTAAAATGAGAATATGCAACCTTTCTGTCACTGCCCAGCTCCACAAAAGTCTACTCTTCCATGTTCTTCCCATTATGGAACCTAATGAGGCAAGGAAGAACCTTAAAACAAGCAGGCCTTTGTTGAATAGTTTTGAAACCTAATTATTGTAAAGGGCCTGAGGCTCCTGCAGCTCTGGAACTGCAGTTGTGATGGTTGTCTCTTTTATAAAACTCTCACCATCCCCCAAGCACAGCACACAATGAAACTAACAAGAAGGAGACTAATGAAGGTTCTACATATTTGCAATGAAGTGATGCCGACAGTCACTGTCAATATGTTATGTTTATACCAAAGAAAATGGCACCTACTAGAATGGAGTTCTGGATACTGAGACATCTGTTCCAAAAGGCAGTTTCTTATTCAAACCACTGTTTTTCAGACTATTGTTTCAAAACCTGTGGTGCTTTGAGGCAGGCCCATTGGGCCATGCCAGGACAAATTCCAGCATGGAGGTGGGAAACCCTTCATGTAACTGTAGACTCATATGCACAACAACCTGTTGGAGGTGATGTTGAGCTGCACGGAGATCTGTGATCTGAGAAGGGCAAACAAGAGGAGCACAGTTATTGTGCCAGCCTTTGAAAGGCTGCCAAGTAAACTTTCCTCCACAGCTTGACGGTGTTTAAAGGAGGGAGAGTGTCTTAGCCTTGCCTCCATATTGTGGCACCATTGCAACAATACTTGGGTTTCTTCCTGAAAAGGAAACAGAGAACAGGCTAGCATCTGTCATGTTCCCATTTATCTAAGAATTACTCCGCACCGTATGCTAAAAAGACTCTTAAATGTATTGTGCAGGAGTCTGTAACCCCTACAATTAAATGAACTTGTCATTTTAATTTCCCCCCAATATAAATAGACATGGAAGGATTAGATTTTCCTGGTAACTGTCGGTAAACGTCAATTTCATCACACTCAGTAATGAGTATGAAAAATAAACAAATGAAAAATATGTATATCAGTAATAGATCCAGATAGGCAAAGAAAGAAAAATGCTTCTTGAAAAATTGTTTGGGTTAAGGATTTTTACTTTGCATATTTTGACATGCAAAATGTTGAATTTTTTTCTTTAAACAGTTATAAACTTTAACTCTTTGAATCTCAATATCCACTGTCATTAAATAACTATATTACCCCAACCCTATAATTTACCACAACTATGAACATTTAAATCTATGCAAAAAAAATTTACAAAAAAGTAATATCTATCAAAAATGTAAAAAAAGGAAAAGTGAGTTCAATCAAATTTAAATATAAACAATAGCTAACATTATTGTAAATACAATGATAAGCTCAGATTCTACAAAACAGTATGAAAATAATTAAGTGGTTACAGGTATAAAAATATTGGCAGAAAGTAATATTCTGCATTTTTATGCCTTAAAACAGGGAAAAGATTATTCTTAAAAATTTAGACATTTTATCAAAGAAATTATTTTTTTTTAAATTTCAGAGATATAGGGTGTGAGGAATGCTTAGAAAGTCAAATATTCAGATTTTAAATACCTCTGATGAAGTCTAGCAGGTGAATTTGAGAGGGTCACAAATATTTACAGTGTAAATTATGTTCTATGATTGCATATTAAAATGTTTCTATATTGTGATAAATTTATATAATGCACAAAGTACTTCCCTCCCTTCCCCATTTTGTAGTGGTTGACATACACAACCTGTGAATTTGTTTTGTTCCAGATAACCCTGTTTTAGGCCTGACTCAAGTTACGTGGTGAAAGTACTGCGCTCGGTATTCTGTAGATTTAGCTCCTTTTGTGAATGTTTGCCGAAATTTAGTAAAAGGAATAAAAAATGCTGTGGAGGCAAATAGAGATGTATTTGAATATTTATGAATATTTGTTGTACTTGTGTAATTGTAGTCCTAAGCATCATCATGCACTTACTTTGTAGAGCTGGGAAAAGTTTGGTATGAAAGCATAGCAGGTCAGATTTCAGGTTCATAAGCATAACTGTTTTCAGAAGAATTAGCAGCAATGTCCTGTAATATGTGATAACACCCTTTCTTCTTTCAACATGCTCCTCCAAACACCTCGGCTCTACTGCCAATACATTTGATAAATGCTAAAATGCTAGGCTGTATTACAGGATTCACAGCCATTTGGCATTTTGGATGCGTCTGTTTTGGGCTGTGCAATGTGAGACCTTAAGAGGCCTGACCGTTAGCAAGTACTCTTAGAAAACTAGGCTCCTTAAAGGGGTCTCAAATTGGGTAAGAAAAATAATTGATCACTTTTGAAAACAATTTCTCTCCATGTGACATAGTAATTTTACCCCTAAGAAAAAGGTACATTCAATAAATCGAGAGCTTAAACAGTCAGTCATGCTAAGTATTTAGGAACAAATATGCTATCAAACCAAAGCCTCTGGAAAGAATAAAACTCAAAGTTCCAAAGCTTCTATCATCATCTGCAGCCTCAGCCCCTCTATGGTTACTAGTTCTGGGATGCATTAGCAAAAGTGTTGTAAGTAAGACAAAATAAGTAATTATTCCGTCTGAACTACTCCACACTGATTAGGCTTCACCTGCAGTATTGTGTCCAATTCTGGGCACCACATTTTAGGAAAAATGTGGAGAAATTGGAGAAAGTTCAGAGAACAACAATAACAAGGTCTAGAAAACATGACCCACGAGGGATGATTAAAAGAATTGGGTTTGTTTAGTCTGAAAAGGAGAAAATTGAGAGGGGACATGATAATAGTTTTCAAGTACATAAAAGGTTGTTACAAGGAGGAGGGTGAAAAACTATGACCTCTGATGACAGGACAAGAAGCTTCCATTGCAGCAAAGCAGGTTTAGGCTGGACATCAGGAAAAACTTCCTCTCAGGGGCCGTGTCCAGACTCAGGGGTTTTTTCGGGAAAAGTAGCCTTTTCCCAAAAAAACTTCCCCTGCGTCCAGACTCAAGCCGCGTTCTTTCGAAATTATTTCGAAAGAACGCGGCTTTTCTTTCGATGGCGGTAAACCTCGTTTCACGAGGAAGAACGCCTTCTTTCGAAAGTTCCTCTTTCGAAAGAAGGCGTTCTTCAATGTAAAGAGGCCGTCTTCGAAAGAGAGCATCCAGACTCGCTGGGTGCTCTCTTTCGAAAAAGCAGATTTCTCTTTCGAAAGATCCGCCTGCAGTCTAGACGCGATCTTTTGAAAGAGGCTCTTTCGAAAGATGCTTTCGAAAGAGCCTCTTTCGAAAGAAGCCTGCAGTCTAGACATAGCCAGGGCGATTAAGTACAGGAATACATTGCCTAGGGAAGTTGTGAAATCCCCATCAATGGAGATCTTTAAGAGTAAGTTTGGACAAATCCCTGTCAAGAATGGGCTATATGGTGCTTGGTCCTGCCATGAGTGCAGGGGACCTGACTTTATGACCTCTAAAGGTCCCTTCCAGTTCTAGGATACTGTGATTCTTTGTTGATGCTACTGTTACTATCTAACAAGGTAATATTGTAGGAGTGGCATGTTAAGCTAGTAATTCAGCCACTTAAAATGTGTCCTCCTGGTTATCCTGGCTTGATCAAACAGGCAGCAATCAAAACACTTTCAGTAAAAAAAAGTAGAAGTGAAAATCAAATGAAAGAAATAGTAAGCAAAATCTGCAATAGCAAGCAAACCAAATAGCACAATCATAAACTCTGAGTTGTCCAATAGTCTATGGCATTGATTACAGACTTTCATTCAGAGAATTTCATTTTAAATGGTTTATATGTTTTAGATTTTAGTTGCTTAATTTACAGAATATGTCAGGATAATGGTGACCTCAGTAACAAATGTATAAGCAGAATAGGCAGGGAATGAATGGAAACTTGAACAGAGTGATTCCTATCAAATTGAAAAGTTAAGATCTAAAAGACCGAAATTAAGGCTGCACTTTAGTACTGCTAGGCTCTGAAAAGCAAATCCTGAATATGGGGAGGAGATGAAAATATGAACTTAAATATGTCCTATTTTAATACTACAAAGTTCCTTTCTCCCTTCCCCCATGTCAAGGAAAAGAATCCCTTAATGAATTCTAACGGAATAATTATTACCGGTACCTATGGTAAACAACACAGTTTAGTTAGAATTATCATGAAGCACCAAGAAGTATTTGCAATAACTACGTGTTAACAAGAGTAACTGAAATAAATAACTGCAGAAACTTAAAGTGGTCATGTCAGCAGCTCATGCACTATTGCAGCTTAACCACTCAAGGAGTAGTGTCACCACTTAAATTATTTTCTTAATTTCTCTTTTCCAATAAGGAGGATGAACTGTAAATAATGAAATAAATGGTACAATAGTTCACTGAACCTAAAACATCTAGTAATGCAGACTCCCAATGGCCCAATATTAACAACTGTGTTACTGGATATACCACCAGCATCTCTTAATTTTTGTGACTCCAGCCCTTTACTTACTTTGCTTTATTGTGGGGGGAGGGGACATTTTTGGGTCAGGAGCCACTGACCCACAGAAAAATCAGGCAGGCAGGAGGCAGTAGCGGCTGGAGTGCCAGTGCAAGATACCCAATGCTGCAGGGAGAGGAGCTCTGAGCCCCAGACACCAGATCCAGGCAAGCTGGGGACTGCATCTGGCCCCTGGGCCTTAGTTTCCCCACTCCTGCTTTTACTGTTAAACAAGATATTTTGTGAAAGTTTTGTTCAACCTTAAATATACATGTGTATGTACGTATGTATTTAGATCGACTTTTATTTACAGAAAGTCTGGAAAAGTTTCAGTTCAGGTCCAACCAATATTTTTTCCTGATTTTTCAGAACTCAGAGCAAGTGGGAAAAAACCACCAAAACCTGTTGTCCGTTCAACTCTAAGCAGAACTTCCAATGATGTGTTTCAAACTGAACCTCAGGTCCTCGCTCACCAAATCTCTGCATCCCCTATATACAGTGTGTGAAGAGGGAAATATTAATGAAGGATCAAAATAGGCTCCTGCCCCTTCACCTTGCCCAAGAACCCAGCATGCCTGTCAGCTTGCTTGCTTCTGTCCCAGCTTGGTGAAAATGAGTGAATCTTTGGGAAAGTGAATAATGAATTGAGAAGCGAGCAGGGCTGCAGTGAAGAGCCATGGCAGGGATGCAAAGACGATGCCTGCTTTTTCACAGAAAAAGTTAAGTTGAAATGAGCTGCTGAAAGATCAGCTAAGCTTTTGGGTCATCAATGGAAAGGGGGGAGGTCAGGTTTCAAATAACTCAACAGGAAATTTCTTTTAAAAGTGGTACACATTAAGTTCAACTTCACAAACATATTTTTGCTTTACATTTATTTAGAAAGTGAAATATAAAATACAATGAATCACCCTACACTAAACTTTAATGTGTACAAGGGTGTGCATTAGCAGGCTATTGATACAGTACACAACCGTTGAAGATACATGGCCTTCCTCCTAGAGCTGCAGAGCATCTCCCAGGCATGCAACAGCTGTGTAGCCCCATAACAGACACTGGGAAAAATCCTGGCCCCATTGTAGTCAATGGCAAAACACTGACTGACTTTGGTGGAGTCAGAACTACACTCACTGTCATAGTGGATTGCTCTGTTATTATTACTATTTCCCATCTGGGCCATCAGAGAATGATAATGACTCTCAAGCTGGCATTTCTGATTCAAGCGGCTGATCACATACTGAACTACTTCCACCCTCAAATCTCAAGCTGACACACTTGCATTCCATGTTTCCACACTGTTAATGTTTCATGCTCAACAATCACACCTGTCAACAACACTTTTCAAATTGTGTGTCGTCTAATGCTAAAATGTCAAAAAATATCAAGCCATTTTTAGATAACTTCTGTCATCAGCCCAATTTATATTTTCTAAATGAAAAAAAGTCATAGATTACCTAATTTTATAGATACATATCTTAGGGTGTGCCTAGACTACAGGCTTTTGTTGACAAAAGTGGACTTTTGTTGACAAAACTATACCTGTGTCTACACTGCTGCTGAGTTCTGTCGACATAACGTCGACAGAACTCAGCAGTTTTGTCGACTGCTGTAAACCTCATTTTACGAGGCATAAAGCCGCTCTAATCCAATGACCATCCCCTCTCCCTCCCCAGAGCCAGGCACCCCAACCCCACTCTAACCCAATCCCCCTCCCCCAGAGCCAGGTCCGCCTCCCCTCCCAATCCGAATTCCCCTCCCCTCTCCCAGAACCAGGCCCCCCCTGGCTCTAACCCAATCCCCATCCCCTCTCCCTCCCCAGAGCCAGGCACCCCTACCCCGCTCTAACCCAATCACCCTCCTCTCCCCTCCCCTCCCTTCCCCTTCCCCAGAGCCAGTCCCCCCCTCCCCTTCCTATCTTAATCCCCCCCACCCAACCTTATGCCCAGGTCTAGGAGCCAGAGCTGATGCTGCCTCCATGAGCCTCTCCCTCCAGGTGCTGGGGTGCGTGCGCTGAGCAGCCAGCTTTGAGCATGTGCTGGCTGGGACTCCAAGTGCACCCCCTCAACCCAATCTCCCTCCTCTCCTTCCTCAGACCCAGACACCTCCCCTCCCTGCTCTAACCCAGTTCCCCCCCCCCCCCAACCTTATGCCCAGGTCCCGGAGCCAGAGCTGCCGCCGCCTCCACTGCTACCGCCACGCACATCTCCCTACAGGTGCTGGGCGTGTGTGCTGCATGGCCAGCTTTGAGCATATGCTAGCCAGGACTCCATGTGCACCCCCGCAACCCGATCCCCCTCCCCTTCCTTTCCCTTCTCCAGAGCCAGGCATCTCCACTCCCCCCCAACCCGGCTCTAACCCAATTCCCCTCCCCCCCAATCTTATGCCAGGTCCTGGAGCCAGAACCACCGCCGCTGCCTTTGCTCAGTGGCTGGCTGCTAGCACGTGCAGGCTGGGCTGCTGAGTGCGACCCAGCCTGCACGTACAGGATATAACACAGTACACCGGGGGCCATGAGCTGAACGACACGGGCCATGAGTACACATGCGGCTCAGAGCAGCCCGGCCGTGAGAGCGGATGACCTGAGCGGTTCTGGGTTCCATCCCGGTTCCATCAGTAGCTGCAATTTTTTCTTTGTAAGCTGACATAGGTTTTTTTCCTACCAGTATTATTAAACTGAAGCAAGAGCACATAAAGTGAAGTGCATGCTGATTACATACAACATGGACTGTGAGAGCCATGCGCTCCCTCTGCATCCAAAGTGCTTCTATGGTTCAATCAGTAGACCCAACAAATTCTAGGTAGGCACGCATAATTAGCAAAATTACCCTATCTCAAGAGATCATCTTGGTTACAACCATTTTGTGGCCCACTAAGATGAAGGAGAGCCACGCATGAGGCCCGCTAAAGTTCCTGGCTACGTCTACATTGGCCCCTTTTCCGGAAGGGGCATGTTAATTTCAGAGATCGCAATAGGGAAATCCGGGGGGGATTTAAATATCCCCCGCGGCATTTAAATAAAAATGTCCGCCGCTTTTTTCCGGCTTTTAGAAAAGCCGGAAAAGAGCGTCTACACTGGCCCCGATCCTCCGGAAAAAGCGCCCTTTTCCGGAGGATCTTATTCCTACTTCCTAATAAGATCCTCCGGAAAAGGGTGCTTTTTCCAGAGGATCGGGGCCAGTGTAGACGCTCTTTTCCGGCTTTTCTAAAAGCCGGAAAAAAGCGGCGGACATTTTTATTTAAATGCCGCGGGGGATATTTAAATCCCCCGCGGATTTCCCTATTGCGATCTCTGAAATTAACATGCCCCTTCCGGAAAAGGGGCCAATGTAGATGAGCCCCCCTATGTATAAATATTCTTTTGAAATGAAAGTCACAACCTGTTTATTCTTTAGTGATGTAAGCAGGGGCTGAACTGCTGCTTGCTGTCAGCCAGCTGAAAGGAGGGGTGGGTGTGCCCACTACAGTTGTTTAGCTCTGCAAGGTAATTAAGTGTTAACTGTTGACATGTAAATACTGCTCAGGAGAGAATCTGAGGTGTGGTTATGTAAATCCCATTCAGCCAGGGCTGATGGAAGGTCAGTGTTGGAATGGAATGTGGAGAAGTGTATATAATTTGGGACTGTTGTGGGGGTAACTAATCATGCTACCCCTAAATGTGGGAACTGTAAAACATGCCACCAGTGCTTGCAGGAGAGACACCACCGTCATGGTAAGAGGTCTTGGAAGAACAAGCCTCCCCCCTTCCAGAGTTGAGTGCACAGAGCTGGGGGAAAGGGTTAAAAGCTTTGAGTCAGCCTGCTTCACACCTGCCAGGTGTGAGCTATAAGACTAGCCCAGCCTGCACCTTTCCCCCTTTGTTTTAAGGACAGACCTCAAGCAGACTCCCCGAGGAGTCTTTTCTTTTGCTAGTCCAGTGAAAGCTGGATTCAGTTGCCAGTCCAGCTAGTGGCTAAAGAATTGAAATCACTGAGAGCTGAAATTACTGGTTTGGCTGAGTGCCAGACCTGTTGCACCAGCGAAGTAATAGCAACCGGCGGTGTGGCATGGAGCGGTGGCAGGCAAGGAGTGGCCATTGGTGGCGTGGCGTGGAGCAGCAGCAGGTGAGGAGCAGCGACCGGTGGCGTGGTGTGGAGCGGCGGCAGGTGCCCAGTGGAGCATCCAGAGGCGTGGAACGAGACAGCTGGTGGAGCATGGTGGAGTTTCGTATAAGGTGCCCCATATCTTTCCCTCCACCCCCATGTCTACCCAGGTTGGGAGGTGAAACCCTGCGGGTGAACTTTGGGACTCTGGGTGGCACGGACCAGGGACAGAGACCTTTGGGGTGTCGGACTTTTTGGACTTCAGGCGATTCTTGGCTGGGGTGGGGGCTTGGCTCATGTTTGGGGTTATGAACTCTGTTTGTGGTGTTTTCCCCCAAGTTAATGCCGTATGACTTCTCTTTCTGTTTCATTAAATGTTTCTTTTCTACACTCAGACTCAGTGCTTGCGAGTGGGGAAGCATTGCCTCTCAGAGGCGCCCAAGGGTGCGTGAATTTCCCAGATTACTGGGTGGAGGCTCAAGCCGGTTCTATGTGTGATGGCCCCAAGATATTGAACCCAGCCCTGGTTACTGCCAGGCCTACCCGGCAGAAGGGTTACAGTTATAGAAAGCTTAAAGCATGGATCACAGGAATGTGATTGCTTCAACCTTCACTTTAGTCAACAGTTGCTTAAATAAAAGTGAAGCCATCCCACACTCTATTACTGGAAGTTGCTCCCTTGTAAGAGATAATTTTCAATTACATCTCCAATTTACATACAGTCTTGGCAGCTGATTTCTGAGGTGACATTTCCAAGAAAACCTCACCATGCTTCTCGCATAGTGCAACTGCAATCAAAGTCGTGATATTATTCTAGTAATTGTGTTAAAAAACTGAAAAAGCTTTTATATCAATGATTTGTCCTCTGTTGAGTATCTACATCAGCCTGAGTCCTCCCCCTTGTAGACACTAACATAGATATGTTTAACGCACAATCGTGAATGGCAATGAAGAAAGGACAAAAGCAATTCCCAACTCTATTCTCCTACATTTCAAACATAAAGAAACTCAAACAAAATGCTCTATTAAAACTGTTCACAATTAGAATATCCATTAAAATTCATAGTCAAGCCCTTATGTCCCATTAATCATTTTCATGGTATTTCCGGTGTACACACGTATATACACAAAACAGCAATCTGCAACACTGGAGATAGAATTAATGGACAGAAGTCACATATTGTTTACTTTCAAACTATGACAAATAATTTATACCCTTACACACAATTTTCACAGGACAATTTTGTATCTTGACTACTGTTAGAATACATTAAAAATGAGTCAAACTGCCTAAAATAATCAGATGGAAGCATGCTTGCTTCTGCAGGCAGCCACAAATCTGATTCTTGATCATTTTAATAGTAATTTAATAATAATTCTTGATAATTCTTTCATTCCTACACTTTTCACAAGCCTGGAAAGGGCACTTTTAAGCTTCTAAAGTTACGTCTATATGGCAATTAAATACCAGCAACTGGCTCTGTCAGCTGACTTGGGCTCATGGAGCTCAGGTTGAGGGGCTGTACAGCTGCTGAACAGATATTCAGATTTGGGCTGGAGCCTGGGCTCTGGACCCCTCTCCCCAGGTAGGGTCTCAGAATTTGGGCTTCAGCCCAAGCATCTACACAAGAGATTTATAGCTTGCATCAGCTGATTTATAGCTTTCATCAGCTGATCCAGGCCAGCTATGGCTGTGCCATAGGTCTTTCATTCCAGCACAGACGGACACTTAAAGTCAAGATGAACACCGCAGATATCAGGTTGAAAATAATAGTATTTTTAAAGTGGTACTGTGCAGGGCTGCCTTTAAAATTATGGGGCCCTTGACAAGTAAGCCTCCCCACCCCCATACGCCACTTGGCTCCTGACAGGAAGCTGGTGCTTCCCTCTCTACACACACACAGCTCCTGCCATGGGCCTGGGGCTTCCACCCTTCCCACCCCCATGTGGCTTCTGCCAGGGGTCTGGGGTTTCCCTCCACACACACACACCACATGTGGCTCTTGCTGTGGGCCTGTGGCAATACACACACACACACAAACTGCTGTGGGCCTGCGGTTACACACACACACACACACACACACACACACACACACGCTCCTCTTTGCTGCCCCTCTGGCAGCAGGGAAAACTCAC
The DNA here is from genome assembly GCF_052426305.1 of Pelodiscus sinensis. Classification (NCBI taxonomy): domain Eukaryota; kingdom Metazoa; phylum Chordata; order Testudines; family Trionychidae; genus Pelodiscus; species Pelodiscus sinensis. Next base: position 24,767,691 of record NC_143063.1, on the reverse strand, counting down.
TAGGTAGCTACTGCTGGCTGAGAGGAGCATGTGCGGGGAGGAATCAAGGAGAAGTCCTGCAGCAGCTGCAGGGAGAGGATGGAAAGGAACCAGCAGAGCTGGTCAGTGCCCTCCTCAAGCATACAGGCACACATGGTTGTGTAGGGGCACCTGAACGTTTGGTGCCCTATGCAGACACATAGTATGCTTAGGGATGGCCCTGGTGCTCTGACAAATTGGTTGAGATACTACTCCATAGCTGAAGCATATTGATAGCAAAGTTTCTTCATAACATGCTGCTCTTATAACTGCACAAGTTCAGTAATACTTAATTTATAGCTTTCATAAACTCTCTGGGATAACGAGAGGATTAGCAGAAGATTAGTTTAGACATCTTGAATCTCTTTAGAGAAAAAAAAGTCATTCTTTAAGCCCCTAAGACTTAACACAGAAGTTATAGACTTCTACAAAAGTTGTGCCTGCCCTTCTTTGCTTGGAGAAGGCTAGGAATGAAAAATCACATTAAACATACATAATTCCAGACCGTATTTTGTATCATGCTCTCTGAAATCAGTACTGAGGAAAATGCTTTACATTCATCACACTCACAGTCTGTGGGACCCCAAGTAAGAATACAAGGTTACTATATGTAATCCATTCTCACTGGCATATGACAGAAGCTATTGAAGACAAATATTTAGACCTTTTGACAAATTAATGTTGACATATGTCTTGACCAGCTCAGAACCATACAGCTACTTCCAGTATAGGATTAAATGTCTTTTAATTACACAGAAATAAATCTAGAGAACTATTGGCAACATGGAATTACACCAGTTTAATCAATCACCATTTGACCCAGCTTTGAACAAAAATAGTTTTATAATTCAGCTTTAGGTATGTACAGACTCACACTAAAGGACTGGTTTTCTCGCATGTGCTTCCTTCGACGAAATTGCTTGTCCTGATTCTGGCAGACTCACATGTTTCTTTCCACCTCTCAGTTTATGTGTGTTCTCTAGGAAAAGAACTTAGAAACTGCTGTAGTGAGGGGGAAATAAATAAATGGCAAGAATTAAAACAAGACGGAAGTGGAAAATGGATACAGGCAGAGTAAAAGGCTTAAACATATAAAGGTGTGTGCAGAAAAGAACAATGGGACCTGACCTTCACTTTGAATAGCATCATCGCACTGAAATCCAGGAAGTACATAGAATAGGGCACTAATCAACATGAGTCATCGAATTGTCACCATGATAAAAATAATTAATTAGGCAATGGTAAAAACAAACAAAATCCTTACATTTGTAAATAAGAGCGGAAGTAAGCACTAGCTAGAGTTAATTTTAAGCTAGTCTTTAAACTAAAGAAGAAGAGCTCATTTAAGATATGACTACCCATTTATTTTAATCTCATATCTGTTTTTCTTGGTGAATGGGGGAGGCTTTTGGTCTCTGATCTTGCAATGGGCAGCGTACAGACAGATCACCCAGATACATGACTTCAGAGGAGCTCATTTTGGTCACAGCAATCTATCAGAATACTTCAATGGCAGGACCGGGGCCAGAGACATCTGGGGTGGGGAGTATCCTCTACTTCTGTGCTCAAAATCCATCTGTCTTGTGTTGGGAGCTACAAGTTGAACCTCAATAGTCCTGTACCCTAAGGGCCTGACTGGTGCTGAATCAGAGAATTTGCCAAACTACCAGAGGTCAATATTGTCTAGCAGCATTTCCAACACTTCCACTGCTCATTGGGATCTTTAGAAGACATTTGGGGGAAAATTAGAGCTAAATAACAACACAGAACACTGAGAGATAGGACTAGTGGCTATAAACAAATTTTATGGGTGTGTCTAAAGTACACCCCTCTGCCGACAGAAGGATGTAGATTAGGCACATCGCTATTCCAAATGAAGCGGGGATTTAAATATCCCGTGCTTCATTTGAGTAGAAATGGCCGCTGCATTTTGCCGATGCGGCACTTTGCCAGCAAAAAGCAGCAGTCTAGGCAGGGATTGGTCAACAAGGAAAGCTTTTTCCGACTGATCCCTTATGCCTCGTGCAACGAGGTTTACAGAATCGGTCGGAAAAGGCTTTCCTTGTCGATCAATCCCCATCTAGACTGCCACTTTTTGCAGGCAAAGTGCTGTGTCGGCAAAAAGCAGCGGCCATTTCTATTCAAATGAAGTGCGGGATATTTAAATCCCCACTTCATTTGCAATAGCAATGTGCCTAATCTACATCCCTCTGCCTAATCTACATTCCCTTCTACATGAGGAAACTTGATCACATCAATGATAAGTGGACATATGGCTACCTAAAATCATGCCGGAACACAGATGTTGTTGTACCTGAGAGTGCTGGACTCAACCTGTACTGCAATGCATAGTATACATATTTCTCTCCAGTAATAGAAGTACTTCTCTCCAGGCTACATATTTCTTCTCGAAAGTACTGAAGGCTGTGTGGTTTTCAGGAGCTATGTTGAGGCAGTTGGGCAAACTAAGCTGAATCTCATAGCCACTAGGGTTGGGTTGTAATTCAAAAAGAGAGAAAATTATTATGGTCTTATTTTCCACCTGTTTGTTCTGAACAGCCCATGCCTATCTAGCAGGAGAATGTAACCCCATGTTCTCAAACATTTGCCAGTAGACTGAATTTAAGATGAGCTTTTTTTAAATAGCTTTGAAATAGCAATGACTTTCAGACTTGTCTAGTGGTCACCACAGCCCCAGTTAATTAAAAAAACACACCTCATTCTACCATAAGTTGTCACTTTTCCTTGTCACAATATGAAAGGAGTTTAAACAGAAGACAGTATGGCGATGGTTGAAATACTGTAAATCTCAAAAGGCAGCCTATGTTGCCTCTTAATGGTAAATAATTAATGAAGATTCAAGATTTTGGTGCCCTTGCTATAGAAACCTAACCTAGATTTTTCCACAGATCTAATTCCTAGTCTAATCCTTCTCACTTCATTACAGAAGCACATATATACAACAGGATGTGCACTGGAAACGTTACTTAATCATGTTAGAAGTATCGTGGGACAATCTAAATGGTTCAGGTCTTTTTTTTAGTTTAGTTTACAAGTGTTGGGTATAAACACTGCAGTGTGACTTAATCAGAATGAACTTCCCTGATAAACGTATTGGACATCCCCAAATGGTAAGAGGTAAAATGGTTCTGAGATATAGAACTAATGAGCCAATATAAACCAAAAGGTAACCTGCAACCAAACATTAACAGAGGAGCTTGGGTTGTCTGAGATTTTCACACAGTATTCAAGAACACTACTGCATGACTCATGAAAAGCAAGATAAGAACAGACAATCCCTGCCTGTTAGATCATTGACTATATGAGGGTGGAGGGAAGAGATCAGGATAAGGGAATAAGAAATCTCTGTCGCTTTTTTTGAAGATGTTTCTCCAGGGATACATGATTAGCCACTTCTATGTTTAATTTAGTTTTTAAGAAATACAATAATGCCCTTTGTATGTCTGACTAACTAGTACACTTGAGACTCCTTTTAATCAAATGTTGGAGTTATTTTGCTCTTTGATTTTAACAGTGGATGATTAAGGTTAGTTAAGGTTAGTTAGGGCAGGCAAATTGCATCAGAAGTATTACAATTATGTTAGCTGCATGGCGCCATTTTGGATTCTAACATACATTTCCAGTTGAACTGGCACACATGTTTAGAGTTTGTATAAAATAATAGAAATGGGAGTTCACATAAGTGTCAAGACAAACTAAGGACCAAGTTTGTATTTATTCAAGCTTACTAATAGTGTAACAAACATAAACAATCTCTTGATTTGAATGGAGCTTCCCTCACAAGTAAAAGTTATTCTCAGGAGTTTGAAAGAACAGAACCAAACTGGGAAAAACACACTGTGGAATAAACATATACGTTTAAAAATTGTAGTTTTCTGTCCTTTTCTTAAAAAAAAGATGTGTGTGTTTAAAGCATGCTTGTGTTCTGAATAACCATTATGTCAAAAATAGCACCTTGCTCAACAAATCTGTTCCCCTGTTTATATGCGGAACCAAACCTACTTAAAATAGGGACAAAAAGCGTTTTACTACCTTTGGTTCCTATTAGAGCTATAAACCGAACACTGTTATAGGACAGTGACTTGGATTCTAGCTCACACAAGATGACACAATCAATGGGACTGTTATACAATATGTAATTCGGGGGTCACACCATATCAGTAGTTACACCTGCTAAAGATTTAGCTCTGACCAGTTCGTGTTCTGAGCAGCTGGTGAAAAGAGAGGCAAATATGTTTCTAAGCCACTTTTCTGCCGCACTTAGGGTATGTCTACACAGCAAAGTTATTTCAGAATAACAGCCATTATTTCGAAATAACTTTACTAGCATATACACAGCATCTACATAGCGGAGTGCTTAATTCGAATTTGGTAAACCTCAATCCATGAGGAATAACACCAAATTCGAAATAGCTATTTCGAAATAAGTGCTGTGTAGACACTTATATCGAAATAGGGGGCCTCCAGCCTTCTCAGGGTGCCCTGGTGGCCACTCCAGCTGCATCCAAGAACACTCCTCTCCCTCCCCTCTCCCCAGAGCTCTTAAAGGGGTTGACTCTGGCCACAGTGCCTGTGCCAGCTCCAAGCCTGCCAGAAGTCACTGCCCCTGACCCAGGGGCCCCAAAACATGAGCCAACAAGCCACTGGCAGCCAGCCCTCCACCGCTCCCCAGGAGCAGTCTGCCAGCTCCCAGGAGCCTGTCAGGGACCAGAGAAAGCGAGTGCCTTCCTGGTCCAGGGTGGAGATCATGGACCTTATTCAGGTTGGTGTGTGTGGGGGTGGGAGATGCCCCCAACGTCCATGATGTCTGCACTAGATGGAGGAACCCGGCCATCTATAGCAGAATAGCTGCCAGCCTGGCCACCAAAGGCCACATGTGAACCCAGGAGCAGGTTTGCATGAAAATCAAGTTGGTCTGGCGAGATCCCCAACCCTGAGTTTCCACTCCCCCTTTTTCCTCTTGCTTCCCCCTTCCAGCTCCCTCCTCCCAGGTTTCCCCCTCCCCTCTCCCACCCTCTCTTCTCCCCTCTCTCGCCTCCTTTCCCCAGTCTAATCAGAGTTTCATCCCCTCCCCTCCAGTTTTGTTAATAAACAGAGTTTGTGTTCATGAAAATACATGTATTTTATTTGACATTAGGAAGGGGGGTTAGGGAGGGGTAAGTGGAAAGACGTTAGGGAAGAATGAGGCACAAGCCCCCAGTGGGGCAGACCAGGGAGGCTCTCAGTGCTCCTCAGGGTGGAAGCTCTCCCGCAGGGCCTCCTGGATACTGACAGCTCCCCCCCCCCCCCCCCGATGGACCTTCCAGATGGCAGCCTGCAGAAAGTGCAGCCAGGCTCACAGCAACGCGTCCAAGGGAAGCACCAGAGTGCCATTGGGCAGCTCTGGCTCCATGTTGCAAATGCTATGGTATCCCGAGTGAGGGCAACCAGAGCACGCAGACACAAAATGCTTTGCTGTCCCTCATCGAGGTAGGCAAGCAAGCAGGGAAACCTGAGAACTGGCTGTCCAGGAAGGGTCTCTTTAAGCACAGGCCTCAGATAGCCTCAGGCAGCAGCCACACAATGTAACTCCTGACCTGATGCCCTGCCGGACCTGGTTCTAGCCGGCCTTAAATGCGATTCAGCGTCCACTCAGTGTGGACACACCATTTCGAAATAGCAAAAAGCTATTTCAAAATGCATTTTGTGTGTAGACACGTAATTTCAAAATAAGCTATTTCAAATTAACTATTTCAAAATAAGCTATTTCGAAATAATGCTGTAGTGTAGATATACCCTTAAGGTGAAGGCCTACCCCTACCATAATTTAGAGTAGTCTTATGGCTCCTCTAATTTATGTCTGCTGGAATAATCTTTGACAGACCATCCCATTAAAAGCACAGCAAAGTTCAAGAAAGCTTCTGGAATAACTGGGACTTCCACAAACACAAGGTGGGAGAAGGTTACAGAATAGGTAGCATAGAGAACACTCTCTTGCCTTTAAGTGACAGGAGAATTCCAGCTGACCTTTTAGGGAATCATAGAACAATAGAACTGGAAGGGACCTTGAGAGATCATCGAGCCTAGTTCCCTGCCCTCACGGCAGGACCCAGTACCGTCTAAACCAGTGGTCCCCAACCATTTGAGGTTGCCGGCGTCAGGGGGCATGGCTGTTCGCCCACCGGGCGCCAGGGGGTGGGGACACTTGCACGCCATGGGGCAGCCCCCCCATAGCCGCATGCCCTGGTGCGGGGCCCCCCCATAGCCACATGCCCGTGGCGGGGGTCCCCTCAAAGGGCCGCGCGCCTGGGGCCAGTGCCCCCTCCAACCACCGTGCACCCGGGGCCGGTGACCCCCTCAAGCGCCGCGCGCCCGAGGTCGGTGCCCCCCTCAAGTGCCGCGTGCCCGGGGCCAGCGCCCCCTCCAAGCACCGTGCGCCTGGGGTTCCCCCCCAAGAGCCGTATGCCCGGGGCCGGCGCTTCTCCCGCCAAGCGCCGCGTGCCCGGGGCTAGTGCTCCCCCCGCCAAGCACCGCGCACCCGGGGCCGGCGCCCCCTGCAAGCGCCGCGCGCCCGGGGCCGGCGCTCCCTCCCCCAAGCGCCACACACCCAGAGCGCGGGCGGCCAATCCGCGGCGCTCCTGGGGCCGGCGTTCACCGTACGCTATGTGCCCGGGGCCGCCTCCGGCACCATGCATGCGCCACATGCCCGGGGCCAGGCCAGCCCTGAGCACTTGGCGGGCGCACACAAATGCCATAGCGCCCGTGGGCACCGTGTTGGGGACCACGGGTCTAAACCATCCTTGATAGATGTCTATCTAACCTGCTCTTAAATACTCCAAAGATGGAGATTCTACAACCTCCCTAGGCAACTTATTCCAGTGCTTAACCACCCTAACAGTTAGGAAGGTTTTCCTAATGTCCAACCTAAACCTCTCTTGCTGCAGTTTAAGCCCATTTCCTCTTGCCCTATCCTCAGAGGCCAAGGAGAACAATTTTTCTCCCTCCTCCTTGTAACATACTTAAGATACCTGAAAACTGATATTATGTCCCCTCTCAGTCTAATACATATCACCTTATTATCTTCCAGGTGTTTGCAGATGAATTCCTTAATTACTTGCTCCGTTATCTTTCCTGGCACAGAAGTTAAACTGACTGGTCTGTAGTTTCCTGGGTTGTTCTTATTTCCCTTTTTATATATGGACACTACATTTGCCGTTTTCCAGTCTCCTGGAATCTCTCCAGTCTTCCATGACTTTTCAAAGATGATAGCTAAAGGCTCAGATACCTCCTAAATCGGGTCCTTGAGTATTCTAGGATGCATTTCATCAGGCCCTGTAAACTTGCAGACATCTATGTTTTCTAAGTGATTTTTAACTTCTTCTTTTTTATTTTATCTTCTAAACTTACCCCATTCCCACTAGTATTCACTATGTTAGGCATTCCTTCATCAGACTTCTTGGTGAAGACCGAAAAAAGGAAGCTGTTAAGCATCTCTACCATTTCCAAGTTTCCTGTTACTCCGTCCTCACTGAGAAGTGGACCTACCCTGTCCTTTGTCTTCCTCCTAATATATTTATAGGAAATCTTCTTGTTTCTCTTTATGTCGATAGCTAGTTTGAGCTCCTTTGTACCTTTGCTTTTCTAATATCTTGCCCCTGCATACCTGTACTGTTTGCTTATATTGATCCTTTATAATTCGTCCTCAGTTCCACTTTTTATATGACTTCTTTTTGATTTTTAGATCATGCAAGATCTCCTGGTGAAGCCAAGGCAGTCTTTTGCCATACTGCCTATCTTACCTAGGCAAAGTGCAGATCTTTACCCCTGGTGGGACTTAAACCCATAATCTCTGGTTTGGGAAGCCAATCCCTTGTCAATTAGGCCACAGGGAAAATATAAATGTTTTGCTTCTCCAGTAGCTAAAAGGGGGGAGGGGGGGTCTTCTTCTGGAGCATGATGCTTTGGACTGACCTATAAAGGAATTTTCCAGGTAACAAGAGAACTTAGATGCCTCCCATACCGTGTTAAAACAGTAGCAGATTAGGCATACCTCATTTTGCTCTTACAAGTCAGGCCTATCTGAAATGCAGCCCAAGATACAATATAACATGGCTCCAGGGATTCTGTGTGTGTATATGTGAATGGAGGAGGGGAGAATGCTTTGCAAACTGGAACTGGAACTGGAACTGAAAAAACACAAAGCATGGAATACAATACCTGTGGGTATTTTGCCAATTTTACCAAGACCAGCAAATCCTGACCTTAAATCCAAGAGGGGGGGAGGGGGAGGAGGAGAAGACTTACAGAAAGAACAAAATAAAAATCAAGTTGTTTAATCAGTTTTAGCTGATTAAAGGTTCCAACTCATCTCAGAAGCTTGTTAAGCCTGTGCTGTATGATTTCCAACCCTAAAAACTCTGCCAGTTTAATTTAAGGTCTACCATCCTGTCTGAAATGGCCATCCAAGTTAGTAGTGATGAGGGGCACTGAAAAGATAGCACACCTGGGGAAAATGTTGTGTTCCATATTTCATGCAATTTTCTCAAATGTTACACACTCAACCTTGTTTCTTTTTGGGTAGTACTTGTCTGATTGTTTGATCATTCTCAATTAATTTTAATGTTACTGAAGGCAATATAATAATTACATGCACTAGAATCATCATGATCATTATAAGTCTTATCAGTACCAGTTGGATAGGCTAAAGGGATACTAATTGCAATAACAAGATCTAAATCTGAGCTTCTCAAGGCTAGTCTCCTGAAAAGATGATCATTCCCTTCCTGATTCCTGCAATTGGTCAGGTCAGTTGCTAGGGTTTCCAAGTAACAGCTAAACCACAAATATCTTTTAAGGAATATTGTAGGCTGCCTTTAGAATAGACACACAAGCGCTAGCATGGATGTAAAACTCTTCACATAACATTCAGAATGCTTTTAGAGGGACTCCAAACAGTTCATTACAAAAAAATCAATGGTAATACATTACAAATCTCTTGGAGATTACACAAAATGAACATATAGTGGGACTGACACAATGTGAGAACTTTTCCACACTAAAGCCTTGTTGAAAAGCTTGGGGAAACGTTTAGGGAAAAGCAAAGAATCAAATTCTGAAAGGCTCAGTTTGAGGCAGACCACATGGCTTCATCTATACTGCCAGTTTTTTTGGCAGAAAATATGCTAATGATGGGGCTCATTAGCATAAGTCAAACAATCTCATTAGCATATTTTCTGCTTTTTTTTGCGCAAGGGGTTCTTGTGCAAAAGAATCAGTGTGGACTTTTTTGTGTGCAAAAACCCTGTTTTGTGCAAGATCCTTATGCCTCTCTGGGACTGGCATAAGGATCTTGTACAAAAAAAACCTTTGCACAAAAAGAAACAGCAGAAAATATGCTAATGGGTCTTTTATTAGCATATTTTCTACTGAAAAAACTGGCAGTGTAGACGGAGCCATGGAGATTTACTGCTTTGGTATCTCTCTTTAACCTTCACTGAAAACAGGGATTTTCTGACTGGGAGGGCAGATGCTCCTTTTTCCTTATTTCTCTCCTATATATACAAAATCTGGACACAAAATCATGTTATTAGTTATTAAAAGAGCACTGCATGTGAGGGAAACTGATCTCCGGGAGGGAGGATGGCCAGGTTCACTGATTAGGTGACTGAAGGCTACATAAGCCTAGCTATAGTCAGATGGAAAATTTGGAGGGAAAAGAGGAAGAGCAATCAGCTGGCATCAGCTCAGAATGAAACAGAGGCATTATCCTCATAAGACCATGATATCTCTGTGATACACCAGTGATTGCTGAAGTTCATTTGTGGACTAATTTTAAATTATTACAATGGTTTGTTTTCTGCCAATAAAAGGTCTCTCTGCAACAACCTGGACTTCAGATTTATTTAACAAACAACTAGACTCATCAGCCATCTCACTAAATTTGTATTATGAAAGCAACAGAGGAGATTCACATTACATTAAATATTCATTTGTCATTACTTTTTGTAGACTGCATATCAATGAAAGACATTGTGTACATTTTTTATAGTACAGTTGGTGAAAAAGTTGGAGCCATTCTGGTCCAGATAAAGGCTTTGAGGATGTGTGTACATTTTGTTTTCTCCCACTCTTGCTGACATACATTGAGTGGATGATGATCACACTTAACACATTCACATGTTAATTAGGAATAATCTCCATACACAGATTTCTCATAAGAAAGTCTTCTTTAGAAAAATCTAAATATAAGTCACTGCTCAGGTAGCTGACAATGTTTTAAACAACTTATCTTATGGTGATATTGGAGATCAAGTGTTCTGGAATGGTTTTGACATAAGTTAGGGCTTGTGAATACCTGCTCTGAACTTTCAGAAGACTTTCTAACATAAATATCTCTTGACTTTTTCATTGTTTGAATAAATGACTACAAGGCAAAGGCTTCTGAGAGGTTGCTGATTAAAGTGCCCTTTATTGTTAAAAGCATAATTAAATAATACTTGAATTTATCACTCTCTTCAGGGAGCCCACGCTCCTAAAGAAATTAGAATCTCAAATGACACAGCCAGAAAGTCATCCAGTTAATAATACTTTTTAATTATCACAGCTAGCCTGTGCAGCATTCACGTTTGCAAGGTTTCATTTTATTTAAAGAAATTAAACTGCAAATCAAGTTGTGAAGCTTTCCTATTATGAGTTGTCCAAAGTCCATTAAACAAAATATAATTTAAAAACAGCGTGAAATTATAAATATCCTGCTGTTTGGAATAGCCTGTCAATCTGTTCCCAATTATATATGTTAGCTAACAGCTCTCTAATTAGTCTCACTCTTGATACTACAGCTCCGAAAATGTTTACATTGGAAGTTACAAATTACTGTCTAATTATGCTGGCTACTTTGTTTTGCATAAATATAAATAAAATATCTGCCCATGCTGTAAAAATAAAACATGTGTTGTCATCACGGGATGACTATAAAATGTATCACTGTTATTCTGAGTTTTGAAAAGGAATGCCCTCAATTAAAAACAATAGAGTAGCATAACAATGCACAGTAACAACTTTATTTCCGCAAGGAAGTTCCTTAAGAGTCTGTGTAAGTCTGTCTGAAACATGAATTACACTGAAATCTGCAACGGGCACTACACCTGACTTTTAAATTCTTCTGAGAAGCTCCCTTCAAACATACATGATGTCACATTCTGGTGTTACATTCCACTGACTATTGGGGCTTTGGCGTGAGGGAATGCTGGTATTCCTGGTGAGGGAATACAAAGACAGGTAAGAATGGTGTGGGTACTCTGCTAATCAGCTGGGCAGCATTTGAATCTTTCGTGGGTGGCTGCCCAAGTGCTCAGCTTACAGGGAGCACTGATACTGAACCGAAAAGATACGTTCATAGTCAGAATTTACTCCAATTTACAGAATCTACTCCAATCCAAAAGTAGTTCACTGAGACAGAAATGTGAAGAGCAAAGGTTTCACATTGTTTGTTTTCATTTAACATTAATCCAAAACAAATTATTTTGAAAGGTGGTTGTCATCTGTTTTTAACACCTCTATTTTAATGTAGCATACACGTTTTTTAGGGCTGAGTTAAAATATTCAAAATCAGTCACCTTTGCTTTTCATGCAGACAAATTGGTTTTGATTTCTAAAATATTATTTATTTTTAGCACATCATTACTTTTAGATACTGATGTATCAACTTTTCCTTCATTTTGTAAATTATTCCATACTACAATACCAACTGATAGGCACACTAAACCAGTCACAAAGAGCATTTCTTTTCACCATACTGGCTAATAAAAAGCTTTTTAAGCAATTCCCTTAAAAACTCTAGTTTTCCTACACCACTACCAGTACCACTCCTCATACAGATGAGAAATTATAAAAACTATATCTTCAAGTCCAAAACCAATACATACATATAAATAGCATAACCATAACCAACGAATCATAAGCTTTACATAAACATCTCACTTGGCCCACTTTATGAATGATTTGTTGCAAACAGTGGTTGCAAAAATCATCTGTAAAGATATAGCAAAATCTAATAATGTCACATAGACTGCATAGCAAAAAGGTTTTCTTTTTAACATACATAATCATTCTGAATTTGGATAATGTTCCATTTTGGGGAATAATAATAAAATGAAACCTATCATATCTATTTATCCACACTCACATACTGTAGTCAGCCTTAGTTTATACCTACACTGCACAACCATTTCAAAATTATTTTGAAATAATAACTCCCAAAATAATTATTTCAAAATAGCACAAACACACCACAAGTCCCCATCAAACTAGCGCAAATTTATATCAAAATAGCGTGTCCACACTGATTGGAGGCTGAATCAATTTATAGCCCCCTCTGGAAGCACTCTGGGCAGGGCACCAGGATAGCAGTCACTTTCTGTAGCTGCTTCCTGAGGCTGAGACTTGTGCTTAAAGGGGTTCTTCTCTACAGCCATGTCTCATACTCCTCTTCTCCACTGCCAACCTCTTTGAGGGTACGTCTACACTAGCCCCCTAGATCGAACTAGGGAGGCTAATGAAGGCAACCGAAATTGCTAATGAAGAGTGGGATTTAAATATCCCGCACTTGATTAGCATATTCCCAGACGGTCACCATTTTGGAAACTGACTAGACTAGCCCGAAGTAACTGCCCACATGTACATGTGGCAGAGAAGCGGGATTCCAAGATAAACCCCTTAGTTCGAATTAACTGTTAAACCTCATTCCGCTAGGGAGGGATATGGAATCTCGGTCCCTAGGGGTTTTTCATTCTCAGCATCAAAAATCCCTGCTGGGGATGGTTTAGTTGGAGTTGGCCCTATTTTGGGAAGGGGCTTGGACTCAGGGACTTCCTGAGGGCTCTTTCAACCCTGTGATTCTATGTTTCTATAGGTGGCCAAGGCCATCAACACCATCCTGCGTTCACCCTGGGCACATCGACCCCTTCGTTGCTGGATTTGCCACCACGGGCTTCCCCAACTGCAGGGAGGGGGACATTGATGGCACCCACATACCTATCGTGGCCCCTGACCATCGGGCCTCTGTCTATATAAATAGAAAGGGGTATTTTTCAGTGATGCTGCAGGCCCTCATAGACTACTGCTCAATAATATATGCAAGAACAAGGGGGAGACTTTCCTGCCATGGTGGGGGGCAGAGGCTGAGTGGCCCAAGAGGTTCCACTGTCCCATGTTCACAGGCCTAAGTGGCCCCTGGCAGGGGTGAGGAGGAGAAGCCTGGATGTGGGGTGGATGCTGGGAGTTGAGGGGGAGCGGGTGCTGGGAGTGGGGAAGGGGGATGGGTGCTGGCTTGCAGTGGGAAGATGTCTCACCACGAAGTCTGCAGTAAGACAGGACTGTGCAGGACCCCGTGAGTGAGGGATTCCTTTGGGAGAGTGTCATGGGGATGAGTGCTCCGGACTGGTACTCCACACGCACCCACATGCACAGGCTGCCGTGTGATCCCCAGGTGGAGAAGGTAGAAAAGGGAGTGCGCAGCCCTTGACACCTACGGCTGCATGTGTAGGGAAAGTGATTGAACTCAACTGCAATGCCTCCTCCGGGTTTGTCCATGTCCTGGGAGACATCCTGGGAGATCAGTTCCAGGCAGATGATGAGCTCCTGGCTGGTGGACCTGATGTCCAGGCTGGCCTGCTCCTCCACATCTTCCTCCACAGTTCTGTTCTCGTGGATGCTGACAATGGCTGTGTCTTGACCGGAGTTGGGGGGAGGGGAGATGGGCGGGGGGAGATGACTGTCCCCACCCCAGGATGGCATCCAGCTGCTTGTAAAAGCAGCAGGTCTGGGGTGATGACCCAGAGCAGGAACTTTCTTCTCTGGCCTTCGTGTAGACTGCAGTCTTTCCTGAATTTTCATGTGCACCTAGTCCTGGCTGCAACTATGCCGCTGTTGGGCCAGGCTGGAGGCCATCCAGCTGTAGACATCAGCAGTGCAACACCTGGTGCAGAGATCCTCGAGGTCTGACTCCTTGCCCCAGACCTCAATGAAATCCAGGATCTCTACACCAGTCAGGCCAGTGCCCTTTTTCATACGTGGCCAGGGGCTTCTGAGGTGGCTGCTGACATGCTTGCAGCTGTGGGGGGCTTGGTGGTCCGCCATAGCTGCAGTGAAGGGTGCTGTGTGTCATGGGGCTGGCAGGGCCAGTGTGGTGCCACAAGCACTTTCTCTTCTGCTTGCAGCTTTAAAGACGGCAGGAGAAGGGAGCTTTAGAGTTGTCAGAGCTGTGGCCAGAGTGGCCACCAGGGCAACTTTGAGATGCCTGTGGAGGCTAATTATTTCAAAATAACAGCAGCGGAGTGTCCACCCTATCCCTATTTCAAATAATGTTAAAATAGCCTCATTCCTCATCAGAAGCAGGAGTTATTATTTTGAAATAGCAACCCCATTATGTCATAATAATTTTGAAATAATGAGGTTGCTGAGTGGACGCTCACCTTGTTATTTCAAAATAACTCCCCAGTATGGACATGCCCTTAAAAAGTTGCCTTATGCCTCAGATAACTAAATGAAGTACCTCGGTATTTGTAGTAGTATTTAGTAAGGCAATTACAGGGACTTTTAGGAAATGCAGCAGACATTGTGCGAGCACCTCTGGGCAAGGACTGTGCCTAATTTTGTAATTCTTCAGTACTTTGAGAGCTCTATTGCAGATAACAGCAACAACCATTTAATAATCCAAGGCATAACTAGCAATATTTTAATGGTGGTCATTGCTGGTATATACACAGACATATACAGACCTGTTTCTTACTTATACTAAAGCCCCTAGATATTGTTCTGGTACAAATAACATTTACATTAGGTTTTAGAACCTTAAAAAGCGGCTTAAGTGTGAATAAGAAACACACACACATACTAATGGAAGGCAAATGAGAAAATGATCATACGGGTGTGTTTTTTTATTAAGCTGCTCTGTTATGTGATAAAAGTTCTTTATTGTGGACCCACTTCACCTGTACTCTGCCCACTAATCATACATTTTGATTTTATGCAGCCTTTCAGAAAAATATTTCCTTCTTCCGCTTCATCCAAAAATGTCCTCCCCCCCTCCCTCCCACAAATTTTACTTGTGTCAGGAGACTTTTAAAAGTTCTACATGATGCAATAAAAATAACAATTAAAAATAACAATTAATTAAAAAAATAAGTACATTTGTTTGGGTTAAAATTACATGGAATTTTATTCTTATTGAATTCTATTAATTTTAGAGTATTTTATCTGTGTGTAAAATAATCTTATGTTAAAAGAGATTGAAATGACTGGCTCTGTACACCTAAGCAAATTTATCTATCAAATTTATATATATAAATTATATATATACGGAGCGAGAGAGAGACTCTTACCCTATATTGTCTCACTAGCTCACAAACATCTATGGATTTACTCTCATAACACCTCCATGTTATTTTTCCAATTTTGAGCAAGTTGCTCAAGATCACTCAGAAAGTCTGGCGACTGGTGTTCCTGAAAGAAGAAAATAGGAACTACATTTTCTCTCCTCTACAAAACCAGTCAAATTCCTATTTAATTTTGTTTCTTCTTCTCTGGCAATCTTCCATGGCATGGGTGTGAAGCAGGTAAAGATAAATCGTCATCATGCTTGACAAATTTGATCCTTTTTTTTCCCTTTGCTAAATCACAACTTGACTTTTGAAGCTTTTGGGTGGGTTAGTGGACAGACGGTCAAAAAAGCACCTTTACTGGTTTTCAGAAAATTTCTACGTATGGACTATATTTGTGCTTTTTCCAGTCTAGTTTTAAGTGTATAAAATCCATGTCTCTTAAATGCAGAGGGTATTGCATCTGTGTTTTTTAAGAGGGACTGCGCCTATCATCTGAGTATAAGAGCAGTCATTTTATAATACTACACTTCACTACATTAACTGATCTGTATTTGCAAAGGTGATTTAATTTAAAACTCTGACCTCCTATATTCTTAAAAGACAAACACAGTTCTTGCCAAACAGTAATGGACCTATGAGAAAATGAGACTTAAATAAATCATTGCTAGTGTACAAGCCTGTCTGCTTTTTCCATTAACATTGAAGATATTTTTATCTTGCTAGAATAGCCTTGTGCAGTGAGACTACAAACCATGAGATGTAGAACTTTACAAATAAAAATAAAAACAGCACAAGAAGTGTTTCTGCTGAATATTTACAGTCTTTTAAATCCTATGTGCATGACTTTCATTACCACTAATGGGAGTGGAAAACACTTATGAACAGCAGAATAGTAACCCTAATTAATAGGGATTCACTTAAGGAGCTTTACTTTTCTTGCTGGTCATTGTCTTACTAGTAAACAGCAAGAGAAAGTTCATTTATATTTAAATGCTGTGTAAGCATCTGTAATCTGGAACATATCAATGTCAGAAAAAGATGAAAATTCCGTATTGTAATTAATGGATAAAAAGTTTTTACTTAACATTCCACTTAACTACAGTAGCTGTTGTATAATTAAAGTTTGGAAATATGATAACGGTCAATGGTTATATAACAGAAATTATCTATCACA
This sequence comes from Pelodiscus sinensis, assembly GCF_052426305.1. Lineage (NCBI taxonomy): Eukaryota > Metazoa > Chordata > Testudines > Trionychidae > Pelodiscus > Pelodiscus sinensis. The sequence continues at coordinate 24,751,119 of NC_143063.1, read as the reverse complement.
TTTAAAGTGTCATAAAAAGGTCTATCCAAACTTAGAAACAAGGAATTATTTATTTAGCTTCAGGATTTCTATAATTTGTACTTGGTTAACAGACATTGGTGACCACATTTTCAAAGCTGCATCAATTCAGTATTAAATTTGTATGGGCAATGTTGCAGACTTGGTTAGGTGTGGGTAAAGATGATAGAATGTAGACAACCGGATACCTGATTTGTTCACAAATTATGTCATGTGAACCAGAAAAACTGTGGGTTTAAACTCAGAGGTTTGTCTCTAAGGCCTCAGCAAGCATTTTAATTTACACAAAGAAAAGAACTCCTACATCAACCCTAATCTCTCTATACATCTTCCTTTAACTTCCCTTATTCCTCATGAAAGCAGGTTTACTGGCTTTGACTGAAGTTCCCTTCTCATTTCAAATTAGCTGTCTTAACTTAGATCACTAATTCGAAATCTAGAAGATAACAGCATCAGGGTCGATCTTCCTCTGTGGTGTGGACGTACCCTTAAGAGTAAATTAGAGCTAAACATCACAGAACAATGAAAGCTTGGACTAGTGGCTATAAACAAACTTTATGGGACTGCGGGAAACTTGGCCACGCCCATGGAAAGTGGACATCTGGCCAACTAAAAGCATTCTGGACAATGGATGTTTCCGGACCAGAGAGTTCTGGACTAGAGAGGCTCAACCTATATAATCTTGAACAACGATATGCTGCATTGATGACATCTTCATCATATAAACCCATAGGAAGGAGACCCTTGAAAAATTCCACAGGGATTTCAACAATTTCCACTCCACCATCAACCTTAGCCTGGGTCAGTTCACAAACGAGATCCACTTCCTTGACACTACAGTACAAATAAATGATGCTCACAAACACCACCCTAAAGCAGAAACCTCCTGACCACTATTCTTACCTACATGCCTCTAGTTTCCATCCAGGACACATCACACGATCCATTGTCTACAGCCAATCCCTAAAATACAATCGGATTTGCTCCAGACAAACACCTAGAAGGCATTCTTAAAACTTAAATACCCATTGGGGAAGTGAAGAAACAGATTGATGGAGACAGAGTAGTACCCAGGAATGTACTTCAAGACAGGACCAAAAAGGAAAATAATAGAATACCACAGGTAATCACCTATAGCTCCCATCTTAAACCCCTCCAGCATATCATTAACAGTCTACAGCCTATCCTGCAAAATGACCCCTCGCTCTCACAGGCTCCTCACTTGGAAGACAGGTCAGTCCTTGCCTACAGTCAACCCCCCCAACCTGAAGCAAATCCACACCTCACACCTCAGATACACTCACCCAGGAACCTACCCCTGAAAAAACCCCGTTGCCAACTCTGCCCACACAGCTATACAAGCGACAGCATCGCAGGACCTAACAATGTAAGCCACAATATCAGGGGGCCATACATCTACACATCCTTTAACGTGATATATGCCATCAAGTACCATCAATTCCTCTCTGCCATGTATATTGGCCAAACTGGACAAATATACTGGTTTCTATGACAAAAGATAAATGGACACTAATCAGACATCAGAAATGTTAACACACTTAAACCTGAAGGGGAACATTTTAATCTGCCTGATCACTCAATCATGGATTTAAAAGTAGCCTTTCTTCTATAGAGGAATTTCACCAGCCTATTACAGAGAACGTCTGCAAGAACTGAAATTTATCTATGGGTTTGACACCATTACCCTGGGCCTAAACAAAAACATTAACTTGTTGGCACATTACAAAGCCAATTTCTCCTGCCATTAACATCTGCATTTCCACTTCAAAAGGTACGTATAGAACATATCCAATCCACTTAATTAGCTTCATTAACATGAGGCCTACAATTGACTGGTACTTTTTCTACTGTTTATATATCTTGGTTTCTGTATTTTCCTCTCTAATTCATCTGATAAAGTGGGTTTTGCCCATGAAAGTTCATGATTTTGTATATTTTGGTTAGTCTCTAAGGGTATGTCTACACTACCCCCCTAGTTCGAACTAGGGGGGTAATGTATGCATACCGAACTTGCTAATGAAGCCCGGGATTTGAATTTCCCGGGCTTCATTAGCATAAAGCCGGCGCCGCCATTTTTAAAAGCCGGCTAGTGCGAACCCCGTGCTGCGTGGCTACACGCGGCACGGACTAGATAGTTCGGATTAGGAAGCCTAATCCGAACTATCTAGTCCGTGCCGCGTGTAGCCGCGCGGCACGGGGTTCGCACTAGCCGGCTTTTAAAAATGGCGGCGCCGGCTTTATGCTAATGAAGCCCGGGAAATTCAAATCCCGGGCTTCATTAGCAAGTTCGGTATGCATACATTACCCCCCTAGTTCGAACTAGGGGGGTAGTGTAGACATACCCTAAGGCAGCCTAGTGTTACAGGACCATGCATTTTTAAAGGTACAGACTAACATGACCACCCCTCTGAAATTAATTAATAATTAACATTGAAAGAGAAGGTATTCTTCTATAATGGTAACTGTTCCAGATCAAGTTAGATTATAGAAATATATATATGATATGACGACTGTAGTGTTGTACTCTCACGGAAGGCTTTGGACTGCATTATCTGTGAGGTTTCTCCCAATCTAATCAATCACTGTAATATGGTGAGCAGAAATACTGCTTGAAAGAACTGTGTAGCAGGATTAAGTGAAATGGATACAGAAGAACATTATCATTTTTATGTATTTCTATTTTTATATAGGGAAAGCCAGACAAAATGAAATGATATTGCTTTATATCTGAAAAAGAATCTCTATTTAGGAGGACTTTAGGTTTTAAAACATTTTCACGGTGCTGAAAAGTGCAAATTAAACCCTCATATAAGAATAGGTCACATTTTATTCCAAGGTATAATTTATTTAATAGCCCATAAAGGGTTGATAAATTCTTGGTAGATTGTTAATAGAGTACAACAGATCAATAGGTTGCTTATAACTATCTAAAACATCTTCTACTGATGTACTTATAGCCATTAACACATCCTATTTGTACCTGAAACACTCATAAACCATTTGCTAACCCTTTATAAACTATTATAAATGGAACCATCATATCAAGTATGATTTAGGAATCAAGAATGCTTATTTCAGTTTACTCCAAATGCTGTGCCACTTCACCTAAATGAAAGTTAAAAAAATTCTACTTCCAGGCAGGAAATAACCTATTTTTATGGCTATGCACAAGCAGATGTCTGAGAGACCATCTTCTGATGAAAAGAAAAGAAAGGTTATGGTGGTTTCTATTCTTTTCAGCAGAGGATTCTGAAAAGCCTGCCTGTTAAGCAACTTCAAGAACTATTAGAAAACTTTAAAGAGAGTAGAGCCCCTTATGCTATGAAGTTTGAGGAATGTACTATGGACCCAGTGGCATAAAGTCGGGTGCCATGGCAAGGTGACTGTTTTTAACATTCCCGTTGGTAATATCAAACAGCTAGTGAACATGCTCCATGCTATGAATGGAATTTTTAAAAGCTCTACCAATCTCATTCTGCTCCACCCCTCCCCCAACTAAATCAATGGCAAAACCCACTGACTCCAAAACTGAGCAGAGTTAAGCCAATCTTTTGAAAAGCACCCAGGTTCTGCTGTTGCAAAAAGTTAAAGAAGAACCGGTGCCCCACACATAAAAGCTCATTTTACAACAGTCCTCACAATGCTTGATGGTCTGTGTCCTTGACATATTCCTTCCCTGGAAGGAAACTGACACGGCATCCAGCTTCTTCTGACTTCTCCCAGGGCTTTGTAGCATTTTAATATTAAAATTTCTTGCTGCCCTAATTATTAATTTCCTCTCTCGATTAACTAAAGTGGCTCTCGCTAGTTCAGTGAGCTTTCCTCCCAACTCAAGCTCATTTGCCAGGCAAGGATTGCCAGACTGTCAGACTTAGTTCGATTATCCTATACTTTCCTATCACATAGAAAATTAGTTGTCACACATAATTAGGTTAATTAGGCTAATGTCCATCTGAACTATGAACATGTTATTACCAAGGAACGCAAACATATGGAGCGGGTGACACTGTGGCTGCCAAAGAATGAGCTCTTAGTCCAATCCTCATCATGAAAGACGAGCAACTCAGATTCAGACTAGATGTAGGTTCTCTTTCTCTCATCTGATTTGGCCCAATATAGCAGTGAGGTAAGTAAGTGAACCCAATACTTCCACAGATACTAGAGTCATTACAGGCTGAATTTGACTCCATCTTTCTCCACCGCAACAGAGAGAGAGAGGAAGGAAGGAAGGAAAATATTTTGGATTCATTCTACAGTACATTCCCAGATCAAATAGCCCCTTAGAATCCTAGGGAATTGAGGATTCCTACACAAAGCATGACTGGACTCTTAGAAAGATGCATAACTTATAATATGCCCTATCATCCATTCTTGTACTGTTATAGAAATTATGCAAAAATAACATATTATAAGGAAATACCATTCATTTTCTTCCAAACCTCTAAAATCAATGTATAAAAATTTGTCAAGAAGACTATTAAGAAACAATTTAAGTACAATGTATCAGTTCCTATATAGTGAGAATATATATGGTACTACAGAGAATATTTATGGTAACCTAGCAGACAAAAGATGTAACTAGATCCAATGACTGGACATTTTTAGACCAGAAACAAAGCATGATTTTTTAGCAGCATACCAGTTAACCATTGAATTAGTTTACTGAGAGATGTGACAAATTCTTCGTCATTTGAGGTATTCAAATCAAGATGAGATGTCTTTCTATTTCAACCACAAGTTATTGGGTTCAATGCAGAATTGCACCCACTGGTTCCTATCACATTTGTCATGCAAGGGGCTAGAGTAGGCATTTGAGTATAGTTTTACAGGTTGGACCTCCCTGGTTCGTCACCCTCACAACCTGATTGGTCCTAGCTGAGGATTTCACTGGACCAAGAGTGGCCTTCCTGTCCTTCCCTCTCCTGCCACCAGTGGCCCCTCCCAGCCTTGGCTTTGCTACTGGCCAGAGGCCAACCCCACACCTGCTGTCGTCCTGCTGCTGCACGGAGGGCCCCAGCCTCACTGGGCATCCCCCGGTGCTATGCACCAAACTTCCCAGCATCAGCGGGCAGCTCTGTTGCCATGCACCAGGCCCCCAGCTGCGCTGAGCAGCCCCACTGCAGCGCGCTGGGCTTTCCAGCCCCACAAGATTCCTGGCCACCGGTCCTCCACTGGGACTCTTTAGTCCTGCAGCACCTGTGCTGGACCATGGATGTTGCTGGACCAGAGCGTCCTAGTTAATCGAGTTTCAACCTATACTTAGTCGTATTTAGTACATATTATCTTTTGGTCTTGGCATACATTGGGTGCAAAGAGGGATATCACAAACTCTTAAATTAAACAGAAAATGGTGTAGGAAAACTCTTTTTAACCCAGAATATTGAGAAAATGTAATTACACCAATGCACAAAATTATAGTCATATTATGCATTACAAAAATACCCGAAGAAACTAAGATTATGTTGTAATTAATGCTAAGGCTAACAGTTTTAATTCTCTTGAAAATGGATGAATATTGCCAGAAATAATTTTCAGTGTATCTGAAATCTCTAGGCAAAACGTAACTGCAACAAAATACAACTGGGAAACTTGTTGCGTCAATTTATTTTTTGTAGGTACAAGAAACAGCTGGTTATTGCATTCTGCTTCCTGAGTCAGAAGCGTGTGTTTGGGGAGTTGTTTTGCCTTGGAGCTTAAATTCATGACTTTGCTAGAATCTAAAAATCATGGACTGAATAGAAACAATCTGTAAAATGTTCCCCCCTTCCACCCTCACTCAAATGACTGGAGAGGTGTAAACAGGACACTTCACTTTGAATGGTACCTTGAAACATGTGTTAACAACATATGTTTAACAATGTAGTCCACCTTGTATTTAGCTGTGCCACTCAGAATACAGTTCCACAGACCTGAAAGACCTGTGTAACCTCAAAAGTTTGTGTGTGTCACCAGCAGAAGTTAGTCCAATAAAAGATATTACCACCTCCCACCATGTCTCTTCTTCTATAACACTGTATAAGCCAGTCTTGTCTAATGAAGCCATGAGACATTCTCTGAAGGAGTATTTAACAATACCTGTTTGATTGATTAACTGGCTAAACTGGTACTTTTCATGAAAATTAACTTTTACTTCCAGTTTTCTATTTTTCAAAATACTCTGCTTGCCCATTTATATGCAGTGTTGTTGTAGCCTGTAGACCTATGGCTACATGGGTATTAACAGGCCATGTCATCTTGAATGGTCCCTTAGAGTACATGCTAACTACTTTGATCTTTTATTTAGCGGTAACACTCTAAGGTCAGGCCTACACTACAGACCAAATCAGAATAATTACATAGCAAAGAAATGTGAAAAGAATCCTCACCCTGAGCAACATAGTTAGACCAACCCAACCCTGTGTGTAGATAGCACTGTGTGTGCTGAAAAGCTTTTCCCATCGATATTGCTACAGCCTTTACGGGAGGTGTACTCATTACACAGAGGGGAACAGCTCTCCCATCTGTATAGTAGCTTTTTCCTGAAATACTGCACCAGTGCAGCTGCGCCACTGTAGGGTCGTATGTGAAAGCAAGCCGTTGGTATTTTTCTCAAACCTGAAGAAGAGCTCTGTGAAGCTAGAAGGCTTGTCCTCACCACCAGAAGTTGGATCAACAGAAGCTATGACCTCACCCACCATGCACCCATGTATAATAACACATTCATTAACAACAATCATTTCACTCTGTACCCTCTGCTTGTACTGGTTAGTGTCAAATTGAAGTTTAAATCAATTATTTTGGTTCGCAAATTTTTTATTTCCTTCTTGCTTTGCACTTGCAACTGTCAAATTTTCTCAGCTTTGGAGATAAGTCTCTCTAGTAGAGAGATGCATCACAGCCAAAAATGAAATGTAAATGACTTCTCTGGCACTCCCCACTCTAGGGCAATTATCTGTCAGTGAGGTGTAAATCAGGAGGAAGCTAGAAAAGCAATGCCCCTTCTTCTGGGTTTCCCACTGTGTCACAAGCACAGCCTTGAAAGCTGCAGACTGTCTCATGCCCAGATAGTCCACAAATGATGATTCAGCTTGAGCTGATGCTGCTGAAGTCTATTTACCCACCATTAATGTGTCTGTAACAATGAAATGCTTTGCTTCAATACTCACTTTCCACAGCCAATAAAGCACAAGTGTGATCTGCAGGCTTATTTGCACTTTCCTTTTAATGAAGAGTCACTCTAATTTGCATTCAAATTGATCTTATTATGGTAAATATTTTACTTCCGATTAACTACGGATAATTTTTCATCTCTTTACTATCCATAGAATTTAGTGCTTGGGGGAGGAAAATTATGCACTTTATCTAGTTAAAGGGAAAACGTCCTTTGGTTTGAGGTTTATTAAAACCAGAGGTTACATAAAACTAGAGGTGCAGCTGCTGGCTTCAGTGAATTGTAATTACCTCATACGATCACACGATCAGAGCCCTGTACAAGAAACAGATATTCTTCACCCATGGCACACAATAGTTTAGCCTGCTGAGAATTGTAGTGCTTGGGTCTAATTTCAGGTGTTGGGTTTAGTGTGTGGGAACTAGGGGATTCTTGGTGCCTTGAGATATACTGGAGGTCAGACTAGACCAGGGTGGGCAATAATTTTAGAAGGGGGGTCACTTCACAACTCAGAAGGGGCGGGGTCTCAGGTGGAAGGGGCAAGTCTAGGACACTTCCATGCTTCCCTGTCCACAGACCCTTATTGGCCTGAGGGTGGGGGAGCGTGTGAAGTCTTTGTCCCTGCCCCATATTAGAGCGACCCGCCAGCTGTTCTAAACAGCTGTCAGTTCCCTCTTGGGGCCTATGCTGCTGGCAGTGGAAAAATACTTTACATGCTCTCCCCGCCCACAGGCCAATCAGTACCTGGGGGCAGAGGGAGTGCACAAAGTGTCATGTTCCCTGCCCCTGCCCTGCAAGGGGTGCACAGCACTTAGAGTGAACCGCCGGCTATTCAGCTGGGCTGTGTCCAGACTCAGGGGTTTTTTCGGGAAAAGTAGCCTTTTCCCGAAAAAACTTCCCCTGCGTCCAGACTCAAGTCGCGTTCTTTCGAAATAATTTCGAAAGAACGCGGCTTTTCTTTCGATGGCGGTAAACCTCGTTTCACGAGGAAGAACGCCTTCTTTTGAAAGTTCCTCTTTCGAAAGAAGGCGTTCTTCAATGTAAATAGGGCTTCCTCGAAAGAGAGCATCCAGACTCGCTGGGTGCTCTCTTTCGAAAAAGCGGATTGCTCTTTCGAAAGATCCGCCTGCAGTCTAGACGCGATCTTTCAAAAGAGGCTCTTTCGAAAGAAGCCTGCAGTCTAGACATAGCCCTGGTGGTTTACTCTAAGCACTGTGAGCCCCTAGCGGAGGAGGAGGAGACTTTGCACACTCCCCTGTCCCCAGGCCCGCATCTCTAATATCTACAATACTCAGGTTTATTACATGCATATATAATATACATTTATCTTTTATTGTGTATAAACCACTCATAAATGGAACCTTAATCTAAAGTGCATCCCATTTTCCCTTCCTGCTGCAGTGAGAGAGATACATGCTATCTTTTTTTATTTTGAGCAAGCTCTGACTGTGCCAAAATGAAACTAATTTGCCTCATTTCCCAGGTGTGATCTCATGCTAACTTCATGGAAACTTTCAAGCAAATTGGACAATAGAATTGGAATAGATGAGTATTCAAAATAAGGATGGTTTTATCTTATCATTTTCTTTGGGTTTGGGCCCATTATAGTTCATAATGAAACATTTGTTTTAATTTGTTGATGCTGGCAAAAAAGTAATTGGGGAAAGTGAGTTCCTGCTGGGGCTTTGGTAGGAAATGAAGCACCAATCAGAAGAGGCAGATTTAGTATCTAAGATTGTTCTGAAATGTGAGGATCTTTATCCAGCCACAGATAATGCTTTAGAATAGTAACTGAGACTGCTTTAATTATGATTCCCTTCATATCATTTGTAATAATGTATCTATATCAATCACCCAGCATACTTTGCACACCTTTTTTTTATTCCCTGAGGTAGTTAGAAATGACCTGTTTTACTTCTTTGTTTATTCTTCTGCAAATCAATACCCCTGAAATCTGATCTCTAAATGAAATGATACTGCAGTGGTAAGAAGAGCAAAGGCAGCAGAAGTTCACTGTATCATAAGTCTATCATTAACTCTTCTTAGCACTGCAAATCATTGCTGAGCAGGGGCTTGACTTTGTCTGGGACAGTGAGAGGTTAATGCAACCTCTACAATGAAAAACATTGCATCACTGAGTTCTACATTTCACACAGGCCACAAACTTCTCTCTGTGAAGCAAGAAACAGAAACTGTGAGTTTCTCATCATTACCTTCTTTGGAGCATCCAAATTGCCTTATCAGCTCATGCCATGCAGTCATCTGGTCAAATTTCCTGTCTCCAATAGCTGCTAATACCCCCAAACATTATTTATGGAATAACTTGATCATGGGGGCATATTCTTTCTAACCCTAACCATAAGCTGTCGGTAGCTAGCGTGCCTCCCGATGCAAGTGGGTTTATATAAGGACCGATAAGGAATAATTTGAAGAAGTATTTCACTGGAGAAATAGAGCAGTGTGGCTGGGTCCCTGGTGGCTGTGTAGTCTAGCGGTTAGGTTACAGAGTAAGCAGGCAAAATGGAGGCTGCAGGCCCCCTGCCACTGGTGCTCCTGGCCCATGCAGGAACTCCAAACCACTTAGTCAAGTTCTTAAGTTTGGAACATAGCCCTAAGATTCCAGAGTCCCCTCAGTGAGGGCTTCTCAGTAGGTTCCCCTTTTCTCAGAGGGGTGGAGGTGGAGGGTTAGTTGCTCCTGTGTCTGGCCAAGTGGAGGACAGCTCTGTTTCATATCCTGTAGATTGCTGAACCAGGCTCCTGACTCCTTAATAGTCAGCCCCTAACTGACCCAGGCTCCTTCCTTTTCTCCTCCCTCCAGGCCTGGCATTGGCTGCAGGCAAAGGGTGCGGGGCTAGCTGGGCCCAAAGGAAAGTTGGGGGGGGGGGCTTGGTTCTGGGCTACCCAGAAGGGATGAGTACTTATGCAGAAGGGGCAGAGCTGGGACTAGCCTCTCCCACCCAGTGCTCGGTGCCACCTGGACATGGGGCTCTGGCAGCAATTTAAAGGGCCTGTGCATGGCCCAGGGCCCGGAGCTCTTTTAAATCGTTTTCACTGCAGTTGGCCTTCATCTTTCTTGGGGGCAAGAACACTTCTCTGCCATATTTAAAGTATTCCGGGATTTAGATTGCAATGTAATGACATATGCCCAGGTCAAGTGTGTCCAAAAACATATTTGCCTATTTTTCCACCACTAGAAGTCTTTAAATGAAGACTGGATGCCTTGGTAAAGGGATATACTCTAGCTCAGCCACTAATTATGGCCTTGCAGTTTGATGCTGCACATTCAAGGTAATGGGAATGTCTCACCCACTTGCATGGGACCTAGACTAAACCAGGATGCAGGAATGACGATGTTATTCAGGAGGTTAGATTAGAAAACCATAATGGTGCCTTCTAGTCTTAATATGTATGGATAGAGGTAAACTGCAAGGAACACAACGATTGGTCTGAACTATGGAAATCTTTATATGGGCTGTCCATGTAGTGAAAAGTACAGGGTAAATTTAGGGGTAGGGTTTGATTGGTGTGTGGAATGTCAGATATTGAGTTATTGAGAATTCAGACACAATGGGGAGGGAGAATATATTTATAAATCAAAAGAAGGTTTAAATCTTTTAATTCTGTCCCTGATATTTATTCCCCAATCATATAATGGGATCCTAGACCCAGGTTTAGTCTGACAAGTTATTTTATTAACTAATTCTTGGGATTTGAGCCAGATTCTGAATGTCTTCCTGTTCGTTTTTTTTAAATCCAATCAAAACTGAAAGCCACTGGACAGATTTGGATTTGTGACTCCAGATACAAAGACGATAAAAATGGAGATGAATTCATATCTGGAAGGTCTGTCTGTTATAGCTTCCAAGTATCAAAGATAAATTAAAAGGCGAAAGTGAAGCCCTATTTCCAGATATGTTATATTTTTCGTACATATATTGTAAACCTCTGCCTGCCTGTCTTATTCTCACTCTTCTGATGTGAAGTATTATTTCAATAGGTCTGCAGCAAAGGAATCCTGTGAAACTGAAACTAAATAAATTTCATAAATAGAGGATATCTGAAAAAGTCATTACACTATCTAGCAATACTGTTAGAAGCAGACATGAAGTTTCCCAGTTTCAGAAGAAATAGGAGCTACTGTGAATCTTCTTTATCGAGTTAAAAAACATGGATTGATATTAAACTTGGTAGCAATTTCAGCCAATGTATAATCTGTAGTCTTATTTAACTAGTTGCAGTGGGAAATAAGAAGATCCCTATACCTGTCTCAGTGTAAACCCTTTGCTGCACCACCAGGTTTATACAGTGCCTAGCCCACTAGGCCCCGATACTACCTGAGGTGGTGGGTGGGAGCATTGTAATACTAGTCTTACTATATATTTTAAAAATGTGTCTAACTGTCTATCTATCTGTGAGTCCATTTATTCAAAAACTCCTCAACAGTAAGAGCTAGAACCACCAAATGTGATATGCAGCTTCCTCTTATCATTAATTAAAAGGGGGTAAGGGTTTGACTGTACCAAGACAATGGGATGTGCCTGGAATTCAACTGTTTCTCATAAAATGGAAAGGACGGGATCTGGTAGGAAAGAGTTATATGCAGAATGACCACAGGGGGCAGGCGACGACAGAATGGGGGCAGAAATGGAGATCAGGACAGCTATAATCCTATTGGGCCAGCAGGGAGCAGGGGTGGAGAAAGGGACTATCTACTATATATTTCAGAGTTTTTGAGTCTGTCTGTTCCCACAGCGGTGGGGAGACATCCACCCTTCCCAAGATTGTGCCCACTGTAAGAGCCAGAGACAGTTCTTCTCACCTGACTCCACACTGCTACGGAGAAAGAAGACTGGGGTTGCCCTCTCTCTCCAGGACTACGTCTGTACTGCTTCCTTCTTGCGCAAAAGCCTATGCAAATGAAGCAAAGATTAGCATATTGCCATGCTTCATTTGCATAATTAATTAGGGGTCGTTTTTGCACAAGAGGCTTTTGCGCAAAAAAGAGCTGTGTTGACAGCTCCTTTTTGCACAAGGGGGGGAAGTTGTGCAAAAAGGAGATGATTAAATCTACTACTGCAAGCGCAGGGCAATACATTTAATTCTGCTATGGACATGCCTCTGGAAAATGTGTATGACATACTGGATGGCTTTACAGAGATGGGATTTCCCAGCTGTGGGTGGAGCAATAGATGGCACACATATTCTAATTTTAGTGCTAGCCCACCTTCCCACCAAGTAAATCAACAGGAAGGGATGTTTTTCAATGTGCAGAACATGCCTGTGGATCACCGTGAGTGTTTTACAGACATCAGCGTGGGGTGATCTGGAAAGGTGTGTGATGTATGCATCTTCAACAGCACTGGCCTGTACAGAAAGTTGCAGGCAGGGACTTCCTTTCCAGATAACTGTGGAGTGTTGGAAATGCCTATAGTGATCCAGGGAGACTCAACTTATCCCTTGCAGCTCTGGCTCATGAAACCATATGTGAAGCATATGAAAAACAACAAATATTCTAGGACCACCTTAAAGACTAACAAAACCTGTAGATGGTCTCATGAGCTTTTGTGGTCTTTGTGGCCCTGCCCTTTTTTGGGGTGGTGGGGGGGGAGAGTCAACAACTTTGCCCCAGCTCTTCACGCTATCTCCACTGCTATTGAGGCTCACAAAAAAAGCACTGGAAAGAGGTGAGTGTTGCAAGTTCTGGGAAGGAATTTGGGTGCAGGAGGAAGTAGAGAAAATGATGCTGGATCAGGGAGGGGGCTCCAGGCTGGAGAGTGTTGGGGTCGGGGGAGGGTTGGGGTGCTGAGCAAGCCGCAGGCTTGTGGCTGTGAGGGTGCAGGAATTTGGGCTGGGGTGCATGAGGGGCTCAGGGCAGGGAGGCTGGGAGTATGATGGGCTCAAGACACAGATGTGCAGTGTGTGGATGATGCAGGAGTGTTGTGGCAGAAGACTGGGAATATGGGGGTGTAGGAGTCTGGGGATGTGCGAGGCTCAGGATAGGGGGTTCCAGTGTGTGCGAGGCTCAAGTTTGAGGTCTGGGGGGTACAGCAGTGTTATGATGTTGCAGCCAGATGGGGGCTTGGCCCCAAATGGGGGCTTGTTGGTCAGGATTCATTTTTAAATAAAATATGTCAAACACAAAATGTTTCAGCATTGTCTTTATTTATGAGAGGAGCAGGGAACCTGTTTTAAGTGAGGGGTCATTGACCCACAGAAAAGTCAGTCGGGGCCACACAAGTGAGATGCAAAAAAACAACCCCTCTAAAAAACCCCAAGCCTCACTAATGTGGCTCCAACTGTGCTCGTGGGGGCAGCGGACAGGGTGCTGGGGCAGAGTACTCATGGGTGGGGGGGGGAGTCTGACCAGGGGCCGGGGACAGAGACAGCTGGGGCCAGTACCTGGGGATCCCGGGTCTCAGGAAGTGCATGGGCTGGTCTTCCTCTCCCCTAAATAGCTGGTGCACTTCCTGAAATGCCCGGTCTGTCGCTCCACCCTTCCTTCCCCCCTGCTGCCTGTCTGCACAGGGAGTGTGTGTGTAGGAGTCCCAGGACTCCATGCCAGCTCCAACTTCTCAGGAAGTGCGCCCTCTTCCTCTGCTCCCCACAACAGCCACGTGCTTCCTGAGAAGTTGGAGCTGGCATGCAGTCCTGAGATTCCTACTCCCTCTCCCTCCCCCCCCCCCCCATGCAGGCAGGCAGCAGGGGGGAAAGTCCCTGGTGGCACTACAGACCCGGCATTTCAGGAAGCGTGCCAGCTGTTTAGGGGAGGGGAAGAGCAGCTTGCTCTAACTCAGTCTAACCCAGTCCCCCTCCCCTTCCCCAAAGCCAGGCACACACACACACACGCACCAACACAATCCTCCTCTCATCCCCTTCCCCAGAGCCAGACAAACACCCAAGCTCTAACCCAATCTCCCTCCCCCCACTCTAACCTAATTCTTGAGTCCCACAGCCGCCGCTGCCGCTACAACCGCACATCTCCCTCCAGGCACTGAGGCATGTGTGCTGAGCCACATGCGCTGAGCAGCTGGCTTTGAACATGAGCTGGCCGGGATGCCGTGCACAACCCAATCCCCCTCCCATCCCCAGAGCCAGACACCTCCCCTCCTTTCTGTAACCCGATTCCCCTCCCCCACAACCTTATGCTTGGTTCCCAGAGCCAGAGCCGCTGCACCATACCCCCCTCCATCCCTCTCCCCTTCTCCAGAGCCAGGCATCTCCTCCACTCTAACCCAATTCCCTTCCCCCACCTTATTCCCGGGTCCTGGAGCTGCTACCAAAGCCACTGCCTGTGCTCAGTGCCAGGCTTCTAGCACGTGCAGGCTGTGATCCTGTGTGAGACCTGGCCTGCCCGCATAGGATATGATGTAGTGCAATGGGGGCCGTGAGCAGAATGGTGCAGGCCATGATCACACATGAGGCTCACAGTGGCCCGGCCATGAGAGCGGCCAACCTGAGCAGTTCCAGGTTCCGTCCTGGTTCTGTCAGGAGCCGCGGGTTGGCCACCACTGACAGAGAGCATCAACACCCTGCTCAGCCATATCGATTAGCTACACAGGGCTTTGTGCAGCTCCCAGAAACACAGCCAGCCTCCTACTTTTCTCTCCCCCAAGCCCAGGTCCTTGTCTACCTCATCCTAGTCATCTATTATTTCATTCTCTGGGTTAGGTCCTCCATGAACTGCCTCTGTACCTTCCAAAATACCCAAAGGTCTCTTGGCAGTGGAGGTGGGGTCACCACCGAGGACAGCTTCCAGCTTCTTAGAGAAACAGCAGGTCTTCAGTGAAGCACCAGAGCAACCATTTGCTTCACAGATCTTATGAAAGGCTTGTCTGAGTTCTTAAATCTTCGCTTTGCACTGCAGCATGTCCCACTCATATCCCTTTTCACACAAGGATCAAGAAATGTGCCCGTGTGTGTCCCAGTTCCTATCGGTCACTCTCAGCTGGGACTGAACGGAGTCCTCTCTCCATACACTGATCAGATCCAACAACTCCGTGGCAGTCCAAGTGGAGGAGCATTTGGTGTGATGTTCAGGCATGGACACCTGGGAAACATGGACACACTGAGCCAGCCCACGGGGTGGAAAAGGGTCCAGGTGCTCAAGCTGTGTAGGGCACCATGGTTTGTAAGGTTGGCCCTGTGTGGTGTATGTCATGCATTGCATCAAATGCCTTAACTATCATGTGGATGAAGCCAGACTGTCACTATCCTTTCCAATGAACTTGCACAGAAAAGTCAGCCAGCATGAGATGGGATTTAAATTTCATGGCACTTACAAAGGGGAGGAGTGAATAGCTGGTCACCTGGCTGCAGGGCAGTGGAGTTCAAACTGCTGGACAGAGTAGCTGACTGGGGATTGTGGACCACTTCCTGGAGACAAGAATCAGTGACAAAATGCCTCAAGGTTTCTATGCTGCGTGTATGTCAACAATAAAGGGCAGAGGAGGCGGAGGGAGGGAGAAAAGAGTCCCTCAAGGTGCTGGAAGTTTTTTCTTGATGAAAATGGGCATTTTTCCTAACAAAAGTCATGTGCCAGTGTAAACACTCACACGGTTTTGTCACCAAAAGGCAAAAGTTTTTCCTCGACAAAACTTGCCACTGCAGACAAAGCCTTCGTGAACTCAGTGGGACTACTTGGGTAGTAAGATGGCACCCAACTTGAGAATTTGGATCTGAGAAGTTTAACCTGCAGCAAAGCAAAAAGCTACTCAAGCAAATTAAAGCAAAGAAGCTCTAGTGTTAAATAGGATATGCCCATGTAAATGCAATTCATGGTGTTTGGGATATAAATAAGGGCTCACATTTGATAGAAAATTAATCCTGAGATTATAGATTTCCTCTTTCTACTCAACCTTCTAGGGCTAAATTTTGTGGCCTTCATTGCTGTTGAGTTGCACCTTCTGCCATGAATAACCGTATTCATATCATTGGTGGCATTCACTCCGGTGCACAAAGCCTATATCACACTCATGCAGCATTTAAGTCTCCTTTATCCCCTCAAAATATGGCTAAGTGGTATCAAAGCAGCACTGGCCTTATGCACAGAATGAGTTTCATTCAGTGTGTATAGGGGTGGCAGAAAACTACACAGTCTTTTAGAGAACAAACTCCCTTTTTTTATTCAAATTCCTAGCATTTTCTTTCAAAAAACTATTCTAGACAGTATTGACCTTCAGATTCCCTTTGTCAAATTGAACCCTATGCATCACTTTCAATGAAGCAACATCAACTTTCAAATGCTAAATTCATCTGTTTCATTTGCATTAATAAGGCTGTGTCTAGACTACATGCCTCTGTCGTCAGAGGCATGTAGATTAGACACATAGGCAAAGTCAAATGAAGCCGCAATTTAAATGATCGCGGCTTCATTTAAATTTACATGGCTGCCGCGCTGAGCCGACAAACACTGATCGGCTGTTTGTCCACTCAGCGCGCTAGTCTGGACGCTCCCCTGTCAACATCAAAGCCCTTTGTCGGCAGCCCCGTTATTCCTCGTGGGATGAGGTTTACTGGGGCTGCCGACAAAGGGCTTTGATGTCGGCAGGGCAGCGTCCAGACTAGCGCGCTGAGCGGACAAATAGCCGATCAGCTGTTTGTCGGCTCAGCGCGGCAGCCATGTAAATTTAAATGAAGCCGCGATCATTTAAATCGCGGCTTCATTTGACTTTGCCAAAACAACAAATCTACATGGCTCCATCGACGGAGCCATGTAGTTTAGACGTACCCAAAGAGAGAAGATATGCTCATCTCCCATTGCAGGTTTTTACTTATTTTTAAATAAACTCTGTATTTCAGACACTGACCTGGACTGAAAATAGGTTTCCATTGTTCAACCAGCTCCAGCAACAACAAACAGTTCACACGATTTTTGTAGCCCTCATTGTCCCATCATCCCTCTCCCACTTTTTCATATTGTATCTTCTTCTAATATGGCTAATTTAGGCCCTGGACCTGCAATTTGCTCTGTAGGAACAGACTCAGAGACTGAGCAGTGTTGTCCTTCTACTGCTTCACTGTGTCACACATTTCAGAAATGTGTGTGCCCCAAAAGGACTGGTGAAACCCTCGTATTTGTCAATTTTGCTTTGGCATAGAAACCAAATACCTCATTATAATCCATTTTGCTTTCTTTGGCCCAAGTGTTCATTACTCTTGGAGACCTTTGTTTCTTAAGAGTTTTTACTAATTCCTGATGCCTGTTCTTCACCTGGAGTCATCATAATCCTTCGTTTTTGACCTCCTAATGACTTCCACAGCAACCAATTACAGTAAGTTGTTGTGAAGAGAGGATAATAACTTCAGGCAGGGAAAAAGCAGCAGGAGCTGATGAACTCTTAGGAAATGATGATCCTGTTATGCAAATGTACTTAGTAATAAAATAAGTGAAAAAATACAGATAATGTAAAATATTTCATCAGGGTTGCTTCTAAATAGAAAGCCTTTTGACATTCCCCATATGAGGTCAGTTATCATTTAAAATTGTAACAGTTTTACATATAGGTTGAACATAGTAGCAGCAGCACAATTTGATAGTTTTGGAAGAGAGCTCCATCTTCCTATTATTGTTAATGTATTCTCACTATCACAAAAACATAGCTTAAGATGGGGGAAACAGGCAAATTTTATCTTTTTCTTTTCCATTTTTACAAATTAATAACTGAACGGTATGGTGAGGTTGGTAAATAAATTGCAACCTTACACTTAATTTCTTCTGTTTATTGCTGGGTAATCATCCCAACAGCTTAGGCTATGTCCACACTGCAGCATTATTTTGGAATAACTGGTGTTATTCTGAAATAACACAGTCCGTGTCTACACAGCAAGCAGTGTTGAGCTGAAGGACTTCGTACTCTGACTCCTGTAACCCTCATTTTATGAGGAATAAGGGAAGTCGGAAGAGGAGTTGCTCTAACTTGGACTTCCAGCTGTGCATGTAACGTCAAAAGCCAAAATAAGCTATTTCGATTTAAGCTATGCAATTGATGTAACTCAAGTTGTATAGCTTATTTCGGCTTTAGCCCTGCTGTGCAGATGTGCCCTAAGTGATATACTGATTTGCCCAGCTGGCAGGGGGCACATATCTCTATCTAGTGTCATCCCTCTGCTGAGCAGCAGGCAAATGTCCAGGGCCTTGCAGATCTCACCATAGAAGAAATCAGTGACAAAAGGGTCAAAGCATATTCCTAGTGTAACTTGTTTTATTTACACAAGTATACATCATTTCTAGAACAGACTGGGTAACAAACAGCATGCAGGCAGTTTCCTCTTTCAGGGATCTGATCCCAACCAACAATACCAGGTTCTCATGAAGAAACTGCTTCAAGAACTGACTCTAATTAGGGATATTAAAGCAAAGAACAAAACATCCTGGCTGATCATCACAACACAACTAATGAAGCCACAAGAGAAAACCAACCACTCTGCATTTAAACCCATATGTGAAAGATTTCCTTGCATTTTAAGAAAGGGCAATTGCAAGACTATGTGCAAGAGTGCCATCTGATGACAATAATGCAACTGTATTTTTGACTGAATTATAGAATAGATTAATTCATGAAGTTGAACATAATGACCACATTTTCATCTGTACACAAGCTCTGTTCAGATGCAATGTAGGGAAAGCTTCAGTCAACTTGGTTACAGCTCCCTGACTCCCTGCCACCTAGCCCTAATATGCATTAGACCTGCGTGGAGCAGCTCTAAAGGATCCCACTAAGGTAACGGCAGATCTTGCATCATACCATGAATTAAGTGGGCGGCTAATTTCTAACACAGGCCATTCAAAATTATCATGAATTCAGAGTCAATTGGTTTCTTACTTCTTGATTTAACTAGCTCTAGCAAAGAGTAGGAAATTATGAAATAAAAATGCTTTTCATATTATGAGAGCAATCCATGCACACTATGTTACAATAATATATTCATATCAATATATTTTGGGTTGCCATTCATTAAAATGACCACAAGAATCAAAACAGTTACTAGACGATTCTCCTTAGACATGAATATTCTCAAAACCTCTAAAATAAAGCTATTTCTCAAAAGTATTCCTTCAAAGGATTTAAACTATAATAGAGGCTGAGGGCTCCCAGAACTCCACTTAACTCATTTCATTTGTATGACATAACCTAGCAGCTTCACTTTTGATATGGTGACACTTTGAAAACAACATCCGATTACCAAAAGTATAAATAGTAAATGCCACCGTGGGGAATACTTAACAACATATTTGTCTAATTAGCCCATTTTATAGTGTTATATTATTTCTGCACTTAGCCTGACATTAGTTTTCTGAGAATTTTGAAGAAAATGACAGAGTTCAAGAGAAAAAGTGGCACACAGCTTGTCTCCATATGCTTCTTCAAATGTACAGGATTTGTCTTGGAATGAACCGGGGGTAGATGAATGTTCTTGTACTAGTCAGTAGTTCTCATAATACATGCTCAATTAATTCCATTTTAAAAGATTGTGTACTATTCAAATCCACTAGATTTGGAATAATATGAGCATTATCATGGATGAGAAGGCTATTTCACCATTTTCTTTTATAGTATTTTCGATTAACCATCAACGTCAGCTTCGGTTGAGTAATATGAGTAGGTACCATGAGTGGAGAAAGGATGAAGGAGTCTTTGCAAAGGACCATGACTAGAAGATCACTTTTGTATTTTAAATGAACTCTGACATCCTGGCTTCAAGGGGGTAGCCGAGTTAGTCTGTACAGGATAAACTTAAGAAACAACAAATAGTCTGCTAGTACTTTAAAGACTAACAAAACATATAGGCTGTGTCTAGACTGCACCCATTTTCCGGAAAAGGGATGCAGATTAGACACATCAGAATAGCAAAATCCACGGGGGATTTAAATATCCCCCGTGGCATTTGCATTAACATGGCTGCCGCTTTTTTCCGGCTTGGGGAATAAGTAGGAATAAGAGGAATAAGAGATCCTTTCAAGTAGGAATAAGAGATCCTCCGGAAAAGGGCTTATTTTCCGGAGAATCACATCTAGACTGGCGCTTTTCTCCGGCTTATCCCCAAGCCGGAAAAAAGCGGCAGCCATGTTAATGCAAATGCCGTGGGGGATATTTAAATCCCCCATGGATTTTGCTATTCCGATGTGTCTAATCTGCATCCCTTTTCCGGAAAAGGGGTGCAGTGTAGACACAGCCATAGATGGTATCATGAGCTTTCATGGGTACAAGCCACTTCTTCAGATGACATCCTGGTGCATTTAGTGGTCATTTCATTTTGTCAGTTAGTTTGTAAATATAACCTAGCATGTTTTGAAAAGCAATGTCCTCTCTAAAATTGATATATAAACAGGTACTTATATTATACAAATTAGGCCAATTATTAGAAGAGTCAATTATACCTTGGATTGTGAGAAAAGATATATTCCACTTTTGATTCTTAGAAGTTATCATAAAACTAACTTAGGCCCTGTTCCTGAAGTCAGCCCATGCAGACTCTCGTACCTGTGCAGAATCCATTTGAATTGAGACTTTAAACGAACATAAGTGTTTGCTTGCATGGATCAGAATGAAGGATTGGGAATCCTGGTGCACTGGCTTCTTCTGTCAGATTCCTGAGCTCTGCTGCATTTTGTGTTGTGTCTCACACAGATACACCTGTACACATGTTAGATATTCAAAACTGCTCAACTCTTATGATTTTTAGAACATCATGCTGGATGTTGCTGTTTTGAAATCGGGCCCAAGGTTTACATGCCTTAAATAAGAGCTGAGCTCTTTTGAAATTCTGGCCCTTAATTTAGATGTCTAAATAAAAGTATTGTTCTTTTGAATAATCTAGGCTGGACTGTACACCAGAAATTCTCATAAATGATCATCCAACAGTAAAGCTTGATTATCTAATAGAAACAATCATTAACTAAAAATGAAACAGTATTATACTGGAAACCTACAAAATATTCTAATTAGGTCATGTAAGCCAGTTTACAGTGGTGATCCTCAGTGCAAGGTTAACACATAGTATACATACTACCAATGAATGTTTTCTTTGTGCTTAAAACACTGCAGGTCAGTAGTATGTTCATTCAAGAGATGGCTGGCTAAAAGTTACTCATGATTATATTGGTGTATAATGAACAAGAGTTAAGAGGAACAATCTGCAATGTCTCTGTAGGATAAAATCTACTTGGTTATTATGCACAGATGCTCCTATCAAGGCAACTGAGAATGCTGTAAAGACACAGAAATAATTAACGTAAAAAGTGCTCAAAGAATAGATTATATTTAGCTCCCTATAGAACATCATTACAGTGGAGATTACCAGTCTGTATTGGACAACCAATGTCTAACAAAAGCATAATGAATTTCCTAAAAAGAAAATTAAGATATAGAATTTTAGATACAAATGTGAAAGAAAGGAAAGACAAAAGAAAAGCATTTCTGTGTACGTGTCATATATCATCTCTTATATGAGAGTTAACAGTTATCTGGTTTCCCTTTGCTGTGATTTAATATCAGCATGAATGCCTGGGAAAGGGAATCATAAAGCTAATTGGGTTGAAGGAGATTTCGTTACTTTTCCTCATGATGACTGAAACAAGCCCACAGAAAGTTTCATCAGGCTTTGAAGGTCATGGAGTTCAGATGGACAAGTCAGCTGGCCTTAAGATAACAGAATCACTTAAATTATTTCTGACCTAGACACCCACGCTATTCATAAAGCAACATATGCCTCTACACTAAACCTTTCACCACTATTGAGTGCATTGAGTGCAGCAATTAATCCACCAGGAGTCAGACCCACTAAATCAGCTGCCAGTTGTTTAGATGATGACTCTAGTACTCC
Organism: Pelodiscus sinensis; assembly: GCF_052426305.1. NCBI lineage: Eukaryota > Metazoa > Chordata > Testudines > Trionychidae > Pelodiscus > Pelodiscus sinensis. Next base: position 24,729,107 of record NC_143063.1, on the reverse strand, counting down.
ATCACGAGGAGATGAGGAAGGGGAGTTGTCGGCAGAATTCCTCCCATTGATCCTGCATGGTGTGGGTTCTGTAGTATGTAAACCTAGCTACATCTAGAGTTATGCTACTAATGTAAATCAGACTGTGTACCTTAGATTGATTTTCCCCCATTGCGTAAATATGCTCTTAGTCTTCTAATCTTTGAGAACAAATCTCTTATCTCTCTGTTCCATGTCAGGACTGCACCATGTTTATGTAGCATCTCTATTTCATCTCATGGAGCAAACATGAGTTCTTGTGGCTATTATACCAACATGAGAACTTTACCCTGATCTAGTTTGATACATGGGGGTCTGGATTACACCAGTCAGAAAGCATGTATAATGGAGTAATCTACATGGAGCACTGATTTCAGATGGCTCAAGAAGAGCTTAGCTCTAAAGTGATGTGAAGGCACTGGAAGCTGCAAGAGCACTGGGCTTGGAAAGATTAAGACTGGTATCTTCCTTTTTGAAGGGAGTTGAAAACAGTAAAATGTCCAGGCAGGTGTCTACTAAGAAAGGGTAAATGATAATACATTGAATATCCCTGAAAATCCATAAATGTACCTAATATTCAGTAGCTCCAGAAGGAAGTTCAACGAAGTACAGTATTTTCCATGACCTTCCCAAAACTTTACTCTCCAAAGAAAGTAGTGAGTCGTCTAATATTAAACAGCCCAAACATTACCAAAATATTACCTCATAAGGCAATAAAATTCAACTTACTTTTAGCATGTTCCTGGTTTCAACATCATGTCCTCTATGATTCCTATGAAGTTAATTTCATGTTAAATCACACACCTACAAAGGCTTTTCCTCAAAGAATTACACCATCTTTACAATGTCTGCTACACACTATTGAGGCATCACTGCAAAGTAAGTTATGGTTACTCAACAACTATCCTTCAGTATATTTTCATAGGGCCCTGTACCCCATGTGCAGCTAACTTCAAGAAGTATGTATATTTAAAGCACACAGGATAAGATCTTGGTACAAGTACTCCACTAAACCACAGCTCTCTTTTAATGGAAATAGTCATCATGAAAATTCAATTTCATTCTGTTTTTACAGATATACTTTCAATATGGCAATAACTATTACAGGGATTTCAAAATTGCTGAATTGAGGCCAAATATTTTCAGATTTAGGATTTAAATGTATTAAAAGTAACTAATGTTTTATATTATATTCCCAATTTTACAAAATGTTATATTTTAATGTCTTAGCTTTTCTAATTTTTCTAAGGCAAAACTGCTTTCATAAAATTCTGTTACTCCAAAAATTTCAGCTACTCACAGAAGCCACATGTTGGGATAGAAATTTTTGTATGAGTGATGAAGTACCTGCTCTATTTAACAAATGATTTATCTTTTCTAGCACCATTATAGTACTTTGTCAGCCTCTGTAACTCACGGCTCTGTTCTGCTGCCTCTTAGAGCATCTGACAATCACAAAGCATCATCTCTTATTGGTACAACAAAATAAGATTAAGAAATCTAAGTAACAAATTGTTATCCAGAAGTAGGTGCTTGCCCTCTTAAAAGTGCATTTTGTACTTGAAAATATTACACTTTTTTTTAAACCAGCCATTCAATTATGGATGAAAATGTGTGCACTTGCACCTCCCACTAGTTATTTGGGGGCACAAGTCAGGTACAGTAGAAGCAGAAATGCAAAATTTCCACTCTCCTTCAGTATTTACTCTAGTTACACTAGGAAAGCACTTTGGTATGTCTGCCCTTTTATCTGGGGCTTCCATTAGAAAGAGGAAACTCAAAACTTTGAGGTTTACAAGAAATCTTCCAGACAAAGACCATCCCAGAGAAGCATTGAACTAGGCTTCACTAAACAAGCCAAGATAAAAGAAAATCAAGCCAATCATTTTAAAGTTATGGACATTTAAATGACAGTGGTCCAAAGCATCAGATGGTCTCAGCTGTTAGTTAATCTCCGGTTTGAGACAAAGATGCAATCTGAGATAGCCCAAATATTTAAATGTCATCAAAGTGAAGAAACCACACACTTAGAAATTTAACAGCCTGTACTGGTTCCAAAAATAATCTTGATCAAGGCCAGAAGGAACAAAGTCTCTGGCAGGTTTAACTTTGGTGCCCAAGTTAGTGAAGAGACAGACTTAGCTAACAGTTATCATTTTTCCAAATTGCTGTAGTCAAACACAGTAAGGTTCCATCCAAACCCTTCAGTATGATGGATTAGAGCAATACTCCAGGGGTCTTCAACTTGCAGTTGGCTGTGAATGCCTGATAAGGATGGCTGAATATAGAATGATTAGGTTCCATTTTAAACTGGGTGCTTAACTCAACAAGCAACACACATACAGCCATAGACATTGGAACAGTCAGAAATGTAGACTATTCAAAAGATTTGCTCTCAGCCCATGATAAATCTGCAAGCCAATTTAAAAAATTGTAGGCAGGTATGTGAATAAATCTTTTAGCTTTAAAATTTCACTTTTATTGGAATTTGAAGAACAGAAGGAATCTTATAGGAATCATTAAGTGAAACTGGCAAATATAAGTGATTCCTCACTTATTGTGGAAATATATATATTTAAAAATCACTTTTGCTTGATTCTGCTTGATTTTTGAACAGGAAGAAAAAAGCAAAACATTTCCACACTCATAAAGGTATATGATGTTCATATTCACTTCTTCCCTTATAAATTCATTCTTTCTTTCTCCCTTCACCTTTCCCATCTTCCTAGCTAAATAACTCTCCTTTTCCAGCTAAGTCCAACTCCTATAATTCCAGATGACTTTCTTGAAACCTTTGATTTCCTCTTCAGACCCTCCCCTTCTCCAAAAGAAAACTGAAAAAGTATGATGTGACCTGCACCCCACTCTTAGCTCACCTTCTAACTGTCTCCTCCTCCCGCTCTCATCATAGATGACCAGTTTTACTCATCTGCTTTCCTCCTCCAACCCCTCCTTTTGCCTGATGGTCCCATTCCATCCATGCCCCTAATATCAACTTCCACTACCATTCTCACTCACTGCTCTGGCTCTATACCATGACTCAATTCAACCCTGCTTGTCTCTCACATCTTAAAAATAAATTAACCAACTCCTGGACAAGCCAAATTAATCAGCCACTTGTCTCTGCAGTCGCTGGCAGGTGTTCCTCTCCTTCAATTCATCTCAAACCCTTGGACTCTAATGAACTCTTCCTTAGTAAAGGGCAGAACTGGTATTTCATCCTCATCTTCCTTAACCTACCAACCACCATCAAGAGAGCTGGTCATGCTCTTTTCCTTGAAATTGTATCTTCCAAAGCTTCCATGCCGTTGTCCTCTTGTGTTTCTCCTCCTAACTTTCTTAATTGTTCTTTCAGAGGTTCCTTCTAATGCCCCTTCCAACTTTCTGAGGATTCACCAGGGAATTCTGTCTTGGGTCCCCTTTTCTTTTTTCATCTCACCTTATCTCTGCATCATTTAATGCTAAAATAAAAATTCAAGTGCCAACTCTCTGTTCATGACTCGCAGATCTCTCTACTACAGACCTGTCTAACCTAAAATCTTGGCTAGTCTCTTTGATACCTCTCTGGGGACTGTAGGCATCAGCTCGAGCTCAATGTGGCTAAAATGGAGCTTTTAATTGTTTGTCAATAGGAAAACTAATTACTATAATTCAGCACAGGTGTAAATCCAGCAATGGTTACATGTTGCAAGAAAAAAGTGCCCAAGTCTGGTCTATGTTGCAACTTTTACTGCTGCTAACAACAGTAGAACTGCACTGGAGGTGATCTATGAGTACTGCTAGTTTATCAACCAACAAGTCTTACTGCCAAGGCTCACCCTGCATCACTGCAGTACCAACGTGGACCAGAAATGCAAATGTTACTGCTTCAACAGTGCAATTACTCTCACTCCATCCCCTCCAGCATCATCCTAACCACCGTTCAGAGGCACCTCTGTCCATAGTCTAGCACTCACGTCCCAATTGCATGCAGGCTGATAGCAGCCCAGGTTGCTCTGCTTGTTTCAGGTAATTCATTCCCCTTTATGCTTCAGAGGAGATCCAAGAGCAACCAAAGCCACACTTGTTTGGTTCAGTGGGGCACAGGGCTGTGTATGTGACGTCCACACAATATGAGGCTAAGTTTCACCCAGCCTCAAACTGGTGGGTGTTATATTATTGTTTGGTGTCAATATTGTAGACAATGCAAAGTGTTTTAACAGGATCGTGTGAAACAGAACATGACTATTTATGCAGGGATTGGAGACATGTTAGGCTTCAGAGTGTGTGGAAATCTATTAAGAACAGGATAGAGTTCTAGGTGTTCATGTCTTGTTCCAAATCCTGCAATATTACCAGCTTGGAATAAGACGTGCAAGACAATAGGATTCTGGTGGAAATAAATAGCCTGTTGTCTATGCCCACTTTGGGGCTTGATTGCAAACATCCTATAAGCACATACAATCTGAAATGTGCTTGTTCATAGCATGTAGAAAGGCCGGTGTGTAAGCAGTAGCTGCAGATGTTGTGTGTGACCTTGAGCAAGTTACTGAATCTACCCTCTGCCTCAGTGTTCCATCTTTGAACTTCACATACATTCAGTGTGCAACACATTACACTAGACACGCCTAGCACAACTTCTCAACATTGTTCTGCAAACATTATGCGCACCAGTGTTCCCATCCCTCACAAGAGAATAAAATCTACTACAAAAAGTGTGAGGTGTTCAAATACTATGGCCTGCATAATTAACTTTGACAGACACCTACATTGAACATGAGCTTTCTGAAAATATGGGTGTAATGCCTAAATCAACTTTTAATAGAGCTGTGTTTGGCAGATTGACCATCAGTAGTATTAATGTAAGTAGTCTGCCATTCCAAATCACTTCATTTTCATTACTGTAAAGCAAGCTACAAAAGTTAAAGTTTGTCATTGATTATTAATGCCAGGTGTTAAAAGATTCTTCATATTCAATGACAGATAATATTAGTTGATAACTAAATTTGTTTGCTATTATCATCTTGGGTTGGTTGTGAATACAATCACTTGAAGGTTAATGGGGAATTCGAGATACTATTGAGTTGTCTCCTGCATTCAAAAACAGGTAGGTCAACCAGAAAATGGTCATTAAGATTTAAGCTGAGGTGTTTAATAAGAAAGGCTACTGAGGAGAGAGGAAGTGTATATCTAATCTAAATCAGGAACAACAATATTCAATTATTTATCTTCCATTCCAGTCTGTGTATTTTCTCCTCTGGTGTTTATGCAGTGCCAATTTAAAAAAATAGCATCTTTTAAAAATGATCATCAATCCTATAACCCACATTTATTCTTGCTCCCAAACACAGTCTACAACAAAACATTGGAGTCAAACCCAGAGGAATTAAACTCTGGTACCAGTCCTATACCCATTTCAGTTAATAGCAAAACTCTAATTGAATTCAACAGGAACAGAATCAAGGATAAAGGGAAATTCCTTAATTGTAATTCTGTTTTTCTCACTGTCTCCCATTTCTCCTGTCCAGCAACAGAAGCACCCATGCATTAAGATTTATAGCTCTATTCACGAGAAAGCGAGTAGGTAAAGAACTGTCTCTCAGTGTTTACATAAAGCAGATAGTTTCCCCATTTCCATTTCTGATCAACTTTTAGGTGGAAGTATAGAGAGTCATCTACAAATACAGGACCTATTCTAAAACACAAAGAAGTTAATTGAAAAACTCCCACTGACTTTGAATCAAGCTTACAGAGAATATATAACAGCAATGACTCCTCACCTAAAATAAATAGAATTGCAGTATGGAAACACATTTTTTCTTGTCACATCGTTATTTCATTGATTCACAAACATGTCTTTACTTCACTGTGTTTTGTTGGTTAATTTGCTTGTTTATTATTTGCGGCATTCTTTTTAATTTGAACTTTATCTCTAGCAATTCAACATTACACACAAATACCCCCTATAAAATGTGTTGCTTCTTTCTTTGCATTCTGTTCTCTGTGTGTCTGGTAATTGGTCCACAAACACACACACACTTCCAGCTTCACTTTCATATTCCTCTACTTTGGAAGAATACTTTTACCCTAAATAATTGATAAAAAGAAGCATTCTTTCTCTCCCTGTCAAACCACATGCCTTGCTGATTAAATGCACTATATCCTCAGCTCTCTTTGAAAGTTCTATTCCCTTTGTATCTTTCTCTTTCTGCAATGTAAATGAAGGCTATACTGTTCAGTATCAGAGGCGAATATTGCATTGCCTTCTTACTGCTTTTATGCTATGCTCAAAATAATCCCTACACCCTTTCGGACTTAGCCCTGCCTTCCTTGAGTCACCAAATCCCCAGGGACTTTAAAGGAAGTTTGAGGTTTGCAATGAACATAGGTCCAACTCCTCTATGTGTGCTATCTAAACCATGAATGGGTCTCAGTATGTTTAATAAAATATTCACAGTTCCAACAACTAGCTGCAATCAAATTTTAAGAGATTATTTCATATATCTCCCTGATCTCAACTTTCCTGCACCCAATCTATCAAATGGATTCCTGCCCAGCTTTCAGACCTTTGCAGTGAATTCTTAGCTTGCAACTTAGTGAGGAAAGTCTTTGCCTTAAATAGTTGTCTTACAAATTCTTATTTTCTTCAATGACGGGATTGTTCTCCTTGCTCCACATATCGTTACTTTCATTTGTCCAGCCTATCCCACAGCGTTCAATGAATCCTCGTCCACCGTAAAGGTGACACTGAACAGTGAGTTCTCACTCTGACAATCTCCTGATCATCTCCAGCAGGTTTATATTGTACACAATGATTTATATGATTAGCTAGCACTGTTTATTCATTTGTATAGGAGAGAGGAAGCAGGGCCATCCTAATCCAAACACAGAATATGCAGCTATGTAGGGCACCTGAAAATTTGGAGCAACATCTGGTCTTAATGTCCACCCATCTGCTCTTCCTATTCCTGTTCTGTGGCTCCTCCGAAGAAGACCTATTAGTGGAACATTGAACCTGTAAAAGAGCTATTCCAATGGTAATGAAGCAATTTAACAGGCATTTGCCAACCCCAAGTATATACTGTCAGTTTCTGAATGTACTATGTTAATCAACAGGATCAGACCATCGTTTAAAAATTAAAGATATTTCATTAATGTGTTGCTGAAAATTATATATATCACAACTCTAAAACATCCTCATTCTATACCCCTGGGCTGCCATGTGGCATAAGGACACCAGTTTAATAGTACTGTATAGGGCCCCATAAATCCTTCCCTGAGAGGAAGGAACCTGCGTGTGTAATGTGGAGTCCAGGGTTGAAAAAAAGTACATTATTTTGTGAAAGAGGAGAGTCCAGAAATACTGCTAAGAACCCTGTACCACACCCAAAAGCTTTTATCTTTACATCCCCCTTATGAGGACCAATGAATCTGAACCAGCTGCTCACATTTAAAAAATCTCCAAAGTGAAAATAAATAATGAACAAAAAATATAAGTGGCACATTTAAAAAAAAAAACCTCTCTCCCAGCTAAGATGGAAGTGTCATGCAACAGTAATGTCATCACTATGCAAACCCATAACAGAACAGTGCTATATGGGGCAGTTCTGCTGCAAAATTTTGCAAAATGAATAGAATTCATTTAAGAGGAGGAATTTATTTTTGGTGTCCCAGTAGTATTGTCTTTGCATTGTAAGTCAATAAAAATACAAATGAAAATGTTACTACATGCATGGAATGTTGGACTTAGTAACCTTTAATTGTACAAATGGCGCCTTCTCTTCCTCCACATGAAGCAGGCTAAAAAGGATTATTAGACTCAGGAAGCTGGGTCCAGAGCTAGGACACAAGTGCAGCTGTGTGGTTTAAAGTACAGTCCATGTGGCTCTCTGTTCTGCAGGATGGGGCAAACTTTATGCAATCTCCCCGCCCCCAGCCCAATCCTCTGCTTCTATTGGCCAGAAACAACCAGCCAATAGGAACTGATCCCAGCCAATCTCTCAGCTCCTATTGGCTGCAACCAGTCAATAGGAGCTGAGAGATTGGCCTGGGAGATGGAAGCGGCACAAATCTCTTTCCCCTCCTGGAGCTGAGAACCATGTGGAGGAAGCAGCCTGCAGTTTCAAGCAGGGCTGGAGCAGGCAGGGAGCCAGCCTGCCTTGGGCTTCTGGCTTAGGTAACCACCTCCCGGCCAGAACCTGCTTCTGTCACCCCTTCCCCTCCTGTACCCCAACTCCCTCCCCCAGGTCACCATCCAAACCCTCTGCACCCCCCTACCCCAGATCACAACTCCCTCCAAGACCCTGTGTAGCCTCTTCTACACCCTTCCCCCAGGCCAGAATCCTCTTCTGCATCCAAATACCCTTCCAGATCCTGCACCCCATGCCCCTGCCCCAAGTCACCACCCACATCCTCTGCAATCTGTCCCCCCTTTTCTCCTTCTCCTAGGTTACAGCTCCCTCTCAGACATTGCATCCCCTCCGAGTGCACCTCCTCCAAGCCAGAATTCCCTCATGCACCCATACCCCTCCATGACCCTACACCCCAACCCCTGACCCAGGTCACAACCCATTCCTTTGCCCAAACTCTCTCTCAGGTCTCACACCATCTCTTGCACCCCAGTCCCTTACCCAGTGCACCCTTCTGTGCCCAACCTCCACCCGAGACCCCACAAACCTCCACAGAAAAGCATGGACATTGACCACTTTCCAAAATCTTGGAGTGCCCCCCCCCCACCAAAAATTATTGCCCTCCCTTGCCTAAAAGAATATTTCATGAGTTACATATAGATATGTTCATGGGATATAATATTACTCCATATATGTGGATAAGAGTTAAAAAATTGGCCCTCAGAAGAGGGCATATTTTGAGTATCTGGCCTATAAGGACTATTTAAGGAGTGCTGATTGAAAAGGAAATGGACGCAGGCCTCAACAGACCCACACTTGGCCAGCAAGAGGTGCCATTAGGCAAGCACACCCTTGATATTCGCTAACACAGCAGTTTTCAAACTTTTTTTCTCATAATCCAGTTGAAGAAAATTGTTGATGCCTGTGACCAGCATAATTTGCTTAAAGTGTAGGCTTTGTGGTGGGGCTCAGGCGTCAGCTTTGGGGGTAGGGTAGGGCTGGAGCAACAGGGGCTCAAGCAGCTCCCGGTTAGTGGTGCAGTGGCGTGCTTTTCGGAAGCAGTGCAGTTTGTGGTGCCAGGACAGGCTGGTAGCTGCCTTAGCCCACCCACTAATCACACTGCAGCAACAAGACCCAGGGTATGTCTACAGTGTGGCGTTTTTCCTGGATACCAGAGGTGTCCCAGAAATATTCCACCATGTCCAGGAAACACGTTTGCTCTTCTGCTTTTTTGCGGATAACCAAACATGCTCTTTTGGGGAGCCCTGTATACCTCATTCTATGAGGAATAAGGGCTCCTCCGACCATTTGGCCCCGTCTAGACAGGGCCAAATGGTGGAAAAGCCTCTTCCAGAAAAGCAATCGGAAAAAGCGATAGTGTAGACCTAGCCCTAGTGTCTGACATTCCACAGCTTAGTATTAGGTAGTGGCCCATAATTTGAAAACTACTGCACTTTGGGTATGTCTACACTACCACCCTAGTTCGAACTAGGGTGGTAGTGTAGACATACCCTAACAGACTTACCTTTTTAGTTCAATTAAAGGTCACTTTTTGGTGCAGTATGTTCCCATATTTCCTACAAGGTGCATTGGTGTGACAACTGGGGTGCATCTTTTAGTGCACTCCAACCTTTCATGCATTAACTGACCACATGGAGCCTCCAGGTATAGGCTAAAACTGTGATATGTCAACACACACTAGGAAATCTTTACTGAATGACAGCAAGGTTCACAGGGCCAATTAGTGCACACTAGTGCACACAATAATGTGGACTAAAATGTCTGCCCCAGCTGGTGCACATTAATGCATCATATAGACATGTCCTCTGATTCAAAACTTGCTGACTGGAATTCAGAAAAGCTAGCTTCTCTTCCTAGCCTCTGCCACTGACATGCTGAGAGACAGAAGGCAGGTCACTTAACCTCTCTGAGCCTCAGTTTCAAAGCAACAAAACCACTTCCACTGAATGGCTGAAAAAAAAAACCCCTAATTAAAACCATAAACAAATGAGTAATTTTCTGTCTCACAATAGCAGCAGGAAAAATGGATTAGTACTCTTTGGCACATTCATCAGTAAGACACCTGCATATTATTCTAGACTGGGCAGAAGACAACCGTTTGCCACAGAAATGATTGGGACTCTGTCCAGAAAAAAGAACTGTATAGGTTCACATAATTTGCTTTAGATTTACAATCCAATAGTGAAGCATGATCTCATTTGTCAGATCTTTCTTAGTTTTAAAGACTAATTAAAACACAAATTGCTATGAGCATAAATTGACCATTAATATGCAGGTTTTACTCCAGCTGTTACTCGGCTTCATCTTTAGTGGAGGTCTCTAAACAATTTGCCGTTACCTTACAGTGACTTTCAGCAAATACTTATCTGCATCCAACAGAGTGCTTTTCTTCAATATATACTCTGCTGCAAGAGAAAGAACATACTGAACAATTACCTCTGTAAACTAATTATTTATGGTTCAAAATGTTGAAAAGCCAATCTGTTGAGGCTTATAATTTGTTTTGCCCTTAACTTGTTAGTCTAACAAAGTTTCCAGTTATAATAGAATACCATTACATCAGAGACTCCCAAACTTTTCTTATTTCTGGTCATGTGAACCCATGCTATATGGTGATTAGAGATGAGGAGTGTGGATATTAGCATATCTGTGTTCTCATTTGTACATCCTAAAGCACATTAACTGCTATATTTTATGTAAAACAAATTCCCACAGTTCTAAAGATTCATCTAAGTAGCCTATTATGAAAATGGAATAAATAAAATTCATCATTATACAATTGCTCCTGCATATCCACCAGAGATTCTCACGAACTTCCAGGGCACACTTGTATTTTCTGTTTGTGTTATGCTCAGATTCTGGATTGCAATTTCCTTGGCTGATCAGGATTCTCTTCTTTGTTTTGTTCACTTATTTGGGTTTCAGATCAACATTTTCTCAGTGACTGTGATGGTGAAGTCCTCCCACCCCACAATTGTACCAATCCACTAATTCTGTGAGATGCCCCAAAATGGCTTGTGCACCTGTAGGCTGTTCCTGAAGCAGCAGATAGAGGATGCTATTGTGGACATTCTGGGTGGGTGTGCTGTTAAAAGATACGTAATGATAAAGAGCTGTATATTTTAATTTAAAGTTAGTTTGAGCTATGTATTTTACAAAGTGCATGCATGCACATAGCTATTATTCTACGAGCACAAGAAGAAGTCCTAGAATAAAATGCTATAGCAAGAAAACTATGCCCTAACTAGAGAGATTAGCAGGTACATACATCTACACGTGCAGCAGCAAATTCTTTTCTCATATAACCTGTTCCAAGATTTGGCCCACTAACTTACTCACAGACAGGCGGAGCCTTGATGTGCATCAGCTGCTTGCTAAGGTTTTCAAAACTGCATGTCTAAGTGAGTAATATAGTGGCACAGATGCAGTGCCAGAAGTATTTCCTCTCATTCATCTGTTATAGTCATTTCTTCCACTGTGCTGCTGATTGGCAATGCCTAAAGTAATTTCAGTGAATACAATGAAAAACAGACTGATAAAGGAAGCCGGTTAACTCTTTCAAATGCACATAGGAGGAAACACAATGTTCTGGAGCCATTTTTTTCAACTACACTTAATCAGTGTCAATAAGAAGAGGCCTTGCATGTCATGATAAAGCCTGTTAGAAAAGAAAATCCCCGGGGTACTAGCTCTCCTGTATGCTGTTGTCTATCCACTGAATTTTCTAAAATGCAATATAGGAATGGGCAAAAGCAGCCATAGTTGATGTATACATGATTCAAATGTTCCTACACAGGTCTGCAAATATACCTCATCTAGGACTCTTTAATCTCAAGTTGCTTCCATCTGGTTGTCTCCAAGGTCAACTTTACCAATTGCACTCTAATTTTGCATTGGAAACAATGCCATCTTGGCATAAATTTGTTTGGTTTAGTTTGTTTTAATTTTGTTTTATAAAAACTCTTCTATTCCTTATCTAGCTTTAAGATAAAGTCCAGACCAAGCTCTGAGGTTGTATAGACTAAAAGCATTCACAAATTCATCATTTCTGGACAGGAGTTTAAAACAACGAGGAACAGTCACAACACTACCAATGTATAATCATTGACAGGTAATGAAATAATGAATTCTGAACACCTGGCATTTAAAAAAAAACATTTTTAGTGATATTATGTATGGATATCACCCTTTTCACATACTCATTTGGATTTAAGAAGCACCTTGTCTAATCTTTAAGCACTTGTGTAGATCCATAAAATTGATGGAATAACTGTATTAAAAGATACTTGCCTTTCATTGCCTCTTATATGCAAACCCTCCCCATTAAACAAATATGACTCAACTCATCACCAACTGACCCAGAAAACAACCAAGATAATAAGGGACCTTTGTGTGTGGCATAGACTGAAGCTCAAAACTAAGGAAAATATAACCAGTCCCTAATCTTTTAAACCGGGTATGTTAGTATGAGTATTTTCACTGATAGCAGCTGCAATAAAAACACACAGAAGATTAAAGTGAGTTTTAGGTAGCAATGTTCCAAAACATGACAGCATCTGCCAATTGTATTCTATTTTGACTACTTTGTTCAGATTCTCTCAAAAATTAATATAGGAAAACTTTAGAATTAAGGAGCTACAGATTTTTGCAATGGTAGGATCAGAGAACAAACTGCAAGAAACACCTCCTCCTAGTTTATTTCCAATGCAAATACCATGCCAACAGGCATGTAACCTTGACACAGTGAAATACAGGCAGTCCCCTGGTTACGTACAAGATAGGGACTGTAGGTTTGTTCTTAAGTTGAATCTGTATGTAAGTCGGAACTGGCGTCCAGATTCAGCCGCTGCTGAAACCGATCAGTTTCAACAGTGGCTGAATCTGGACGCCAGTTCTGACTTACATACAGATTCAACTTAAGAACCCCAGGCATCCCCAAGTCAGCTGCTGCTGAAACTGACCAGCAGTGGCTGAATCAGGACGCCTGGGGCAGAGCAGCTGGGGTGCTGCCAGGTTGGTCCAGTAGCGCCCAGAGCAGCGCTACAGGACCAACCGGCAGCGCCCCAGCTGCTGTACCACAGGCGTCCGGAGCAAAGCCACGGAGCACAGGGGCAGTGGGACAGCCCAGACGCGCCATGGCTGTCCTGCTGCCCTCGGGCTCCGCGGCTTTGCTCGGCTTTGCTCCCCGTCCCCCTGGTCTGCAGACCAGGGGGACGGGGAACAAAGCGGCGGAACACGCGGGCAGCGGGCAGCCCAGACGCGTCTGGTCTGCCCGCTGCCCGTGTGCTCCAGGGCTTTGCTCTGCTTTGCTCCCCGTTCCCCTGGTCTGCAGAGCAAAGCCCCGGAGCACGCGGGCAGCGGACAGCCCAGACGCGTCTGGGCTGCCTGCTGCCCGTGTGTTCCGCCGCTTTGCTCCCCGTCCCCCTGGTCAGGTTCTCAGCAATGTTTAACCTATTCTACTTCAATTTAAAAAATGGAACTTGAAGAGGTTTTTGTTGTTATGTTATTGGGTTTTCTAAAACTACTCCCTCTCCCACAAAGACTTTTCCTGTACAGGATCCCTCACTTTTCTTTCCTTTAAAAAAAAAAATCAAGCTTGGCAACTACTGTTATTTATTGGCTGCACTATAATTACCTCCTGAACCAACTCCTGCATGCTTTTCAAGATTTTTTAATAAAACAAACACCTCTTGTGAGCTCTAGTATTAAAGGATCCAAGAACCAGTCTCTTAAAAAGAACAGAACTTGTTTCTCTGAACCACGTCCCAGTGTGACAACTGAGCAATTTATATGCTGGTGTTTGAAGCAGGCTGGCTGATGAGGGAGTCGGGGAGACAAAGGGGGAAACTGCTACAAGGCCTGGTGATTCAAAAGGACCTGGAGCTCCTGGCCCCAATGCTGCTTCTGTGGCAGCATCATCCAGAGCCCCAGGACCTTTAAATCACCACCAGAGTGACATGTCACATGCTCTGGGTTGCTCTAAGGGCTGGAGGAGAATGTGCCCCAGGCAGGACTGAGGGCTGACTGCCCTCAAACCCTTCCCTTCCACCCAAGGCATTGCACCTTCCAGGAGGGTGGATCCAGGACTCCCCACCATGCCCATGGGTCCAGAATGGCTGTCAGCTCCCCTGATTTGAAGTCATCCTTCAGCATAACTTTATTAGACATTGTTGCTTCCTCAATAGTGTGCATTGGATATCCTTTTTTTCGGCATTGGATAGCAATTGGAAACAAAATATATTCAAGCCATTCACAAACAGTACACTCAGAGGACGGTAAGTATTTTCACTTCCATGGAAGAGCATACTTAACACAAGCCTACAGCAGTGTTTCTTGAAGTAGTCCTCACAACCACTTTGAGAAAACTGTTAACTGGCTGTTAACACTGCTTCTCACAGCTCCCGTTGGCTGCAAATGGCAAAATGGAGCCAATAGGAGCCGTGAGGCTGCATGGCTGCAGAGCCAGGAGGTAAACAAACCAGCATGGCCAGTTAACACGCTTCTCAAAGTAGTTTTGTGGGCCACTTTGAGAAACACTGGCCTACAAAGATCAGTTTCTACATCAGGTATTGATTGTGCAACAAATAAGTCTTATGATGCAGTAGATCAGTTGACAAGGCCAACTTTGGAAAGCAAGAACTGAACCTTATTTACATAATGAAGTCAAACAGCAGAAACCAGGCATCGTTCTCAACAAGAATGGAAACATACAAGTGTAGGATTGGAAGGGACCTCAATAAATTATCTTGTCCTGCCCCCGGCACTCAAGGTACAGTTAAGTAATAACTGGATCATTCCCCTATGCTTAAAAACCTCCAATGACAGAGATTCCACAACCTACCTAGGCAAATTATTTGAATGCCTTTACCCTGACAGGAAAGCTCTTCCCCTGGTGCTTTTTGTCCTAACCACAGGGGCTAAGGAGAACAATGGTCACCCTCTTCCTTGTAACCACCTTTTATGCTCTTGAAAACTGTTATATCCTCCTTCAGTCTTCTATTCTCCAGACTACACAAACCCAGTTTTTTCAACCATTCCTCATAGATAATATTTTCTAGACTTTAAAGCATTTCTGTTCCTCTCCTCTGGACTGTCTTCAATTTGTTCAGTTTGAAATATGGTGCACAGTGCTTCAGTTGAGGCCTTATCAGTGCAATGTACATGGAAGAATTACTTCTCATGTCTTTTGTACAACATCCCACAATGATGTTCACTTTTTTTGCAACTATGTGACACTGCTGATTCATATTTAGTTTCTGATCCATTATAACACTAGATCCCTTTCTGCCAGTACTCCTTAGCCAGTGAATTCCCATTTTGTAGATGTTTAATTGATTGTCCCTTCCTAACTTTCTCCTTATTGAGTTTCATTTTATAATTTACTTCAGGACCATGTCTCCAGTTGGCCCAAATAATTTTGAATTTTAATCCTCTCTTCCAAAGCACTTGAAATCCTCTCCAGTTTAGTAACCTCTGCAAAGTTTATAACTGTATTCTTTGTACTATTATCTAAATCACTGATGAAGTTATTAAACAGAAGAGACCAGGGCCAATCCCTGAGGGACTAACTCTATGGGCTTGTCTACACTACAGATTGAAGCTGCTGCAGTTGATCTTCTGGGTTTGAATTATTGAGTCTAGTGAAGATATGGTAAGTCAAACAGAGGGCACTCCCATTGGCGCCAATCATCCTATTCCTACAAGGAATAAGGAAAGTTGAATGGAGAATGTGCTCCCATTGATCTCCCGCGGAGTGGATGGCACCAAAATGTGATTTAAGATACTTCAACTCCAGCTACATAATTGATGTAGCTGGAGTTGTGTATCTTCATTCCAACTTAATCCCTAGTGTAGACCTAGCCTATATTGCTTCAACTAGGCTTTAGTGGTAGATGGTACTGGAAGATGGCTGAACAACGTTCATGTCCTTACTTCTTGAAGGTTATATTCTGTTGAGAGCTGGTTAGGAAGCTCATTGTTTCATATCACAGTCATCATGTTTTCTGGGTTTATAAGAGTCTAGAAAATAACATTCTGCTTGGCCTAAATCAGGATAAGCCTTTCATGGCTAAAAATCTGCAAAATTCACTCAATTTTAATTACTCACATGCAGTCACTTTTGTACTGGCATATAGATGAAACCAATGCCTCATTCAATAAACATTACCTGAAATTTCAGTCACACTCCATTGGCTTTAACTGCATTTCGATTTTAACTTCAGCTTTAATTATATTTTGATACACTGTCACCATTTAAAATAAAGGTAAGTTTTCAGATGGTAACATCAGCTAGTTAACTGTACATATCCAACATCCTGTTATTTAAGCTTACCACCCTTTCATTTCAACTCACAATCACTTTCACATTTTAATATTATTGTTAAAGGTAGAGACTGACACCTAACCTACTCTATCCAATACCAGATGAGTTGAGAGCTGGCCATCAAACAACAACAAAGAAAGAGTTGCACCTTCACAAATAGCAACCAAATTATCTGTCTTTAGTAAGGCATATGAATGGCCTGCCCAGGGGCCAAAAGAAGGGACACTAGTCATGTGGCCTTCATTAGGGAATGCTGTAACAAAGGCAGCTTCTGACTCCCTAAATCACATACAGAAAGAAGGCAATCTCCATGTGCAGAAGATCAAAGCACAGAAGTCAAGACCAAGAAACGCCAGATGGTGCCAGCACACAAGAAATAAAAGCTTTTTTCCTTCCAGGAGCTACATGTCACTGGGCATGAAGAGGAAATTGAGGGCAGATCTGAGAGTCACAGAAACTAAAGATGGATCCAGGCCAAAGGTCTAAAGAGAGGAAGAGGTCTTTGGAATAAAGATCATTCATGAGGCTAAAAGTCGCTTGAAACTTCAAGAAGGTAGGGAGAGAGAAAGGTGAGGAACAGACTGGTAGCAGTGCAAAGGAGAGTGAAGGGAACATGGCTGAGTGAATAGAGGAAAGATAGGAAAGAGGTTCAAAAAAATCCAACGTTGTTTAAAATGTGCACAGTATTTGTTATATCACAAAAACAAAAGCAGCATCCTTTTATGTTTCATTAAAGTCTCTCAGATGGAAGGGTAACATTTTTACAGCCCTTTAAGGAATAGTGACCATCACTTACTAGAAGTCAGAGGCTGATGTTTGCTTCCAATGAAGAGCTAGAGTATACTGTCACAAGCACCACATAAATATGATTTGTTTGTGCACCAAGAATATTTCCACTTGGAATGGGGTAATTCAACTGAATCTGGTGCCTCAAACAGTATGAATATCTAAAATGAATGAAGCAAGTATCATGTCTTCAGAATTCCACAAAACTGTAGCAACAGAAGATCACATAAATGGGTTATAGTCAAGCCTTCTGTGTTGACAACTCTCAGAATTTTGTCGTGAATCTTATATTACTAGTAATTTTCTTAAAACACCCAATTCTTGATTCTAGTGATTAGGTGAGAATCTCAACTTTTAAACTTAAACTTTTAAGCGGTTTCAAAATAACTTAGTCCGCATCTACACAGCAGGCAGTTATTTCAAAATAAAGTTGAAATATTGTCAAGCTGGAGGACTTCTTACTCTGACTCCTGTGACTTCATTGAACAAGCGGTAAGGGAAATTAGAAGAATAGTGCTCTATTTCAAAATAAGCGCTGTGTAGACACTCCCAATTTCAAAATTAGCTATTTTTAAATAATCTACTCAATGGACATAGCTCAATTTCCGTAGTTAATTTCAACTTAAGCCCTGCCATGTAGATGCACCCTTGCAGGCCACGTGGTTGCAGAAAAAGGCTCAAAGTCTCAAGGCAAACAATATTAACATAATTGCTTCTGTACCTAATGACTGGAAGATAGCTAATGTGATACCAATAGTTAAAAAAGGCACTAGAGATGATTCTGGCAATTACAGACTGATACATCTAAGGTCAGTTCCAGGCAAATAAAGAATACAGTTGCCAGACACGTAGATTAACATAATTTCTTGGGGAAAAGTCAACATGGTTTCTGTAAAGGGAAATTGTGCCTTACTAATCTACTAGAGCTCTTTGAGGAGGTCAGCAAACATGAAGACAAGGGAATTTCCAGATAGCTTTGGCAAGGTATCTCAGCAAAGGCTCTTAAGTAAAGTAACCTGCCATGGAATAAAAGGGAAGGTCCTCTCATGGACTGATAACTGGCTAAAAGACAGGAAACAAAGGTTAGGAAAGAATGGTAAGTTTTCAGAATGGAGAGAGGTAACTAATGGTGGCCCTCAAGGTTCCATATTGGTACCAATCCTATTCAACCTGTTTATAAATGATCTGGAGGAAGGGGTAACCAACAGTGAGGTGGCAACATTTGCAGATGATACTAAACTGCTCAAGATAGTTAAGACCAAAGCAGACTGCATAGACCTTCACAAAGATCTTACCAAACTAAGTGATTGGGCAACAATATGGCAAATGAAATTTAATGTTGATAAATGTAAAGTAATGCACATTGGAAAAAATAATCCCAACTATACATACAAAATGAGGGGGACTAAGTTAGCTACAACCACTTGAGAGAGATCTTGGAGTCACTGTGGCTGGTTCTCTGAAAATATCCACTACATGTGCTGCAGCAGTCAAAAGAGCAAACAGAATGTTAGGATTCATTAAAATATGGATAGAGCATACATGTTATTGCCTCTGTAGAAATCCATCATGTGCCTACATCCTGAATACTGCTTACAGATATGGTTGCCTCATCTCAAAAAAGATAATAGGTAGCAGGTTTAAAACGAACAAAATGAAGTTTTTCCTCATGCAGCACACAGTCAACTTGTGGTACTCCTTGCCAGAGGATGTTGTGAAGACCAGGACTTTAACAGGGTTCAAAAAAGAACCAGATAAATTCCTAGAGGTTAGGTCCATCAGTGGCTATTAGCCAGGGTACATAGGAGTGGTATCCCTAGCCTCAGTTTGTCAGAGGCTAGAAATGAATAACAGGAGAGGGATCACTTGATGATTACTTGTTCTGTTCACTCCCTCTGGGGCATCTGACATTGGCCACTGTTGGAAGACAGGATACTGGGCTAGATGGACCTTTGGTCTGATCCAGTATGGCAGTTCTTATGTACTTATAAAATTTGTTATTTAAAATCTCTTCATTGTTAAAATTTCTTCAGGACATCAAGGGCTGGCTCCCAATGTGTGAATGCCAGGGTCGACAGTTCTGATCATTATATTTTAGTCATTTTAATTACAGGAACATTGTTTTTCTCTGCTTCAACTATTAGAGAAGGATATACCCCAAGATATCCAAATCAAGATCTTGGATATGGCAAGACTTTTTCAGCAGTGGGACATATAAGATCAAATTATGGCATTTACAGCTCAGAGGGGACAAAGCAATGAGAGTCTTCTCCTTTCCCATGAAACTATAATTCAGTTCCAGGTGCAGGAAAAGCTGGGTCCTAACACTGCCAGCCAAACCCTGGCCACTTTGTGTGTATTGGAATTGAGAGGCCAAGGGTGCGTATACTATGCCTATTACCCAGATGCAGCAATAGAAGCCACTCTCCCACTACCAGTGAACATGTTGGGTTATTCAAAAAAGCATAAACACTTTCAGATACTGTCACTGGAGTGGTGCACCTCATCCAGCACTTCCTGGCCCTAGAGAGGCAGAACTAAGCCCTCAGTGCTGCATAGCTGTCTAGCACACTAGACTTGTAAGCAGGAAGTACTACCTCAGAAGCCAGCTGCATACACAGGGGAGTGGGAGAGTTTACCCACCAATGTTCAAGCTCACGAAGTAATCATAATAATAATCTTGCTCTACTGCGTGCTCAGTGCTTAAACCAGAACTATCATCTTTCCTTCTCTCTGACTCTAAGGCCATGTCTTCACTCTGCAGAAAATCGACGCTGTTATGATTGATCTTCTGGAGTTTGATTTAGCTGGTCTAGTACAGACCCACTAAATCCAACTCAGAGGGCACCCTCATTGGCAGCCAGTACTCCTGCTCCTGCAAATAGTGAGGGAAGCTGATGGGAGCATTTTGCTCCTGTGGCCTCCCACTGTCAGGACAGCAGGGAAATTCAAATCAAGGTAATTAACGTATCTTGATTCAACCTTCCCCTTTAGTGTAAACCTGGCCTCAGTCTCTGACAGATTCTATAGCCATTTACGGGGTAGTCTATTTGGCATGTAAAATGATAGCACCAACCCTTGATAGAGTTATTTACAGTTGGTATGACTTCCTCTTAATGCAAATAGATAACATTAGACACAGAGCATATGTTGCATCTGGAGACTTTTCTACCCAGTACCAATGCTTCAGACTTTTGCCCCCTGAAGGTATAAGGTAATTGTGGAAAAACAGGGAGGTTGCCTATAATGTTTTATGAATGTTCCATGTTCCATCTGTTTATCTGATTCTTATTGTATTGTTTGTTACACAGATGCAAGAGGTTGACTACAGAAGGGATTTGCTAGGGGTTTGTTTTCACTTAAAATCCTACAGTCCAGATACTAGCTATGCCAATGGAATGGATTCTCCCATCAGTGTAGGCAATCTGCCTCCCTGCTGGGTATTAGCTGGGTCAATAGAAGAATTTTTATGTCAACCTAGTGCTGTCTCTATAGGGACTCAGGCTGGTTTACTGACACCACTCAGAGGTGTGGGTTTTTCACAGCTCTGACCAGCATAATTCAGATGATCTAATTTTCTAGTGTAGACCAGTCCTCAGTGTAGGCAAGAAGAGAAACAATGGCCTGATAAGAACTCCTCTGCCAACACCTGAGACAATACAGAAAACTACCTGCTTTTGAAGTCTCTCTGACTTCTACAATGAACAGCCTAAACCCATTTATTTATGAATAATACAAGAAACAAAGGATTTTGCTGAACTTAAGGACAGACACCTTTCTTGCAGGGTTTTGACCCGACTCCAGAGGTTGTGGTGCCTGGGATAGGATAGGTTTAGGACTATTAGTAAAATTGAATGTATCTAAACCTTAAAAAACTTGCATGAAAACCTTTTTCTCTGTCTATGCCAGGCTCCTACTCATAAGTACATACAATATATAGTTTTGAAAGGGCCATTCTTGCCCTTTACTCCATCAGTCAGTTCCTGAAGGGCAAACCTGCAGGGTTTGAACCCAGCTGGGCCAGCTGATTAATCACAGTTGTCACAATGGGGGTGATAACCCAGGTACCTGGTCAAAGAATGGGAGAATTATGGGATTCCACTCCAGGCCAGAAGACATCATTAGGATCACTGATTCTGCCCTGCAGCAACACAAACCACAGAACTTCACTTGGTAATTTTTGCATAAAGCTCATAACTTCTGTTTCAACTAGACCTTTTCTTTCACAGAGCTATACAGTCTTGAAGTGTCAAGAGACGGCAAGGCCACCAAGTTCCTAGATAAGTTGTTCCAATGCTAAATTATCCTCAGAGTTAAAAATGTGTGTGAGACCGAGTGCTGCCCATTGCTTTCCAGGTCAAGTTTAAGGTATTGGTTTTGAGCTATTAAGCCCGAAATAGCACAGAACCTCAATGACTAAATAAGATGTAGGACATGCCAGGCAAGAGTCTTTGCATGTCTACATGTGCTACAGCCAGGGGAAAAAACCACATAGATAACCTCAGTTATGGTCCCTGAGAGGATAGATTGGGAGAAGGCATTGAAGATAACTTCCAGATGTTTTGTGCATGGAATACATTTGTATTTTATCCAAATGATGTAACCACAATTTGCAATCTAATCATCTCTCTTCCATGCAAACAGAAGCCTTCAAAATACTATTCCTCAATATTAGCTCTCAACATTTTAGAAAGGATAACTCCCATACAATGGGGAAGGCCCTTTATACAGCATGACTGATTTCTAGAACTCAGCTGTCTCTGCAACTTGATTATCAACCAGAACTTCTTTAGCAAAGAACTACCAACTTGTAAAGAAAATGCTGAGTTTAATTAGACAGACTAGCTCTATTCAACAAATTAGTAGCCAGTCAGTGTCTAAATACTACATTCAGCCTTGTAGTTACTATAGTAGATGGTAACTACCCTTGCCATTCCCGGCCATCACCACTGCTACTTTAGCAAAGGCCAGAGCCCTAGCCCCTTTAAATCAACACCAGAGCACCATGCCACATGGTCCATGCAGCTCTGTGAGTTGAGCGCAGGGTGCACCATGCTGTGGGTGGCCCTGAGGGCTGATTGGCTGGCCCTGCCCCTTCCATCTGAGGCCCCGCCCCTTCCAGAGCTGCCCCCTCCCCCCCACACACACACACACAGCTTGCCCAGGGGTCTGCGGATGCTGTCTGCTCCCTCAGTGTCAACTCTGGTGCTGTAATGGAATTTACAAATAATAGGGGAATGTTTAAAAATACATAGAGCATTTTGAGAGAATTATAGAACCATACTTTCTGCACTGTTACTCAAATAGAACTGCTTCTACTCAAAGACAGTTTAATTTGGAGCAAGAGATTACAAGGTTGGTTCTCTCTAATTTCAACATAAAACAAATATACAAAAATTAACAAGTTAAAGTCTGACAATTTCAGTCAGGATCAAGAGTGACATTTTATTTTCTTAGAGAGCATAAGAGGGTCCTCCTAAATCTTTTCAAATATTAGCATTTTGACCCTTCAAACAAATAAGTCACAACAAAAAGTTACGCAAAAAGATTTCCTGTATTTTAAGCAGCATTTTAAAATGGATAATTAAATGTACATTCTTAAAAACATTTGGTAAAAACGCAATTAAATGCACATACAGATTCTAATTCAGCAAAACAGTTAATCACATGCTTAACTAAAGTATGTGCTTATGTCCCATTGACTTCAGTGAACCCTCATGTTTAAGAACGTTGCTGAATCTGGGCCATAGTGCTTAAATATATATGGAATTTACCAGTTTTAGTTGTGAACATTAAATGTCTGTTCACCCTTAGCAACTAGAATCCCCAATTTCAATGTATTTTTCAATTAAAATTTAAACTCGCTTTTCAATGAGAGAGGTGAAGCAGCATTAAGTGCATCTATTCCACTATACAATGTAATCTTGAATTAGGATGATTTTTCTTCTTCTATCAGCCTTTCTTCTAAACAGAAAGCAGTAAAGCAGCTCTCAGACACATCTTGGTCCTAGCCATATTTTGGACTTTAAATGAAAGTTTAGCCAGCATTAGGAACATAAGCTGATACCAACCATGATTAAAGTAATTCCTTGCTCATAAATAATAGAGAGACAAACTGTTCCAACTACTCATTCATACTCCCCTTTTCAAAGTTTCTAACAAACCATCATTCAGATGTGACTGATACAGAGAAGATCTGTAGCTCTCTAGGGCTATGTCTAGACTGCAAGCCTCTTTCGAAAGAGGCTCTTTCGAAAGATACTTTCGAAAGAGCCTCTTTCGAAAGAGAGCGTCTAGACTGCACGTTGAACTTTCGAAAAAGCGGCTTGCTTTTTCGAAAGAAAGCATCCAGTGAGTCTGGATGCTCTCTTTCGAAGAAGCCCTATTTACATTGAAGAACGCCTTCTTTCGAAAGAGGAACTTTCGAAAGAAGGCGTTCTTCCTCGTGAAATGAGGTTTACCGCCATCGAAAGAAAAGCCGCGTTCTTTCGATTTAATTTCGAAAGAACGCGGCTTGAGTCTGGACGCAGGGGAAGTTTTTTCGGAAAAAGGCTACTTTTCCCGAAAAAAACCCTGAGTCTGGACACAGCCTAGGAAGGAGTACTGCAGAAAAGGACCATAGTAGACCACAAGCTAAATATGAGTCAACAGTGTGATGCTGTTGCAAAAAAAAGCAAACATGCTTCTGGGCTGCATTAACAGGAGTGTTATGAGTAAGACACGAGCAGTCATTCTTCTGCTCTACTCTGATTAGGCCTCAACTGGAGTATTGTGTTCAGTTCTGGGCACCACATTTTAAGAAAGATGTGGTTGGCCCTGCCATGAGGGCAAGGGACTGGACTTGATGATCTCTTGAGGTCCCTTCCAGTTCTAGCATTCTATGATTCTAAGATACATAATTAAAACTTACTACTGTAACACATTATATCTTCTCAGGATTTACAGAATGGTCTTTACAGCTTTTAAAAAGCTATTTTATTTTATATTGATTTTTCCTTCCTAAGAGTCTCTTTTTCTCCCATTGGCTGTGGTTTTCCTGACAGATACTGAAGCCTGCCACAAAATTTAACCTTCAGAGATGGGGATGAGTCACAATACTCTGGAACCTTCTGTTTCTCACACTTCACTTTGCTATATTTTTAAACTTGTGAAAAACTTTTGGAACCAAAGCCTTAGACAGTTTAATCCCATCCAGTCTATAATGTTTGATATATACCCAATCTTTCTAATACAGTGTTACTATTGTAGGTGAAGTTCTTTTCTTCATTATAAATTGTTAACATTCTGTTAAAAGGAACCAAGAACACTTAACTTTCAATTACTGACTGAAAAAATTGTAGCAGAATAACTGTATTTGACTGGAGTGTTTTGTGTATTCATCTCTTACAGGCAAACTCCAACACTTTATCAAAATCTGATTCATACATCTCTTTAATGACAAAAATAATTAACTCATTCATATGAAAATACAGAACTATAGAAGACTTCAATCAATCACTCTGTTTCAGGGTCATCCCTGTTATCAATGTGTCACATGTTAATGGGTCTTAATTATAAAAGCAGCAGTAAAGCAATTAAGCAAACTGGGGGATTATGATGATTCCCAGCAGTGGCAGCATGTTTCTTAGTCTTTCTATGATAACATATTTTTCCATTGTAAATTAGATTAATCTTAAACACTGTCACAATCTTGTGCTGACTTTTAAAATAGATCCTGGTCTCAAACATGGTCAGGCAGACAATACACCATTTTGGTCCAGTTATTTGATAATTGTATTCTGAGATTCATCTTAAATGATTACTTAAAAAGTGACAATAGATTACAGGTTGAATTTCTCTAGTTTGGGACCCTCCGAACATGATCAGTGCCAAACCAGAGAATTTGCCAAACCATGGGACGTCAATATTAGCTAACAGCATTACTAACACCTCCATTGGTTACGTGGCTCTTTAAAGACATTTAGGGGTATATTAGAGCTAAACAGCACAGAACGCTGACAGTCAGGACTGGTGGCTGTTACAAACTTTATAGGATTGCAGGAAACGTGGCCACACCCATATAAGTGGCCATCTGGCTAACTAAAATCATGTTGGACCATGGATGTTGCCAGACCAGGGATTGTCGGCCTACAGAGATTCAACCTATTGTGGTATGTGCCTTGTGAAAGCCTTGGAAAACAGAGGCTATGAGTTTAAGACAAATTATCTTTATACCATCTTGTTGTACCAAGGAATTACAATATCCAGGGTTGCCAGATAATCTCAGGGGATTTACATAGTTCCCACTGGCACTATCCATTCAGTGTGAGAATGTTGTTATACCCATTGACTTGCAAACCATTTACAAATGGCAGTGAAGATCATATGCCATTTACACTTGCCAGTGAAGATCAGATTGCAAGGTTATTGAAGTGAATATTTGCATTATACTGAGGGGAAGTTTTTGCAACAGTGTATAGTCTGTGCTTGAAAAAAAATCAAAACCTTTAGAAGAGAGTTTTTGAATTCATAGAACTGCTATAAACACTACAATCAGTTACTTAGGAATTTCAAACTAACTAAACATTAGGATTGCACTGTGGTCTTACATGCTTTTCTACTTTTTAATCATTAAGAAATATTATGAGATTATTTATGAGATATAACATTGCTTGAATTCAAGGTTTCTGTGAGCTGCATTAGAAGAACAGTTATAGCAGGTGTTTGCTGTAATTGCTTGTAGTATTCCTGCTATGGTTCAGTTGAAAGTCAAACCAGTAAATGTTGTCTGAAAATAAAATATGAGCCTACAGAACAAGCCACTGCATCACTGTCTGAGGAAAATACACTGAGTTGTAAAGACTGAAATTGTGGCTTGGGTATCAAAGCAAACACAGACAATGCAATGTCAAGGGTATAATTTAAGTTGGCCCAATGTGTCAGTCATTTCCCAGAGAAATTTCTCAGTGTATACAGTGGGAAATGTGCACAAGTAAAAATGCTGGATCATACCCAGAGGGTTGGATTCTCATTTACGATGAGTAAAGGGAGTGCATAAATTTATGCTTTTTAACAAAGCTTCTTCATACAGCCACAGTGGTACAAAGGGGCCTTGGTATAACTGAGCTCAGGCCATAGGCTTCATATTTTATTACATTCACTTTGGAATATTTATTTTTCTGATTTATAAAAATGGTACATTTTACGTCAATGAAAAGCCATGATATGAAGGAAAAAATGGATTTTTCTATTTAAAAAATTAACCAGCTAATTCCCACTTCTTGCCATATTTGTCTCTTTTAATTACTGCCTTATGCAACATCAAAATCGATTGGTGGGCATACATTATCAGTGTTCATTTGTTAGCTGAAAAAGCAAGAGCGCATACAGATACAAACTGGCATAACAACATGAGCCAAGACCACACACCCAAGCACCTATAGAATATTCTGACAGCAAAATCTGGAACGAGGGTTTCAGTTTTTGGCTCATAACTATCTAAATTACTATATAAATATCTCACTTTCCTGAGATTTTTCATTTTTAATAAATATATTTGAGTTCAACATTATAAAGCCTCAACTCCCCAGTGATATCCATTAGCAAAGATGAAAGTAAATATGTGGCAAGTCAGTCTTCTGTGCGTACTACTGACTATGAAGTCAAAGTTTCGAAACAAGCTTGATTTACTAAGTTGGAATTGATTTACTGTAGAGTGTAGGCAACATTTTTAAATGCCACTCCAGGCTAATTACACCATTCAGTTAATCCCCAAGTGATTAATAAGGTTCCTAGCTAATTTTCACTTCCCAACTGCCAGATGGAGTGAGGAAAATTCATCTACATCACATAATGCATATTTGTACGTTAATGAACAGAGCTTACAGCTAAAAACTGGTGAACATTTTACTTGTTCTCAACTCTTCCCTTTGATCCCTGCAGAAACCAAACCAGAAGAAATAAAATATTTCCTTTTTCTTCATCTTTTGGACAATATCCGAAGTCCTACTATGTTCCTTTTATTTATACAGTAATAAAATTATTTTCAATGCTGTCAATGGGGCAATTCCATTGGTAAAGTCTCTCATAGTACCATGAATGTTTCATTTCTGTTCATGAGATCATGGGGCTTTCCTCCAACTTCAAACAATCTTTGCTGTGCAAAAGAAACAGCATTGTTGCCTCTCAGAGTATCACCACAAATCTCACAATACTTAGGCTATGTCTACACTACGAAGAAAAGTCGGAAAAAGATACGCAAATTACAACCAGCAATTTTTCCACTTTTCTTCTGAAAGAAGCTTTTCCGAAATTTGGTGCATCTACACAGTGCTAAATTATGGAAAAACCTCCTCTTTCGGCACATCCCTTATTCTTCATAAAAGGAGGTTTACAGGAATGATGAAAAAACATGTCCACTTTTCTGAAATTTTTTTTTTGAAAAAGTAGAATCGTTCCTTGCTTTTTCCGGGATACCTCTGGTGAACCTCTGCTGCAGTCTAGATGTACTCTTGGTGCGGTTCTTAAAGTCACAGGCCCTTTAGACATATTGCTAGGAAAGAATCTCAGTTTAAATTTTATTTTAAAACAAATTTTAGGAGAAAAGATTGTAAGTCACCCTAGTCATCTTGAAGCTCAGAAATCAGAAGGTAAATAAAATTAACATTTTAAACATTTCAATTGATCAGGAGTGTTCTAAAGTTGTGGTGTCACATTCAAATGTCCAAACAGAGAAAAGCCAACAAGTTAAGTGTTAGTCCTCTCAACCTCAGCCAAAAATGGATTTAAAAAAAAATTAAGTCCACAGAAGAGCTCTCTTTTGTGTGTGTGTGTGTGTGTGCGTGCGTGCATGTGTGTGTACCAATATCAGGGAGCAGAGTCTAAAAGATGAGTGTAAAGTGCTGTGAATTCCTCAAAACAAAATTCAAAATCAGACTTATTCACCTCATATGTCTTAACAGCCTGACAAGACTATGGAATAACAGCATGGGATTTTAACCTAAAAACTTAAGTCAGTGGTGGGCAACCTGGAGCCCACAGGCCACTTGCAGCCCATTGGGGTTGTGTGTGTGACACGAGACATTTTGTTTACTGTCGCCAACATGAAGGGTTACCAGATTCTCCTGCTTTCCATCTGCGTCGTTTTTTTCCTACCAATATTACTACAGTGACATACATGTAAAGCAAGGTCATGACAACTTTGTAACCCACTGAGATGAAGGAGCACAACTTATGCAGCCACTCACTAGCTTAGGTCGCCTATAGCTGTCTTAAGGGATCGCTGGGTTGGGTTTTGTTTGTCAGGTGGTTGGGGGTTTTATTTTCAGTCCAAGAGACTGGATGGTTGCTGGAGTTTGGGAGGAGGGGTGTTTGTAATTAACACCCGGATGTTATTTCAAGCATGCCTCTCAAAAGACATTCACTTGTGGTTTCTTTCCTGAAGTCTTGCACAAATTGAAGCAGTTTGGGTCTGTTCCCCCTCCCCCCAACATCAATCACAACAATATTGGCAAGCTCTGTGTTTACACAAAATCTGGTTCAGAGTAGTGAAGGAAAGCGACATTAACTTTTTGCACAAACAAAAAGCCATGCCAAAGGTGACCTTGCTGTTCTTTTTTTAATTTTATAATGAATGCAAAAAGTAATCAGAATGAGATAGCCAGTGATTCAATTCTTTAGAGAGTGATTCAAATTCATTTGTCCCTTATAAGAACCAAAGAAAAAAGCCATTATTAATTTAGGCAATTAGAGTACTTTGAAAGCAATATCCAGTACATTAAAGAATCTATCCCTTGAGTGCTGTCTACAGTCTACAAAAACTTAATTTTATAGCATTTAGAATGAAGAAAGGTCATTTCTTAGATGTGCTCTACAAAGATTGTAATTTTAAAGTGGGGATTTTAATGAGAAGTGGGTTTTCAAAAATATGGAGTGAATGATTGCATTCGTTAGAAATAAAACTAAAAAGCATGTATTACGTTCATCAAGACATTTTTAAATGAACCTATGCTCAAAAATATTTATTAGTCTCTTCTGCTTGTCCATGAAAAAGGAACTTTTTATCTTGGTTCCACCTCCCTGCTTAGTTTCCTAAATTGATACCCATCACATTGCACTTCTTACAATCAGAAAACAGGAAGTTTTGACACGTCAAAGCTATAGCTTCAATGCATTTAGTGCCTGTTCAAGGCTCACTGAAAGAAGTGGAAGTTTGTCTTCAGATCTCAGTGGACTTTGAACCAGGCTCATAGAGAAGATAAATTGACATCCTATCTCAGTCTTTCCAAGTTTTTTGGAAAAACATCTAAAAGACAGTGTTTTTCTGGTCTTAATGCTTTAACAGGTGATCTTAGTCTGTAGCACAAGCCTCCTACCTATATTATCCATCTGATAATATGAAAAGGCCACATGGGCATGATTTTGAGCAAGTCACTCAACTTTTCCAAGCTTCATTTGAGCTTTAGAAAGGCTACGTCTAGACTGCAGGCTTCTTTCGTAAGAAACTTCTGCGGAAGAGATCTTTCGAAAGAGAGCAACTACACCGACAAAGTGCATTGAAAAAGCAATCTGCTTTTTTGAAAGATAGCATCCACACTGAATGGATGCTCTCTCTCATTTAAAATGTGATTACTATGGATGGAGCAGCCACCAGGGCACCTGTGCTTTTTACTCTTTCCTCCTCTTTCGAAAGAACTCCCTCTTCCCTGTCCACACATACTTTTTTCCAAAAAAGCTATTTCAGAAAAAGGCTTTTTCCTTGTAGAAAGAGGTTTACCAATGTTGGAAAAACCCCTCTGTCCTTTCAATTTTTTTTTGAAAGAACGCGATTGCAGTGTGGACGTAAGTGAAGTTTTTCGGAAAAACAGCTATTTTTCCAAAACAATTATATAATGTAGACATAGCTAAATATATTTACCCCACCTTAGAAAATACACTGAAAGGCACCATAAATGGAAACTTATTTACTTTATCCCCTGGCATCAGAACATTTTTAAGGAACACACAAAAGTTCTGAAAATTTGGTAAAAGAAATCTTTGTGTATGGTTTGCATTTGAAAAAGTTTAAAAATAAAAACTCATCACAAAAATAAAGTATCCATGGCATATACTAGCTTCCTATAATTTGGTTACTTTCATACACAGAAAGATGGAAAAAAAGATATTTTTGGAGTTCAGACATTGGATTGGAAATTAAAAGGCAGGGTTCAATTCCCATCTTTGCAAGAGATTTTTTATGTGACCCTCAGCAAGTCTTTATTTTTTTCAAAAAAAAAAAAAAATCTCTTGCCTCAGTTTTCCCATCTGTAAAATGGTGAGAATGGTTTCCCACAGAGAACTTTATCAGTACTTGTGAGAGTCTCAAATACTAGTATGAAAAAGGTTGGATAAACAAGAATGATCATATCTAGTTTAAATAGAATTAAACCAATAAGATCGAAGTTATATTTTAATAATAAATTCTATATACAGAATATCCTTATTACATTTGTAAGATGGTTTTTAAAACCTCTAGAAAAGTTATCATTTCCTATTAAAAACACAAGGAGGAAAGGAAAGGGTCAAATCCTGTTTGCCTGACTCAGAAAGACAGCCTCACTAACTTTAAAGACATTATTAATACAAAGAACTAGGTTTTGGCTCACAGAAAGTTTAAACCCCTAAAATAGTTAATTCAACTGATTGCACACTGTGTTGTTATATTATGAAATATATTTAGTAAAGTTTTTTGAAAGCTTATGTTCTGAATTGATCATAATTAATACGTATTGAGATTGTGGTTACAAATTATGTTTATAGAAAACTGCTCATAATTTGTGGTATAAATTTAGATACACCTCAAAGGTGAGGGTGAACAGTCAAGAAGTGACAATTGAGATATGTGGCTAGAGGAAAGGGGGTGAAGGGAAGCCTTTTAAAAACAGGTTTGAAACTGAATTTTGTCTGAGGGATAATATCTGGGTGGGCACGTTGGATTTCCCCTACTGCTAGTCAGTATGATGAGAAATGTTTAAAGACAATCAGTAACAAACTAGAAAAGGGATCCTATCTAAGACAGAAAGGTAAAACCTGAGTTGCATTATTTTATTTTCAGTGTAATTTGTGCATTTGCTTTTCCTTACTGTTTCCTTACTGTTTCATCTTCAAACTTGTTTTTCTATTAAATTTTTTGTTTATTTTTACCCCAGGCAGGTTTGTGTGGGCACTTCTAAGCTACAGTGCAAAATCAAATTAAGTTTGTAACTTCAGCTACGTCAATTTTGGTGCTGTCTACACAGCAGAGGGTCAAAGGAAAAACACTCCTTTGACTTCCCTTATGCCTCATGAAATGAGAGTTACAGGAGTCAGAGTAAGAAGACTTCCATCTCTGAAATTATTTCAAAATAATGGCTTGCAAAATAACACTGCTGTGTAGATGTACCGTGTGTGTGTGTGTGTGTGTGTGTGTGTGTGTAACCCTCACATCTACTGGGTGTAGTTCACTGTCCCATGTAGCGGCACTTAGACCACCTTACAGAGAGAACGAATGAGTGTGCTCTACAACCTTAGCAGCGAGCTGGCTGGCTTTATAGCTCATGCACTAGCCGATCACACACTAAGCTCCAAAGGTCCCAGGTTTGGGTGTGCCTGTCAGTGTTACATGTGCAAACTGCAGGGAAAAGATGCACCAAACTATGCTGGGTTTTGTGAGCACTGTTTTCATGCCTTTGGGGTGATGAACCAGAGCAGAAAGTTCTGAGTGTCTAGTACATAAGGAGCCAGGGAAGAAGGCTTTTTGTGTTACCTTGCAGAACGCCACTAGGCTGATAAAGGCCAGGGTGAGAGCTTGTGCTTGTGGGCAGGCTAGTGCTGCCAGGGAATGGAAAGGTAAAGGTCAGAGGGCAAGTAGTGACAATACCCTTTACAGGTCTGGGCAGTCCAAGGCAGAACACCCTGTAAATCTCACTGAAGTCCATGGAATCTGAAAAGTGCATGTGCCCTTTACAGGAAATGTTAGATACCTTGCAGGACTGGACTCCATAAGGAGGCAGTGTGGCCTGTAGGAGAAAGCACTGGAATGGGACAGGAGACCTGAATTCTTTTCCAAACTCTGCTGCTGTCCTGCTAAGTGACCTTGCCCAAGTCCACCTCTGTGTCTCAGTTTTCCCATCTTTAAAACTAAGATAATGGCATTTGCCTCCTTCATGAATGACTGAGACCAACAGCTGAAAAGTGCTACTTAAACTAGGTATTAATTCCATTATTACCTTTTTCTAATACAATCAACTGAAAGAAAGGATGAAAAATACTGTGGTGACATTTTATAGACATTCATAAAACACATGGGAATGAAAAATTAGTTCAGAAATCTTTCTGAATTCATGCAAATAATAGTTCAGGATAACCAATACAAAGCCCCACAAAAATGCATTAGATTCAATTGTTTCCAGATTGAGAATACAGTTTCCTCTGTCTCTTATTCTTAATGGGCAGCATGTATCATCTGAGATTAACTGCCACCAGATAGTTCTCAATCCAATAAGAAAAATAGGCAAAAATGGCAACAGCTTAAAATAAACATTTTTTTAAAATAATCTCTTTATAAATTATGTCAGAAATGCAGTAGTTTGAAATAAAGATCTGTTTCAATCACAAAGGATTTACAGATACATTTAAGTGATGACAGGATTGTCATATTCTGTCAAGCTGGAAGATAGTGATAGCTTTCAATTTGATAGAGCAAAGAGATTTCATGGGAATCAAATACAAAAATGGATCCTCTTTGTGGAACTATACGAACAGACATCAGTCTCATTAAATTATACGCTCACAATTGCTGCTACTATTGGAGCAATAATCCTCACCTGAAACTGGGGGAAAAGATGGTCTCTGGGTTAGAATTTTCTTTTTTTTCTCCGAGGGAGGTTAGGAAAGGAAAAAAAGCCCAGCTCTATGAATTGCTGGATTTTTAATGGAAACATCATAGATAAAGCTCCTAAAAGCTTTTTTTAAGTTAAGCAGTAACATATTGTGAGTGACAGTGGCTAACCTGAAATGATGAAAGGGATAAATAAAGCAGGTAGTGAATATAGAAAAAAGGGGAAGATGAATTGTAGACAAAGTAGAGCACTAATAATATAGCATCATGCTAGATGAAAAATGAAAATGTAGATTGAGAGAGAGAAAAACCGTAAAACAAAGGGCTAAAGAAAGATGCAAAAAAGAGAAAAATGTATTTGCAAACAAATCATGTTCAAGTGTGTTAAGTCTGAAAGTGAATTAGAATGGAGTCTTGTTCATGCACCCAAATAATAGGATTGTCTTAAAAAACACTTCTAAAAAAGAGAGAGTCTGGAAACACACCATTTAACGGCTTACAACCCATTCTCTACTGCAATATAATCCCTCATTGTTTATCCAATCCAGTTTATACCTTCCACCCACACTTAGCTGCTCACTATAATGTTTCAAAGATACATTCAAAGGTCAAAATAACAAATTACTAGGGAAACTAATTGAAATAAGAGCCAAACAAGGTGGTTACATTGAACAAGAAGAAAAAAAATTAGAGGGAGGGTGAATTTGTTGCTTGTGTAAATAGGTGGATTTCTGGCTCTGGATGCTAAAGTCTTCTAGTCATAGGAGCAGTACAACCACTGGTGGGCTGTGGGGTGAAGTGGAACACTCTAGGCAGCACTGAGGGCTGGCTGCCCCAGCCCCATCTCTTCTGCCTCAGGTCCTGCCTCAAGAGCTGCTCCACACACACTCATGCCTTACTCAGGGCCCTGGCAAGTCTGCCTGCCCCCCTGCTGTATACAATCAGAGTGGGAGGACAATCCCACCTCACTAAACATTAAAAAAGGGTTCCATCCCACATGTCAATCAACCTTTCTGTGACCACTCTACAATATTTCACTATGGGCTAAGGCATCATCCAGGCACTGTGCACCCAACAGATCTCATTGTTGGTTAACAAGGAATGACAGAAGTTTCCTCTTATAGTGTCCCTTTCCACTTTTAAATTCTGTTTCTACAGCAGGCTCCCTGCTCCTCCCCCTCCCTTGGTGCTTGGGTCCTAAACCAAAAACCTCAGATTTAGCAGACTGCACTATTAAGATGACAACAGGCTAAGAAAAAGTGTCATTTTATATAATCAAATGAAAATAGGTGCACATTTTACCTTGCTTTGCAGAAGCATGGCCGTCTATTTTGTGACTTGTCATCTACTGTGCATTAAAAATGCCACAAAAAATGTCTTGCTTTTTAAAGGTAAAACATTCTGCCAGCCATTGTCAGGATGGATTACAAGAAATGTTGTACACCTTAAATACCTGAGGAACCCTGTATCAGATATAATGAAGAGTTTTTTTGATTCATTAGGGTGTGCTAATTGTTTTTGTTCATAGGCCACTGGCTACAGAGCTCATCATGTGTTTGTCCTTCTTTTGCACCATAAGTCATTTCATAACACTGTGCTTCCCTTAAAAAACAAACACCTTCTGTCTTTAGCCTGGCGTTGATCCAGCTTGTTTAGTAGTACAACATATGTCATCTGCTTCCTTAAACAATCTGCAGGAGCACTGCACTGTGGGATTGGTAATTTGAGAAAATGAAAAACAAGCTGTAATTGCCATGCACATGCAGTCACATCTGATTTGCCTTAAGTAGACATTTTAGTACATTCTCCCCCTCCCCAAAAGAGCAGGTCTATAAATAACTTTAAAAGAAATCTTGTTCCTGTGGCCTTAGTCTTTTTGAATTTTGTAATATGAGGCATTAAAAAAAATACCAAAGCCTTCAAAGCTGTCCTATGCAATTGTCAAAGGAAACCTTTGTATTAAAACATCTGCCAGAAGTGTTCTGTAATAAAATAACCAATGTGTTGTGAAATTACCTACCCTACAGAAAACAAGTTTGTTTGTTTTTTAAAGAAAAGGTAATTCATCCAAGAGTTAACCTCCTCTTCCATCATTAACCATCATTGGCTACCAAGTCAAGTCATTATAGAAATTATACCTAATTTCTTGGCTGAAAAGAAGCTGATTCTGCTCTTTGCTAAATTACTTGTTTACAAAAATTCTAAATGCTGTCCAATTTATGAATGCATGAAGCAGTATTTTTAGTAGTCCAGTTGTTTTTCTTAATATATACTAAACAGAAATTTTCATTTCTCCAAAAAATGCACACTATTGTCTGTTACAGCTGTAAGTACCATGGGTGAAAGGATGCACTGCAGTCTCAAAGATTCCATGCTTGATGCTAGATCAAATTCCACCCATGGATGGATGAGACAGAAGGCCAGCTATTCAGAATGGGTGCCTAAATTGTATATTCATAGCTGGTGTTTACGCATGGAAATGGACACCTCGTCCCACAATGAAACCAGTTGGTTTCATTTCAGTGATGGGTGAGTTTTTCTGTATGTATACAGGACATGGTTCTCCTCATCACATTTTGTACACCAGTTTAACTTGATTGGTTTTAATAAAATTACATCTCATTTAAAGCAGAATTCAGTCAAAATCATCCCAAGGCTAGGTCTAAACAGCAGCATTATTTTGGAATAACTGGCATTATTCCAAAATAACATACTCCATGTCTACACAACAAGCAGTTATTTTGACAACATCAAAATAATGTCGAGCTGGCGGACTTCTTACTATGACTCCTGTAACCCTCATTTTACGAAGAGTAAGGAAAGTTGGATGAAGAGTGCTTTAATTTGGACTTCCTGCTGTGTAGACAGCACCAAAAAGCCAAAATCAGCTATTTTGATTTAAGCTACACAATTGACGTAGCTCAAGATGCGTAGCTTATTTTGACTTTAGTCCTGCTGTATAGACATGCCCCAGTAATCTAATATACCATGAGATACTTTACAGCACTACATAAACGTAAGTGAAGAATAAATCAAATGCATACTCTCAAATTATAAACATTTCTAGGTACAATTTTCTGTGTTGTATGAAGAACACAAGAAAACCTTGAAGTGCTTCAGATTAATTACATGGAGCCTGTCATCTTCCTAATTGAAAGAAATCCCAATAAGAGATTTTTTTTAACTGAATTGCACAGATTGTTGACAGAATTTCATTAATGCCATAATCTTCACAGCAGCAAAAGATACAAGGTAAGATTTTTCAAGAGCACCTAAGTGATTTACGAGCCTGGGTTGCTTACAAAATCATCCCATAACAAAAATAATGTGGTCACACCTTCCATTTACCAAACGGGTGGAAGTTGTTGTAATCCTTGTGGAATTCTTCAAGAGTCTCTTTCCCGTGTGTCCACATGATGAAGATGTCATCGATGTAGCGTAAGTAATGTACAGATGTTAGGGGGCGAGAGCTGAGGAAACGTTGTTCAAGGTCAGCCATAAAGATGTTGGCATATTGTGGTGTCATGCAAATGCCCATGGCTGTGCCGCTAACTTGGAGATAGAAATTGTCTCCAAATTGGAAGTAGTTGTGGATGAGGACAAAGTCACAGAGCTCTGTAATCAGGTGTGCAGTGTTGTTATCGAGGATAGTGTTCTTGATGGCCTGTAATCCGTCTTCATGTAGAATGTTGATGTAAAGGGCTTCTACATCCATGGTGGCCAGGATGGTATTTTCAGGAAGATTACTAATGTTTTGAAGTTTCCTCGGGAAGTCAGTGTTGTCGCGGAGGAAGCTAAGAGTGCTGGTAGCATAAGGTCTGAGGAGGTAGTCGATATAGCCAGATAATCCTGTGGTGAGTGTGCCAATGCTTGAGATGAGGGGCCATCCGGGATTAGCAGGTTTGTGTATTTCTCAGTCTATTGAATAAAGCCAAGCCCTAAGATACAACCGAATTTGCTCCGACCCCACAGACAGAGACATTCACCTACAGGATCTTTACAGAGCATTCCTAAAACTGAAATACCCACCTGGAGAAGTGAAGAAACAAATTGAACGAGCCAAAGAAGTACCCAGACATGAACTACTTCAAGACCCAAAAGAGAAAGTAACTGAACTCCTCTTGTTATTACCTATACAATATTGCTCATTTAACACGTGCCAGCTTAACAAGTTTTCTCGATAGCATGATTTTTTTTTTTAGGGAACATTTTTTTAATTACACGACCATCCTCGGAATAACACGATTTCCCCAGACAGCCCATTGCCGGCGGCTGCGCAGGGCTTCCCCCGCCTCCCTGCAAAACTGCATAGGGTTCACCATTCGCCACACCATTCCATGCTGACACTTCCGCGCCAGACAAGCCGTTCCCCACTGACTCCCCCCTTTGCCTCCTCTCCTCCACCTCCGTTTGCAGGCTGGTGGCTAGGTTTCCCCAGCCGACCTGTCGCTGGTGGCTTCATGGGGCTTCCCCCGCCTCCCTGCAAAGCAGCAGAGGGTTTGCCGCTCGCTGTGCCATTTGCCACTGACCCCCCCTCACCAGACGCAGTGAGGGTCCCGGCAGACCCATCGCAGGGGCATACTCCCAACCCAATCCCCCTCCCCTGTCCTCCCCTTCCCTTCCCTTCCCCAGAGCCAAACACCTCCCCTCCCTGCTGTAGCCCAATCTCCTTTCTCCCCCAACCTTATGTCCTGGTCCCAACAGACACCACCACTTGAAATGCAACCCCCACCTTTTCCATTATTTTCAATAGGAAAATTGACCCCGCATAACACATTTTCACTTAACACGATCATTTTCTGAAACATATCTATAGTGTTAAATGAGAAATTACTGTAGTCCACAACTCAGACCCCTCCAGCACATTATACACAATCTACAACCCATCTTGGAAAATGATCCCTCATTCTCAGAGGCCTTGGGAGAAAAGCCTATTCTTGCTTACAGACAACCTGAGACGAATTTTTTCTGGTAACCATACCACACAACCACATCATAAGCCTCCAGGAACCCAGCCCTGTAACCAAAAAGGATGCCAACTCTGCCCGCATATCTATACTGGCGAAGACATCACTGGAGCCAACAACTTAAGCTACCAGATCAAAAGGTCATTTGACTGCACATCCAGTAATTTGATCTATGCCATCAATGCCCTACTGCTATATATATTGGACAAACTAGACAGTCTCTGCTGGAAAGAATCAATGGACACAAATCAGATATATGTAAAAGAAACATACAGAAACCTATTGGGGAACACTTCAATCTTCCGAATCACTGTTTAAAAGATCTTCAAGTAGCTGTCTTGTCACAAACCAGTTCTACTAGCCAAATCCACAGAGAGGCATTGCAATTAGAATTCATCCACAAATTCAGTTCACATGCTAATGGACTCAATGTGATGAAAGTTGGTTGGGACACTACCAACTTAACAGCCATTGAAGGTGCAATCAGCTCTTTGTGTAGACTCTTATGTCAGGAAGGATACTGTCTATTGACTTTGATTCTTATCTGTTTTGTTTTAACTACCCAGTCATCAGATACTTACTGATTCTCTCTAGCTCCCTGTCTCCCACCTCCTTCTTTTCTTTCCCTTCTCCCCCTCCTTTTCTGCTCTTCTATTTATTTTGGGTGTGTACATCCTAAACTCATAACTCCAGTCATCTGAAGAAGTGAGCTGTGCCCACGAAAGCTCATGATACCATCTACATGTTTTGTTAGTCTATAAAGTTCTACCAGACCATTTGTTGTTTTTTCAATGTGAAGTGGGAGTCAAAAAAGTGAACGGAATGTTGAGAATCATTAAAAAAGGGATAGAGAATAAGACAGAGAACATCTTATTGCCTCTATATAAATCATGGTATGCTCACATCTTGAATACTGAGTACAGATGTGGTCACCTCATCTCAAAAAGGATATATTGGCATTGGGAAATGTTCAGAAAAGGGCAACAAAAATTATTAGGACTTTGGAACAGGCCCCATATGAAGAGAGATTAAAAAGACTTGGACTTTACATCTTAGAAAAGAGGTGACTAAGGGGGAATATGATAGAGATAAAATCATGACTGGTGTGGAAAAAGTGTATAAGAAAAAGCTATTTACTCATTCCCATAATATAAGAACTAGAGGTAACCACATTAAATTAATAGATAGCAGGTTTAAAACCAAAAAAAGGAAGTTTTTCTTCATGCAGCGCGCAGTCAACCTGTGGTACTCCTTGCCAGAGGAGGTTGTGAACTCCAGGAATGTAACAGGGTTCAAGAAAGAACTAAATATATTTATGGAGGTTAGGTCCATTAATGGCTATTAGCCAGAATTGGTAGGAATGGTGTCCCTGGTCACTGTCAGAGGCTAGGAATAAGTGACAGGAGAGGAATTGCTTGAAAATTGCCTGTTCTGTTCACTCCCTCTGGGGCATCTGGCATTGGCCAGCGTTGGAAGACAAGATACTGGACTAGATGGACCTTTGATCTAAACCAATATGACTGTTCTTATGTAATTTAAGCATCATTTTAAAAATTTGTCAATGTTAAGTGAAGGGTGAACCCAAGTTTTATTTCAAATAACTTTTCATATACATTCATGAGAAATCCACGTCTTGAGAAAGGAGAAACATTGGAGTTAACTCCACCAAGGGGATTTGAGACATTTTTGCCCTCAAGTTGTTCAGCATTTTCTAGAAGCTTTAATCGCTAAAACAGTAAACAAGCAATCAAAATGTCACTTTGA